>NC_052171.1:3622616-3924500 GCF_902713615.1 Scyliorhinus canicula
AGGAAAACCCAAAAGCTTTCTATAGGTATGTCAGGAATAAAAGAATGACTAGGGTAAGAGTAGGGCCAGTCAAGGACAGTGGTGGGAAGTTGTGTGTGGAGGCTGAGGAGATAAGCGAGAGACTAAATGAATACTTTTCGTCAGAATTCACTCAAGAAAAAGATAATTTTGTGGAGGAGAATACTGAGACCCAGGCTATTAGAATAGATGGAATTGAGGTGCGTAGGGAAGAAGTGTTGGCAATTCTGGACAAGGTGAAAATAGATAAGTCCCCAGGGCCTGATGGGATTTATCCTAGGATTCTCTGGGAAGCCAGGGAAGAGATTGCTGAGCCTTTGGCTTTGATTTTTAGGTCATCATTGGCTTCAGGAATAGTGCCAGAGGACTGGAGGATAGCAAATGTGGTCCCTTTGTTCAAGAAGGGGAGTAGAGATAACCCCGGTAACTATAGGCCGGTGAGCCTAACGTCTGTGGTGGGTAAAGTCTTGGAGAGGATTATAAAAGATACGATTTATAATCATCTAGATAGGAATAATATGATTAGGGATAGTCAGCATGGTTTTGTGAAGGGTAGGTCATGCCTCACAAACCTTATCGAGTTCTTTGAGAAGGTGACTGAACAGGTAGACGAGGGTAGAGCAGTTGATGTGGTGTATATGGATTTCAGTAAGGCGTTTGATAAGGTTCCCCACGGTCGGCTATTGCAGAAAATACGGAGGCTGGGGATTGAGGGTGATTTAGAGATGTGGATCAGAAATTGGCTAGTAGAGCAGCACGGTGGCCTAGTGGTTAGCACAACCGCCTCACGGCGCTGAGGTCCCAGGTTCGATCCCAGCTCTGGGTCACTGTCCGTGTGGAGTTTGCACATTCTCCCCGTGTCTGCGTGGGTTTCACCCCCACAACCCAAAAATGTGCAGAGTAGGTGTATTGGCCATGCTAAATTGCCTCTTAATTGGAAAAAATAATTGGGTAATCTAAATTTATAAAATAAAAAATAAATAAAAAAATAAAATAAAAAGAAATTGGCTAGTTGAAAGAAGACAGAGGGTGGTGGTTGATGGCAAATGTTCAGAATGGAGTTCAGTTACGAGTGGCGTACCACAAGGATCTGTTCTGGGGCCATTGCTGTTTGTCATTTTTATAAATGACCTAGAGGAGGGCACAGAAGATTGGGTGAGTAAATTTGCAGACGACACTAAAGTCGGTGGAGTTGTAGACAGTGTGGAAGGATGTTGCAGGTTACAGAGGGACATAGATAAGCTGCAGAGCTGGGCTGAGAGGTGGCAAATGGAGTTTAATGTAGAGAAGTGTGAGGTGATTCACTTTGGAAAGAATAACAGGAATGCAGAATATTTGGCTAATGGTAAAATTCTTGGTAGTGTGGATGAGCAGAGGGATTTCGGTGTCCATGTAAATAGATCCCTGAAAGTTGCCACCCAGGTTGATAGGGTTGTGAAGAAGGCCTATGGTGTGTTGGCCTTTATTGGTAGAGGGATTGAGTTCCGGAGCCATGAGGTCATGTTGCAGCTGTACAAAACTCTGGTACGGCCGCATTTGGAGTATTGCGTACAGTTCTGGTCGCCTCATTATAGGAAGGACGCGGAAGCTTTGGAACGGGTGCAGAGGAGATTTACCAGGATGTTGCCTGGTATGGAGGGAAAATCTTATGAGGAAAGGCTGATGGACTTGAGGTTGTTTTCGTTAGAGAGAAGAAGGTTAAGAGGTGACTTAATAGAGGCATACAAAATGATCAGAGGGTTAGATAGGGTGGACAGTAAGAGCCTTCTCCCGCGGATGGAGGTGGCTAGCACGAGGGGACATAGCCTTAAATTGAGGGGTAATAGATATAGGACAGAGGTCAGAGGTGGGTTTTTTACGCAAAGAGTGGTGAGGCCGTGGAATGCCCTACCTGCAACAGTAGTGAATTCGCCAACATTGAGGGCATTTAAAAGTTTATTGGATAAGCATATGGATGATAATGGCATAGTGTAGGTTAGATGGCCTTTAGTTTTTTTTCCATGTCGGTGCAACATCGTGGGCCGAAGGGCCTGTACTGCGCTGTATCGTTCTATGTTCTATGTTCTAAACCTTCCTTTGTCAGAGTGAACATCAAGGAAGCCGCTTCTGCTGCGCCAAGAGCAGAACAAGACACCATTCAATCCTTGTTTGGAGATCTCCTGCTCATCTCTTTCATCCCCAAGGGACTGAGGTTCATTCCTTCAGACAAGGGAACATTTTCAGGTCCAACGTAAGATGGCATTTGCTCCAATAGTTGGTCCACCTGCACTGTGCAAGTCAAGACTGGGTACACATGTTGGCAAAACAATGAGGAGATGGTGGTGGAGAATCGTAACCCAGAGGTCCATGTTGGCTAATATCGTTTTGGGAAGGGAATCTGTCGTTCTTCGTCGATCTGGCCTCCATGTGACTTCAGACCCACAGAAATGTGGTTGACTCTTTTTTTTTTCATTTATAATACCCAGTTCATTTTTTTTCCCAATTTAGCGTGGCCAAACCGCACTAAATTGCCCCTTAATTGGAAGGAAAAAAATAAATTGGATACTCTAAATTTGTTTTTAAAAAGATACTCACACTTCTATTGCTCAAAACCTTCCGAGTGCCCCCTTTATGCTTTGCTGGACAGATGGTGGGGTGGTCAGAGAATGCTTGATACAACATCCAGCACCTGGATAGGTTAATTGTCAGCTTTCCTCCTCATCACAGCTTCACTGACGTTCAGTCAATAATCCACACCAGATGTCACTGTGTGGACTTTGCTAATCTAATTGCTACCTATGTTTGTCCAAGAATTTTATGGCCTGTTATCTCCACCTGACTGAATCAGCCACTCAGGTTATTACTCAACAGTTAAAATTCAAGATGGGTAGTGAGTAGATTCATCAAATTAAACAGCGCAAGAGAAGAGCTGTCATGTGCCAGCTCTTGGAAACAACTATCCTTTAGTCCCACTATCGAACCCCTTCTGAAGACCAGGGCTTATCATGGACTCTTTCAGGTTAACTTACCAAGTGAGGAAGCATGTACTGTGTTACTCCTGCAGGAATAGATGGAGAGTGCGAGACATGGCAATGCTCCTGGTAACGTGGCAAGGGAATTGGCCTACTGTCCTGTCAGGCATGAATCAATCAACAGAAGATCGAGTTTACTCTCCCACACTAATCCTTTCCTCACTGGGATCCAGGAAATCCTCCTCAGCCGCTCACGGGGGTGGGGGTATATTTCACCAACAGGAGTCGCCGTGGTCACCAGCCTCACTCTTTCCCATCCAACATCTGCCAATATACACTTTCAGAAGGAGCGGAACTCTCAATTTTCACTGTCGTAATGCCACGGCACTGAGGCCAATCTCACAACTATTGTCCCAGCAACATCAGCTGGGGCTTGCGGGTAATGATTCTTTTGGTCTTTTCTCTGGCACGGACATGACGTTGCAGATTTCTACACAGCCACACACCCATTGGTTGCGTGGCGCTGACCATTGGATGGGAATATAGAAACAGGAGGCGACCACAGGACCTCCAGCATTTAATGATATCATGGCTGGTCTGCAACCAAACTTCACATCCCCACATTTGCCCATATTCCTTCACACTTTTGTTTAACTGAAACCGAGCAAGCACAGCTTTCCAGTTCATGATTGTTTGAGCATAGGTTGCAAAAATGAGTTCCAAACTTCTATTGTCCTTTTTTGTGCAGAACCTTTTATTAATGCACTCTTAATAGATCTGGCTATTTGTTGACTGCCCCCAAATGCCAGGTCTTCCAACCAGCAAAAATAATAATTTCCCTGTATCGACCGTTTCTGATCCTGAAATACCGTCAAAACCCTCAAAGATTCTCAATCACAGGTTTGAGTCCATTGGGATACAAGTACTGGGACAGAGAGCTGGAGCAAGGTCTCGCAGAACAACCCATGTTACGTGATACATCACAGTGCAATTACTGAGCTGCCAAATTTTGGAAATGAACTCTGTAGATTACAAGAATCAAGTCAGTACAATCAAAGTCTGTCAAATTGTTTTTGGGCAGTGTGGCAGGAAAAATTAAGATTCAGAAATCACACTGGGGTTCTGCCTTTCAATTCAATTCTAGTGAAGATACGTATCAGCTGCAATCTGCCTGTTTTCACTCAATATCCCTTGTTATCGCAATTCTGAAAATATTCCACAACATCAAAATACTGCAGATGCTGGATATCCAACATTAATAAAAACAGGACTGCTGGAAACACTCATCATGTCTTGCAACATTCGGGCAGAGAGAAACTGATTTAATATTTCAGCTCGGCTGCCTCGAGTGGGAGCCACCATGCCGGCAGGCTAGTTAACGGGAATGCAGTGGGGGTACGATCTGCGGAGGGAGGGGGGTGGATTGGTTTTTATTGTTTATTGGTTTGGAGGAGGTGGATTTTGGCATGAGCGGAGTTGATGTAGCGCAGTTCATTAAAGGTGGCAGACATCTTGGGGAGGACGGAAGCTGAGCGAGGAGTGGACCTGGGTGAAGAGGGGCTATGGCTGAATGGGAGAGGGGGCGGAGGAAGAAGATGGGTGCAGGGAGCCCCCCTGACCCGGTATTATGTGGGACGTTCAGAGGTTGCATAAGTCGAGATTGTGCTCATTTGATGGGTTTGAAGGCGGACGTGGTGTTCCATCAGGAGGGGCATTTGAAGGTGGGGACCATATATGAGGTTGAGGAAAGGCTGTCTGGGGCAGGTATTCCATTCGGGGTTGGATATGAAGACGAAGGAAGTGGCAGTGTTGGTCAATAATAGGGTGACTTTGAGGTTGTATAGTGACAAACCCATGGGGTACGTTTGTGATGGTGATTAAGAGGTTAGAGCCCATGGTGCTGGTGAACGTGTCCCAAATTGGGACGACGTGGAGTTTTTGAGGTGGGTGTTGGCTGTTGACGGGTGTGGTTCAATTGGAGTATTTGACGATCGCGGTGTCTGACCACGCGCCGCATTACGTGGATTTGCAGCTGGCAAAGGGGAGTCCCCAACGACTGCAGTGGAGGTTGGATGTGGGGTTATTGCAGGATAAGGAGATTTGTGAACGGTGGCTCTGCGGAACTTTGTGGGCTCGTTTCTGCCTCCATTTTGAGGGAGGTGCTGAAGGCGGTCGTAAGGGGGGGGGGGGAGTTCATCTTGGTCTGGGAGAACAATGAGAGGGTGGACTGGCTGAAAGTTTGAGGTTAGTGGAGGCCATTCTGAGTGTTGAACTTGGGAACTCCGGCGGCGCCTGAGGAGGCTCTGTTGAAGGAGAGACAAAAGCTCCAGGTGGAGTTTGAACTTTTGTCCACATGAAAGGCAGTTGGGCAGCTGCACAGGGCCAGAGGGGCAATATGAGTATGGGGAGAAAGCCAGCAGGATGCCTGCGTATCAGTTAAGGTGGCAGCGAATGAGAGATGGATGGGGTGTGGTAGTACCCAATTACTTTTTTTAAATTAAGGCCAATTTAGAGTGGCCAAACCACTTAATCTGCACATCTTTTGGGATGTGGGGGGGCGAAACCCATGCAGATGCAGACACAGTGAGAATGTGCAAATTCCACACAGACAGTGACCTGGGACCAGGATCAAACTTGGTTTGAGACATTTTACCAGAAATGTTATCGCTCGGAGCCTCCACTGAGGGATGACGTCCACTGAGGGATGAGTGTATGAGGTGGTTTTTGGGTGGGCTAGAGTTCCCGAGGGTGGCAGAGGCAAAGGTGCAGGGGCTGGGGGCCCCGATCGGGCTGGGCAGCAAACATTGCGATGATTAGGAAATGGGCGGTGGAGGAGCAGTCGGTGTGGGGGTGGTTGCTGGCGGCCTCGTATCAAGAGACCATTTGAGGGTGCTGCTGTTGGCGCCCCTTCCGTTCTCACCGGCCAAGGACTCCACGAGCCCGGTGCTGCTATCAGCATTGAGGGTGTGAACCCAGTGCCGGCAGCATTTTAGAATGGAAGGCACGACCCGATGGTCGCCATCAGCGACAATCATAGGTTTGCTCGGGCAGGTTTGGATGTGAGGTTCCGGAGTGGCAGCAGGTGGGGGATTGAATACTTCCGGGATTTATTTGTTGGAAGGGAGTTTGCAGACCTGGATGAACTGAGGGGACACATCAGTTTCCGAAGAGGAATGGGTTCAGGTATCTGCGGGCAAGGGACTTCGAGGAAGGAGGCACCTTCGCTTCCAGTGCTGCTGCCCCCAGTGCTGCAGGACAAACTTCTGACTGACTGAGGAGGAAATTGGAGAGGGAAAGGTCTCAGATATATATGGGGAGCCGTTGAAGGGAGGAGAGTGCCCTGGTGGAGGAGGTTGGGCTTAAGTGGGAGGAGCAGCTGGGCGGCCCACATGATGGTGACCAGGAGAGTCTGTTTTTTTTCGGGGGGGGGAGTGGGGCAGATTGGTGGTGGTGGGGGGGAGGGGTGGTGGATGCTCATATATTTTGAGGTTGTGTCAGAGGTTGTGGGGGTTTTGGACGGCATTTGCAGATATGATGTCCAAGAGTTTGGGGGTAACGGTAGCTCAGAATCATGTTTGGAGTGTCTGAGAATCCTGGCGTGCAGGTGGAGAGAGTGGCTGATGTATTGGCCATTGCCACCTCCCTGATAGTCTGGAGATTGATTTTGTTTGGCTGGCTGGACTCGAAGCCGCTGAGCGGAGGACTGCACGTGTGTGATTTGGCAGAGTTTCTGCACTTAAAGAAGGTCAAGTCCACCATTAGGGGGGGGGCAGAGGAGGGGTTTACTAGAGATGGAAGCTGTTCATCGAGAATTTTTTTTTTAATGGGGGCGTTCTTCTTTAAGTCCAGGTTGGGGTAAAAGCGGGGGGGTGTAAGGATGTTTAGGCTGTTGGCTTTAGATTGGTTTTTGTGTTGGTTCTTCTTTATGTACATATTTGAAATGCCTCCAATACAATGTTGTTCAAAAAAAACATTTCAGCTTGGTGACTTGTTTCATCAGAACTGGGAAAAGTTCAAGATATAAGACGTTTTCAGCATATGCAAAAGCAGGGAAATGAGAGAGAATTGGGGAAAGAAGAAAAAAACACCAGCTCAGTGATAAGAATGTACGTCAGCGATATTCAATAACAAAATGGGGCAAGGCAAAACGGGACAGGTGAGACTGGGGGAGGCGTGAATGAGAATCTATGATGAGCATAAATATGTGCGTCTAGTTCAGCTGGAACCTATTTTTATTGAGCACAGCCTCAGCCGCTTTTTGCGGAAGAAAGTTCTAAATTAACACGGCTCTTTGTGTGAAAAAGTGTGACGTCACCTCTGAACAGCCTAGCTTTAACCCTGCCCTTCAGTCCAATTAAAGCTAAAACTCTTATTTAAGAATCCTCGCCTTTCTTTCTCAATCCCTGCCATGACTTCACAAAAGTCTCCTTCAAATAGTACTCTTCAGCTCGAAAGTTGACCCCCAGGCTGACTGCAGCAAGCATTTTCACCCCCAAAAAAAATCACTGAAAGGGAAACAACACTTCAGCCAAAGTCGGCTTTGACTCGATGTTGAACGGCATCTAATTGCCTGGCAGATTTCTCCTGAGCGAAGGAGGTACTGATTAGACTGCCTCTTTGTGGTGTTTAATGTGAGCTTGTGTAGCTAATAACCCTATCAAATGAGTGTAGCAGCCATGTGGAAATGTTGAAGATGGCCTTAGTTTTGTAACTCAGGGAGTTGGGGGATGGGAAGGGGGAGAAAGAGAGAGAGAGAGAGAGAGAGAGAGAGAGAGAGAGACTGCTTCAGGGCCTCAAACAGATTGCTTTCTGAAATCAGGAACAATGGCTGAAGGAAGCCAGCTGGATAAAGGGTTAGCAACGCTCCATTCAAACATGTTGTACCCCCACAGAGATTCCCTATTCTCCTTCAGCTGTTCACTCCCCCCCCCCCCCCCCCCCCCCCCCCCCCCACTCCATTCATGCCAGTGTAAAAGTCTTCAGGCTATGCAGGCATTTTCTTCTCTCAGTTTGCCTGCGTTTCTAATTTTCCATTAGTTGGAACTCTTTAAACAAGTTTTTTTTTAAAATATATTGTTTCAAAGGGCCACTTAATGCTTTGTGCCTTGCTTTTCAATTACCGCGTCGCAAACAAGTTTTAAAAAAAGCTAGTGAGAGAAACAAAAGGCATTTGGCACGATTCCTGCACTAGTGTTCACAATGTAAAACCCAAAAAAACCAAGGACAAAGACAATAGGTTTCTCCAATGAAAGTGGATCTCCCCAGCTTTACTCTGTGGCTTTCAGCTTTATTCATAGAGTAGGTACTGCCAGGTCAATGCCAGTGGCACATTGTGTTGGCAAGCCGAAGGGCAGATGAGAGACAGCTCATTCCTTATTGCTGCCACTGCCAAGATTTCTGTAGCAATTTCAGCATTGAATTAGTTTTGATTCACCCCTCCTCTCCTCAGTATTCGTTAGCAAAGTGCCTTGCCCATGTTGCTCGCATCCGAATACAAGAATGAAGTGAGACCGAGAGAGAGAGAGACAGAGCTACACTTAAACTATCAGGATGCAGCACACTTGATTTTTTTTTTCCACAGTCCAAATGACATTCAGTGCCAGCCAGTTCTTTGAAAGAGCAAATGGAAGATCCACATTTTGTCCTCCATCAATGCAGAGAAAAAAATGAGTTTTTCTCTTTTTAAAAAGAAATTCAGAGTACCCAATTTCTTTTTTTTTCCAAATTAAGGGGCAATTTAACGTGGCCAATCCACTTAACCTGCACATCTTTGGGTTGTAGAGGCGAAACCGACGCACACAGGGGGGAGAAGTGCAAACTCCACAGGGACAGTGACCCAGGCGGGGATTGAACCTGGGACCTCAGAGCCATAGGCAGCAGTGCTGACCACTGCACCACCATGCCGCCCTGATAGGGCATGGAGTTAAAGATACAACTTGCATTCACAAAGATTATTTCACAGCTAAAGAACATCCCAAACAAATGAAGTATGAGCAAACACCCAAAATAATCAATGAGATAAATGTACAGCTTGTTGCTCATGCTGACTGAAGAAGTAAATTTTGACCAGGATATTGGAGAGAGCCCCCTCAGGAGAGACCCTGACAGCTAACAATAACACACAGTGATTGCCTCTGCTTGCTCCAATTCACACACACACACACACACCTTGCACACTTACATTGATTTTTCCACTTTGTCAAGTCCATGTATCCCCATCAAATCCAATGTGGACCACAGTTGAGGACACCTAATGCAGTAACAATTTGTCTTCAATAGCACCGTTAAAATATCCCAAGGCACCTGACAGTAACATCATCAAACAGCATTTGACACAGAGCCACAAGAGGAGATATTAGGACAGGTGGCCAAAGGCTCAGTCACAGGTATTGGTTTTCGGGAGCACCTTAAAGAATAGAGAGTCTGCGATGTTGAGGGAGGGAATTTCGGAGCTAGGAAACAGCCAAGACTGAGTGAATAAAATTACGCATGTGCAAGAAGCCAGAATTTAAAGAACATGGCGTTCTTGGAAAGTTGGAATCGGTGGAGGTCGGAGTTGGGAGGGTTGAGGCCACAAAGAGGGTTTTGAAAACAATCTAAAAACTTTAAGATACACATAAAGGTGTTTCCCAACCAGTCAGGTATTTTGCCATCCTCTTTCATCTGGCAACTATGTGGAGCAGGGCTACCAGAGATGCTGAGTATTTCCAGCGTTATCTGTTTATATCTCTGACTGCCAGCATTTGCCACCCCCCCCCCCCCCCCCCCCCCCCCCCCCCCCCCCCCCCACCACACACATAGTCTCTCTGAGGACAAATACCATCATCAGGGCTCGCACCTTTAAAGTGGACATTTACACAACAGGCCAGTGCCTCATGTGACAAAATGTAAGATCAGCATGTTCCAACGCACTTTGTTTTTTTAAAAATAAATTTAGAGTACCTAATTCATTTTTTTCAATTAAGGGGTAATTTATCGTGGCCGATCCACCTACCCTGCGTGTTGTGGGGGCGAAATCCACGCAAGCATGGGGAGAACCTGCAAATTGCACACGGACTGTGACCCAGAGCCAGGACCGAACCTGGGATCTCGGCGTTGTGAGACTCCAGTGCTAACCACTGTGCCACCTTGCTTCCCAGGGCTAGTTCCTGCTCCGATTCCTGGGCAGCACGGTGGCGACTGAGGGATTTTCACCGAAACTTCGTTGCAGTGTTATGTAAGCCTACTTGTGACAATAAAGATTATTATTAAAATCTCCAGACAGTTTTCATTAAATAGCTGTGCGAAATAAACTGCATGTCATTTCTAAAAATCAATTCTTGGGATGAATTGGAGGTGACACAGTGGTTAGCACTGTTGCCTCACAGTGTCAGGGACCCAGGTTCAATTCTGGCCTTGGGTGACTGTCTGCGTGAAGTTTGCACGTTCTCGCCGTGTGTGCGAGGGTTTTCTCCGGGTGCTCCGGAGTTTCCTCCCACAGTCCAAAGATGTGCAGGTTAGGTGGATTGGCCATGCTAAATTGTCCCTTTAGTGTCCAACGGTTTGGTGGGGTCACGAGGGATGGGGTAGGGGAGTGGGCCTAGGTAGGGTGCGCTTTCAGAAGGTCAATACAGACTCAATGGGTCGAATGGCCTACTTCTGCAAAGTGGGAATTCTATGATTCTCTGTGGGCGTTACTGGTTAAGCCAGCATTTATCGCCAATCCCTAATTGCCCTGAGAAGGTGGCGGTGAGCAGTGCAAAGATCCGGAGAGCAAAGAGGAAGGGAGCCAGTTTTAACGCACACAAGATAAGTCTGTGTACTTGAAGGCAGCAGCTTCAATTGTCTACTACTAGGAGGGTAGTAGACAGGTGAAATAGACAAAAGGAGAGAGAGAGAGGGAGAGAGCGGAGGGACAAAGAACAATGTTCATGAAATAAAGAAACGTACAATTCATCATCCTCAACGACCAACAGGTACCAGGTGTTAAACATGGAGAATAGCTCGTGTGTTAATTCATTTACACCACAGCCACAGAATTACACCCACTGCCTATCGCGGGAGCTTACTAGGACAATCAATGAACTGAGGTAACTCAGAGGTAACTCAGACAGAACTGTCATAAACAAGATTAACAAAGAAATAAACCTGGGTTTCACAGACACCAACCAAAAAGGTTAGGTTACACTTCCAGGAAAGTGTGCATCTGCAACCTCTGCATATGGCACTGTTGTCAAAGCAACCAACGGTTAGGCGCACTAATATCTCCTTTTTGTGTTTAATCTGCACCTCCTGCATGTGACTAACAGTCAGTTCTGTTTGGAAACTGAAGGAAGGGGCTTACCTTGACATAGCATCTTTCACAACCTCAAGATATTCTCAGTGATTGTGTTGTGATCATCGTTGTCATGGTGTTGAAAGTACAGGGTTAAAATAATCCGAGTCAGCATGAGAGATGTCAAGGCCATTTCCCGGCCTCCCTTCAGCACTGGCCTCAGTCAGAAGAACTCAAGAGCGCAATAATTAGGAGCAGGAGGATACCATCTGCCTACCGAGCCTGCTCCACCATTCAATACGATCACTCTGGGGCTTCAGCTCCACTTGCATGCCCTTGTCAAGGTTCAAGTTTCTTCACCTCAGTATTGGCAGACTAACAGCTAAAGGGAAAGGGTCTGGAGGGCACGGCTATTGCTGGCAGCCCCCTCTCCATCATCCTAGCAGGAAGCTGACTGGCTCAGGCTGGCATTTCATATCCTGCCTTCAACTGGGATTGGAAATGGGGCGAGGGGAAAGTAAGGTTGATCTCCAGCCAGAAACAATGGAACTGAGCTTCCACTGAGTGGCAATCTCCCTCAAAATCCAGGGCATCCTTTCTCACCCAACCTCCCAACTCAGGCCAGGTGACAATGGTGGAAGGCAGCATGCTCCTGAGACCTTCAGTTGAGGGCTGTAGCATCGTACACGAGGAGGAAAGAATCGGGGCAGTGGTGATCAGCAGCGTTGGGGCTGGGTTGGGCCGATGAGGTGCTGTAGTTGGGGGTTCCCGTGCGAGTCTGGGGGAGGTCAATACAATACTTACCCACAAATCAGATTTGATTTGAATTTCTCAAACTTATTTATTTTGTAAAAAAAGAACAATAGTTAACATGGGAAATACAGTGCAGTAGGAGGCCATTCGGCCCATCGAGTCAGCACCGACCCACTTAAGACCTCACTTCCACCCTATCCCCATAACCCAATAACCCCATCTAACCCTTTTTTGGACCCAAGGGCAATTTAGCATGGGTAACCCACCTAAACCGCACATCTTTGGACTGTGGGAGGAAACCGGAGCACCCGGAGGAAACCCACGCAGACACGGGGAGAACATGCAGACTCCACACAGTCACCCAGTGGGGAATCGAACCTGGGACCTGGCGCTGTGAAGCCACAGTGCTAGCCACTTGTGCTACCGTGCTGCCCACTAAAGAAAGAGTACCCAATTATTTTTTTTATTCCCAATTAAGGGTAAATTTAGTGTGGCCAATCCACCTTCCCTGCAGATCTTTTGGGTTGTGGGGGTGAGACCCACGCAGACACGGGGTGAATGTGCAAACTCCACACGGACAGTGACCCGGGGCCAGGATCGAACCCGGGTCCTCAGCGCCGCAGGCAGCAGTGCTAACCCACTGTGCCACCCTTAGTTAACTATTGTTCTCAGACCATCCGAATCATTCAAAGTTTGCGGGGCAATCACTTTTTCAGAGGGCGCCCAGTGCAGGGCAATTGATCAGGAGATTGAACTTAGAGAGGGCAATCTTTCCATGCGGAAGCTCCAGGCCCTTCCAGGCCAATGTTTTCCGCTTCGCCTGTCATTCCTGAACAGAACAACGTGCAATGGGAAAGAGATATATGTGGGGAGCAGAAAACCACAGTCCCAGCTGAGTCGTATAAATGCTGTCTGTAGCAGGGGTACCATTTCAGACAGTTGAAAGGAGTATTGCACCGAGGGACAAGCCTTACTGAGCTATCAGCATTCTTAATCAGCTCGGACTAGTTTCTAACAGACAACTTGGAAAAATAATTGAAACAATATTTTACAGCAATGATCACAAACTCTCCTAAACACTGCTTCAAGTGAGTGCATGAATGAGAGAGAGGGGAGGACACCGTGGTTGGGTTTCACTGTGACACCAATGTGACCATAGTTTGCCAACGTGTCATCGAGGTTCACACATTAATCATGGCAAATTCAACGGAGTTGCACTTTTGAGGACGAGTACATTATTTTTTACGGCAGTAATGTGGTCATCGAGTCACTTTTGGGGGGAAATCTACAGGCAAACCTCACCTCTTGTTGGACCCACTGTGAGTGCCTAGACTCTGCTCGGGAAACCAATGATTTGGGAGCAGAACCCTTTACTCCAGCCAGCCCACTACATCCACCACTGGTTCACGTTGTCTGAACAGCCCCAAGCAGACAACAACTCAAGATGTTGGCTCTGCTCGCTGAATTGTTGAGCTTAATGCTGAAGGGACATCAAATGTTACGGGTGAAATCATCGAGTCGCTCTGCAGAACCCGCAAAATTGAGGTGATCTACCGACAGGAAACCCACATCAGTGACACAGCCCCAAGATCCAAATTACAAATTGCCACCGAATTCCTTCAGCACCTTGGCCGCATGGCGACGATATAGTTCTCAGTATCCATGACCAGAATTATCCAGGAGAAGCAACTGACACAATCTGGTGGAAAACTAAGATCATTGCAATGGCCAAGCCTGACAGGTACCTGAACGAAGCTTCCGGTTACAGGCCAATTTCTCTTCTGTCCATGTTAGAAGCTGCTAGGGAGGATCATCTTGAACTGTATCCAACAAACCGTGGAGGAGACACAGTCCAGAGACCAAGCTGGATTCCTTAAGGAGCACAGCACAGACAACCAGAGGTACTTACCCTCACCACCCACATTAAAAATAGCTTTCAAAAGCACGTTAACATTAGTCATCTTCCTTCATCTCATTGTGGCCTTGGAATGTTGATACCATTGCCTCTCTTTAAAACAGACTATTTTGAGTCTATATGGGGTGCAAAGTCAGCACATGAAAGGCAGCGAAATGGCCGACCTCCAGGATCAGTACTGGCCCCTATCCTGTACAACCAGTATAACCTGTGCAGAAGGAGACCATTCAGCCCATCGAGTCTGCACCAACCCTCTGAAAGGGCACCCTACCTGGGCCCACTCCCCCATCCTATCCCTGTAACCCCAGCTAATCTGCACATCTTTGGTCTGTGGGAAGAAACCGGAGCACCCGGAGGAAACCCACGGAAACACGGCAAGAAGATGCAAACTCCACACAGACAGTCACCCAAGACCCCGAAATGAAACCGGGTCCTAGATGCTGTGAGGCAGCAGTGCTAACCACTGTGCCACCATGCTGCCGCATTATCGACCTGCCAACCACGTGCAGCTGCAAGTCCATCAACGAGATAACATCTGCTATGATTACCAAGCAAGGCATTTCAAGGACATTAACAATGCTCTTAATAAACTTTCTGACTACTGTTAAAACTGGTGCCTCAAACCAAGTGCTGCCAAAACCACATCATGTATCGACCACCTGGACAATGCAAGAAGTCACCAGAAACTTAGAAGAATATAGAACAGTACAGCACAGAACAGGCCCTTCGGTCCTCGATGTTGTGCCGAGCAATGATCACCCTACTTAAACCCATGTAACCCGTATACCCAACAATCCCCCCATTAACCTTACACTACGGGCAATTTAGCATGGCCAATCCACCTAACCCGCACATCTTTGGACTGTGGGAGGAAACCGGAGCACCCGGAGGAAACCCACGCACACACGGGGAGGACGTGCAGACTCCACACAGACAGTGACCCAGCCAGGAATCGAACCTGGGACCCTGGAGCTGTGAAGCATTGATGCTAACCACCATGCTACCGTGAGGCCCCCTTGACCTGTAACTTGACCTGTAACTAAACGGCAGCTGTATCAAACACCACACTACACCTACCTACCTTGGTATCGTTTTGAACCGCACACCTCCAGCACACTATATCAGGAACTTCTTGGGAGCTATCACCTGAACTTTAAGACCTTCTCTGCTACTCAAGTAATTACTGCTCTTCGGTGTTGAAGAACTCTGCACACTGCAGACTGACAGATATCCAGCTGAATGAGACCATGCTCTGCAACATTGCGTCACCGCAAATCCATTGTGTAGCGAGCACAGCACGATTGGTGGCAAGAGTGCACAAAAATCCGATCTGCCACTGGTTAGAAGGTATTACACTCACTCACCCACCCACCCACCCAGCAAACGCCTCATCTCAAGGTGGCCAATCTGGACCAAACTGCCTGAGCCAGGCAGTTCTGCTCCAGACCTGTGGAAGGAGCTGTGGCACAACACCAACAACACAGCCCAGAATCAGCACTTGGTTGATGATCCCACATTAGAAATCCCAGGCTTCCACCTCCCACATGGCAAATGGGTCAAACTGAACAGGTTTCACACCGGAGTCGGACCCTGTCGCAACAAGCGAGAAGTGTCCATTGGGGACACCGTGGCTTCCTGTGCAACTGTGGTGAAGTGCAAACCATGGGGCATATATTCAACAAGTGCCCCAGCCTGTGCTTTAGTGAGAACCTCTCGGCCCCACACCAGGCTGACGAGGAGGCTACCAACTGGTTGAAGAATTTCAAATTTGACAATTAACTGTACATCAGTGCTTATGGCAGTGGTGATGGTGGTCGTCATACCATGAACCTCAGTCCTTTGGCAGCTCTCCCTTTTCCCAAGATACTGTATGAAGTACAGAGCCGCTCTCCCACTGTCCCTCACATACCGTGGGGCAGCACGGTAGCATGGTGTTTAGCATAAATGGTTCACAGCTCCAGGGTCCCAGGTTCGATTCCCGGCTGGGTCACTGTCTGTGCGGAGTCTGCACGTTCTCCCCCTGTGTGCGTGGGTTTCCTCCGGGTGCTCCGGTTTCCTCCCACAGTCCAAAGATATGCGGGTTAGGTGGATTGGCCATGCTAAATTGCCCGTAGTGTCCTAAAAAGTAAGGTTAAGGGGGGGGTTGTTGGGTTACGGGTATAGGGTGGATACGTGGGTTTGAGTAGGGTGATCATGGCTCGGCACAACATTGCGGGCCGAAGGGCCTGTTCTGTGCTGTACTGTTCTATAACATCAAAACAGGTCAAATGCCTCTTGGTCCCATCTGGTCTTCCTGTGTGAAAACGTGGCTGCAAGGGTTTGTCAGACTGATGACCTATTAGGAGTAATTAATTTGCCGGGTGTTGCTTCAAAATATTCTGTGAATGTAACAGATGCAAAATGAAAACAGCTGTACAATTTTGGATTGGGCACTCCAGTCTTTGAGAGGATGTTCCAGAAGATTCTAAGATGTAAGCTCAACACAAAATCTGCCTTTTAAAACAAAGAGTCAACTTTTCTTGGTTATGTCTGCATTCTAATCTATGGAAAATGCCGGAATTATTTTCACCACCATCTCTTTAACGACCTCACCGAGATAACGCTCATGAAAATTGATAGAGTTTGCAAGTGATCCGTTTTAAGCAACCTATTGCAACAAGGCAAATAGAACATAGAACATAGAACAGTACAGCACAGAACAGGCCCTTCGGCCCTCGATGTTGTGCCGAGCAATGATCACCCTACTTAAACCCACGTAACCCGTATACCCGTAACCCAACAATCCCCCCCATTAACCTTACACTACGGGCAATTTAGCATGGCCAATCCACCTAACCCGCACATCTTTGGACTGTGGGAGGATTGCAGGCTTGCAAATGTTCCGCATGGAGGGGTATGGCCACTTTAAGAGACTCCCCCTTTGAAGTATTTCATCTCGAGTGTTAGTGTGGGGTGGTGAGCCTCAGATTGGCTCTATATTAAGATATGCTCACAGACACCAGCAATTAGAGGTAGAAGATATATTGTCTCTCGCTTCATAGCTTTTTCGCTAAGACCAAGAGTAGGACGTTTTCTTCCTATCGGTGTGTGTTTCCTCCGGGTGCTCCGGTTTCCTCCCACAGTTCAAAGACGTGCAGGTTAGGTGGACTGGCCATGCTAAATTGCCCTCAGTGTCCAAAAGGTGGGGAGGGGCTATTGGGTTACGGGAATAGGGGGGAGGTAAGGGCTTAAGTGGGTCGGTGCAGACTCGATGGGCCGAATGGCCTCCTTCTGCACTGTATGTTCTAGGAGCAAGCCTGAGATCAGGCGTATTGCCTGTTCTTGTCAGCTTGGATCTGGTTTGTCTCTTTTCTGGGCCCATGAATTCAATTCAATTGGAACCTGTTTTTGGAGCAAGCCTGGAGATGGATTAATGGCTTGCCCTGTCTGCTCTGTGTACTGGCTTTAAAACTCTGAGAAAAGAAGAACCTGTTTAAGAAAATAGTCTCCTTCTGCTCGGTGTTATCCGCCCTTAAAAGGGTCTTTGTAATTTGACCAATGAGCAATGTTTACAAACGAAAGGCGGCGTTGGGCCTTTTTGACACAGAAGGTGCCTGAAGACAATGGGAGCTTCTAACACTGCAATTGTCACTCTCTCTCAGAGGCTCTGCCTCTCTCCTCCTCGCCGAGCTACCTCTTATTCCTCACGCGCGCCCTCAACGTTCAGACCAGTCTGTTGTCCTATTCTGTGGGAACTTGATCAACCAGAATCGTTCTGCATCACCTAGCCTATCAGCAAATGCCAAGTTATCAGGCTTTGATTGATGCTTACAGACACCGGCCAGTGGTCAGGGTCCCGTGCCTGGGCATAGTGTGTTTCATTATAAATCTGCTTTTGCGCTCTCTTTCTCTTTCCACCCATATCTGGCCAATGCATGATTGCAGGTAAACCCAACAACAAGACATCATATTCCTAGACAAGGTGCACTGGAATAATCCACAGCCATTCCTCTGCAATGTTATCCAGCATTTCCAGGATGAAGATTTTGAAAGGTTGCTTGTTGAATTTGCTTTTAAGACAGAGATTGACTTCACCCAGTACAACACATGAAACTGGAGTTCAACGTTAGATCCCTAACTCCCGTAGTAAACCCAGTTTTTTCCCAGAGCACCAATGTGGAACTAGCACTCTGAACGACTGAGCAATGCCTGGGAGAGTGATGGTGCAGGTGGCCATTCCCACCAAGCTCCCTGAAGGTTGACAGCTGCCTCAGATAGCTGCAATATTGTTCCAATGACACTTCAGTTAAAAAGTGCAGCAAACTCTCCCCATCATGCACAATCGAGCTGTGTAACTCATAACACCTCAAATGGTTTATTTTCTTTGTTCCCGGACATTTTCATCCCACCCTGGATCGAGATTGGTCCATGTGCCTAGCGATGCTGAAGACCCCGGTTTGATCTCAGCCCCAGGTCACTGTTCGTGTGAATTTCCACATTCTCTCCGTGTCTGCGTGGGTCTCATCCCCACAACCCAAAGGTGTGTAGGGTAGGTGGATTGGCCACGCTAAATTGCTCCTTAATTGGAAAAAATTTTAAAAATGTAAAAAGAAAGAACAGGATGGTTTTGAAACATATTCGGTTTCAAAGGGGCTTAACAGGCTAGATACTGAGGGGACATTTCTTCGCCTGCAGAATTTTAGAACATGGGGCACAGTTTCAAAATAAGGGGTTTCCCAGGTAAGACGGAGATGAGGGGAAATGTCTGATCTCAGTGGGTCTATGTCTTTGGAATTCTCTTTCCCAGCAGGCAGTGAATAATTAAGGATATTTTTAAGCAGATTTTTGTTCCACAAGAGAATCCATATTGATGGGAGGGGGACAACAGAAAAGTTAAGGACTCGTGATATGAGCCATGATCTGATTGAATGGTAAAGCAAGTTCAAGTGGACCAATGGCCTACTCGTGCTCTGATTTCTGCAGTGCTAATGATCTTAGTGCATCGAGCCACGTTGTGGCTTTGAAAGTACTTAAACCCACTTCCCAGCTTTATCCCTCCTCGCAACCCTGCTAATTCATCATGCCTTCATCAATTACCTTTTTTTAAAAAATATTTTTATTGGCATTTTTGCAGTTAATATCCAAACTTTGCATAACAGTACAGAAACAACAATAATAACCATCACAATAGCAACATCAACACAGGTACCACCAGCTGCTACCGCGTCTGTGACAGTGGTCCAGTTCTATAATTTCCCTATGCTATTTACATGTCCAATTACCTTTTGCATGTTCCTCCAGAATAGATTTCACAGCCCTTTCAGATCTAAACACTCCAGATCTAAACAACCCGGTGTGTGTTAAGAAATTTCTCCGTTCCCCTCGACCTTTTTTTTCAATGATTTTACAAATTGGACCCCTGGTTACTGATGCTCTCCTGGAAGAAACCATTTCTCCATACTTGTTTCATCAGAACGCCTCATAATTTTGAATACCTCCTAAACCTCCCTTAACCTGGCTGCTTTAAAAAGGTTAGTGTGATCTGGAATACACTCTGAAAGGACGCAGGACGTCAAATCAATCGAAACTTTTGAAAGGGAGTGGAATCAAAACTTTAAGAGGAAGGAAGTGCAGGGCTGGGATTGGTTGGATTGCTAAAACCAAGAGCCAGCACAGATGAAACAGGCCTAATGGCCTCCTTTTATACCTCTCTAGTTGGAGGTCTGACAACTGAGCTAATTTAATCATTCCACGTGCTCCAAATTGGAGTGAAACCAGTCCAATCAAGCTATTTATTTTTCACAATCCGCCTACCTTCAAGACAGCTGCTCTACCACACCCGAGGCTTTGGTCGTCCAAACATGCCAAATCAGTCCTGGGGATTTCTGATGCACCTGTAACATTAATAATGGTTTTATTTAGATGTGAAAGCTCATATTCTGTTATTAATTTTTCGGTATGGGCATCAAAGGCCAGACCAACATCTGTCATCCATCCCCAATTGTCTAATTGTGAAAGAGGTGGTGATAACCTTGCTCAATCATTTCCGAGGAGAGTTAGGAATCAGGGTTCGGAGTCACACGTAGGCCAGACCAGGCAAAGATGGCAGGTTTCCTTCCTTAAATTGAAGTACAGTGCTTCTTCCTGCTTGAGCCTCACAAGCACCCAATTACCATCTGATCCTTTTCCCGTTGCCTCCTCTGCAACTGGCTTTGATTTCAAAATAGTCCTCTCCTTGGAACAGGACCAAACATAACCAAGCTCTCTGTGCCCACAACAGGGTTCGGCTCTTTAAATAGGCCATTGGAACAAACCCGATGAGGCACAAGTCCACCAAGTTGGGAGTTTGCAGATTAGCTTGCAAACTGAGCCTATGTTGATGTGCAGCTCATGCACAGGCACTTATTTATTCTCTGCCAACTTGTTTGCAATCATCAGATTTCAAATACATTCCAGTCTACGTTTTAAAAACATTTAATCAGAATATTCAAGGGACCCCCATCGTGGAGAGATTGGTGAAGTGAAAGACGTTACAGGGGCAGTTTGTCAGGCTGACGACGGGAAAGATGACTGGGCAGCTGTGGAGGAGGGGGGGACTGGGGGGGGGGGGGGGGGGGGGTGCAGTACGGACATGGAGAGAAGGCGAGCCGGAGGTAGGCCTCGTCTAGATCAATCCCAAGAGTGTGGACAGGGAAGGGGTAGGTTGTGTCAGAGCTGGGGAGGATAAATGAGGTGTTGCGCGAGTATTATGAGAAATTGTATCGGGCCAATCAGGAGGGCGGGAGAGGGGGGGGGGAGGAGAAAGGGGATATGTGGAATTCCCACAGCTGGATGAGCAGACGAGGCAGGTGCGAGAGGAGCCATTAGGGTTGAGAGAGGTGATGGAGTGTATAAAAGGGATGGTCGGGTAAGGTCCCGGGCCGAACGGTTGTCCGGCTGAGTTCTACAAGGAACTCAAACCAAGCAATGGAGGTAGCACCACACTTATTGGGGGCGTTTAGCGAGGCGCTGGAGAAGGGGAGCTGCCCGAGACAATGACACATGTGGTGATTACGCTAATTCCAATAAAAGGGAAGGACCCACTAGAGTATGGACTCACTAGAGTGCGGGTCACATAGGCCCATATCACTGTTGAATATAGATGTGAAAGTATTAGCTAAGTTAGTGGAGGGGAGGATGGAAGGATGTGTTCCGGGACCAAACTGGCTTCGTGAAGGGTAGGAAACTCTCGAGAATTGAATGTGATCATGACCCCGTCGAGGGACGGGTACAGGAGGTAGTGGTGTCTATGGACGTGGAGAAAGCTTTTGACCAGGTAGAGTGGCGATACCTGTTAGAGGTACTGGGAAGGTTTGGGTTTGGGCCGCAGATTGTGGCATGGGACTGAAATATCGTCCAGCACGAAAGAGGCTATAAAATCCTGGGTCTGGGAGAATGACCAAGGCTCTGTTCAACAACACTTTGAAAGACAGATTAACTATTTGCAACAAGCGTTTTGTGACATTCAGGATCCCAAATGTTTGGGCACCTTGTCCAACAGTATTAATTACATTTGCAGTTTTTTGCCTATTTTTAAACACCAGTTCCTTGAGTTTATCCTGAATTGATTAAAATTACTGTCCCACTTGCCTCTCAGTTTGTGACAATGAAACTCAAGTGCAGCACCCAGTCTGGATATTTGGTCCCAGGCTGCCAGAAGCAAATCGTCAAACTGAGGAGGCCAGTTTGAGGAACGGGTTCGAGTCCTGCTCCTTGCTGAGTAGAAAAACACTGACGTGAAGGAGGTCGGAAGAATTGCCTGGCACCATGGTCTGATCAAGCTGCAGGAAAGTTGGAATCTGCCAATAGCATTTCAGCCTTTTCTATCATCAGAGCTATTCTCCGGCAACGATACACATGATTGGTTCCCCACGTTCACATCATCAAAGTGACTGAAGAAATAGAGACGGCTCAAGTGAGTGCCAACAGAAAGAACTTGAGATCTGTTGTTGATACATCAATGCTTGCCGAAACCGTGAAAGAGAGTACCAACTGTTGCTGAATATTAATCAGGCCTTAGTGTCACTGAGGGAGAAACAATGGTATCCTTTTTAAGGAATCCCAAATGAGAAGCATAATTTGGACATCGAGTGTCAAGTATATACAACCAAAATCATCTACCCCAACTGAAAATGACAAACAATGGCAGCTAACGAAGAAGTGGCGTTGGAACAACTCTGACAGCTGGGCAACACCTGGCACGTTAGAAAAAGGTCTGAATGCTGGAAGCCCTGCTACTTCCCATCGCTCTCCATGATGCCACGGCTTGAAGCAAGAGGATGAATGGAATAAAATAGACAGCAGAGAATACAGCCCATTGATGAAGCTCTCTCCAAGCAGTATAGCCACTGCCAATAAGATGCTGCAGAGTTATGTGAGGGAGCTGAGGTGGAAGAAGCCAAGTCATGGCCAGTGGCTCACAAGACGCAGCACATCACTCTAATCCAGGGGTGGGCAAACTACGGCCCCCAAAGGTCTTTATGCGGCCCACCAAGATCAAGTCATTAAAAAAAATAAGGTTAATGGGGGGGGGCTGTTGGGTTACTGGTATAGGGTGGATACGTTGACTTGAGTGATCATTGCTCGGCACAACATGTGTTTCATGTGAAGTTTCTACTTTAAAATATTAATTAATAAAAATTAATTGCTTTTTTTTTCTTTAAAAACCTTTTATTTTGGCTATTTTAAATATTAATTATTTTACTTAATATACTATGCGGCCCTTTAAAATTGTGAATTTCTGAATGTGGCCCTTGCACGGAAAGGTTTGCCCACCCCTGCTCTAATCTGTCATTGTTGCTCACTGCCTCTGCTCACAGCACAGAATCAGACCATTCAATTGAGCATCTTCCCATCCATCCTTCAGTGGCCCAGCCTCAAAGTGTCAACGTCTCTTGAGTTAGTATTTCCAAATGAGATGGGAGACAGTCCCCAAATATAACTCAACCACTTGGATTTATGTAGCATGTTTAGTATGGTACAATATCCCATCGTGTTTCGCAGGAGCATACTGAACATAATTTTGAATCAAGAGAGAGATAAGATGATATTGGAACAATTGACCAAGATATTGGCTTTGAGGAGCAGAGAGATTTAATTGTGGGAAAGAGAGAGGTTTAGAGCAAGAATTCCACAGTTTAGGACCTCAGCAGCTAAAGGCACAGCCACCTGCACTGGTGTAGCAATTCAAATCAGGGTTACACAAGTTGCCAGAACTGGAGGGGTACACATATACTGCAGGATTGCAGAGTGAGGGAGGAGTCCAAGTTAAACTTGGGCCTGTTTGTCTTGCTCTTCCGCATTATTCAGATGCGGAATCATTTAAAGTTGAGCTGAAGCTCAATCTGTCTAATCCTCCGTTCTTACAGAGGATCTGCAGTTGGATTTAATGTAACTGAACTGAGCAATGGGATGAAGAACAGGAACTCGGCCTGAAGGCCAAGGTTGGAAGAGGGTCAATGCCATCATGGAGCTCAGGCGAGGTAACTTGGTGACACTGCCACCACTCTCTGGGTGATCCTTACCAAGATGGCAAAGCCTGGGTGGAGGTTTTGCAACAGTGAACTTCACAATGCTTTCAAAATTTTAAAAACTGGTCAGCAGGAAGGTGTCTGTATCAGAAATATTGCAAACAATCCAGGCTCCTTCACTTTCTCCTTTCACTCCCACGTGCCCACAATTCGAAGGACCTCCTGCTTGGCCAATCAGCCAACACCTGACACATGGGGACAAGCAAACCTCCTCATTCACATCCTGGCACATACAGAACCTGTCATTGTTCTTGCTATTCTATCTGACTACATTATTAACAACAAATTGCATTCATATAGCATCTTTAACAGACTGAAAGTCACTCCCCAGTTGATGCATGACCGAGGTCAGGGCAGCTGACCAAAAGTTGCATCAATGAGGTCAATGTTAAACGAGCATCTCAAAGGAGAGATAAGCAGAGCAGTTTAAGGAGGGAATTGCAGAGATTGGGGCTGTAGCCAACTCGAGGCACGGTCAGCCTAGGTGGGCCTAGGCAAGTGGGAGATTCAAGAGTGCTCAGAATTGGGAGAGGTAGAAAGTTCTTGGTGTTTTAGCGGGTCACAGAGAAGGAAAAGGCTTTGGAGGGAACAAACTGGACCCTCTTTCCAGTGTTCCTGAATGGGCTGCCTGGGTCACAGGTCTAATGGCAAGTGCTGGAAATGGTCAACATTGTCCTGTCTCAACAGAACAACATGGTGCAACCTTAACATGGAGCCCCTTCAGATCTGGAAATGACACTGGATCAAGAGAAGAGAATCAGCATGTTCACTGTGGTATAGACCCTTGTGCTTACTGTAGAGGGACAGGTCCTCAGAACGGTAAAGGACAAGATTCCTAATATGTCAATTAAGAAATTTGTTTTTTTTCTTAAAAATAAATTTAGAGTACCCAATTTTTTTTTTTCCAATTTAGTGTGGCCAATCCACCTACACTGCACATCTTTTTGGTTTGTGGGGGTGTGACCCACACAGACACAGGAAGAATGCGCAAACTCCACACAGACAGTGACCCGGGGCTGGGATCGAACCTGGGTCCTCGGCGCCATGAGGCAGCTAGTTTATCCAGCATTTTATGCTTTTATTTAGCAGTTGAAGGCAGCCTAGTTTTCAAGGAGACTATGCTTCTGGATCGAGCAAGAAAAAGAAAAGCAACATGACTTTGAACTAAATTTATCTGCCAGATTTTACAGTAGTACTGTCATGCTTACAGCATTTAAAGTGACTATTATTCAGACAGGTTGAGGGAATACACTGAACAGGCTTTTTTCTTCAGAGTGGCGAATACCGGATAGAGGTCTTTCAAATTTATAAATAGTCTGAAATGTTTGCACTGGAAAAAGAATGCAAAGTCAGGGCCAGAAGATATAAAATAGTGACTAATAAAACCAAATCGGGAAATAAGGAGACATTTCTTTCCTGAGAGCGAGTGATTAGAATGTGGAACTTGTTACCACAGGAAGTGGCTGAGGCAGATACCTTTGATGCTTGCAGAAGGAAATGAGATGACTATGTGAGAGAAAAGGGAATAGAAAGATATACTGAATGGCTGAGTAGATTCAGATGGAATGGGAAGAGACAATTGTGAAATATAAGCAGCAGCACAGACCAGTTGTGCTGAATGGTCTGTTTTAATGAGGACTTCTCAAACGGTGGCCCATGATGTTACGGATTTGAGATGTGTGATCCGCCAGTATACACTAACAATCCATTAAGGAGAAGTGACAGGCTTCAATGTACATTTTCAAACCATTAACATTAATCAGTTCTCACAAATGACTGACCAACTAGCCGAGTTCTCTATCCCTGGATCTCACCTATTGCCCAACGGGGATGATGTTGAGAGACGGCCCGCTAGATCCACCCACTCAAAGTGGCACCGTCCTGGCAGGATGTGATTTGGCAGGTCAGAAACCACTGAAATCAGCAACTTCACTCAGTTACGAGGGCGTGGAAACACAGCGAAAGAATAAGGGAGGATGTGGAAGGGTGTGGGAAACCTACACAACGTACTGGGAAAGCCTGCGATCTGATAGAAAGGCAACGGTTTGCGTTAATCGACAAGTTAAATACTTGTCTGCTTTCAATCAGTCACAATGCTTGACATTTCTACCACCTGAACATATAAAAGGCCAACTGCTCACAATGAGCAGGGTTTTCAATGGTGATGTCCGACACCACAGCCTGCACCCCTGATAAAAACCACTCTGTTCTTTTACAGTTCCTGTCTAGACAGGAGCGAGTGTATAAGCATCAGTTCTTTACTGTTCCCTTCTGGGAGCTTGGAATATAGAATAAAATTCCCACCTTGAATTCACCCCCCCCCCCCCCCCCCCCCCCCCATCACCCATCTGATCCGGTCCGGAGGTTTCACCTCCAAGATGTACATAGGTGTTCTCTAGGCTGAGAAGGTACCAGTGAAGCATAATAAAGTGCACTTTGTGAACAAACATTTAAAGGGGGAAGGTTGTGAGAAGATCGGGCAATGCCGATCATTGCCTGTGCTCTGTACTGGAGGGGACCAGTGTCACATCAAAATGCCTCACTTGTCTGACATCACACGATCAGCCTGATTGACCCAATATATGTTTCAGAAAGGTCTTGTGTGTTTATAGAGCTCCTTTCATGCCTCAGGATATCCGACAGCCAACAATGTACTTTTTTTTTTTGAATGTGCAATGTTACAAATATCTCTGTTTTAGAGATGTAACTTTAACTGGTAGATAAGTGGAAAAGAACCTGGGTTTGAGAAATTAATATAACATCCCCAAGATAATTTCGATTCAAAGGATAATCTAATCTATGTTTCTGGAGTTCAGTGGTAGAAGTGCAGAAACACCAAACAACAACCCTTGTGCCCCAGCACTCCCCCTTTTAACACGCCTTGTGTTGTGGGAGCTGGTCCAATAGCTTCTTCTCCGTCTTGGTGTTGTTATAATATTCCGCAAGATGGGCCAACTTTTTTGTCCATTGCCCCATACATCCTGGCCAAGTGGAACTGCAAAACTATCAAAATCATGAACTGGCTGCGGACAAAATCAGATCCTGAAATTCAAAAGGATTGGTGGCATCAGCCAAAGTGAGTATGTTTATGTGGCTCTATAGATCAAGAGGCAAGTGGCAGTCCTGCATTAAGATAAAATTTCTCTCGATCGCATCATTTGGTTTAGTTCTCATCATGTCTCCTCCCCTCTCTAATTACTTCACTCTGCTAGTCCACTCTCCTGATCCACTGGTCCTTGCACCAAACAACGAACTACAATGTCTAACTGAATCCCAACCTCCATGCCATTCCAAGCACCTTCTCCATATTCCATGTGGCATGGAAGCAGCAGTCAACCATTTGGCCACATGAGCCTACTCCACCATTCACTAACATCACGCTGATCTTCCACCTCAACCCCACACTGATGCCCTGCACCCAAGTGCGATGATCGCACCAGTACTCAAACTGAAGCTAGGGGTGGGGGAGGAGGTTACATTTGCTGACAGCTCTCCGACTCCATTCTGTGCCTCCCCTCATTTATCACCAATTCTCATCTGGACCATCTTCCTTGGGGTATGAGATGGCAGTGTTTATGTCACTCGGAAGAGTTATCCAGAGGACCGGGCTAATGCTCGAGGGACACGGTTCAAATCACACCATGGCAGCTGGTGAATTCAATTATATAAAGCTAGTCTCAGTCATGGTGACCATGAAACTATCACTGATTGTTCCAAACAGCCATCTGGTTCACTGATGTCTAATAGGGAAGGAAATCGGCCATCCTTGCAACCAGGGGCTGGTTAAGCTCACTGGGCTAAATCGCTGGCTTTTAAAGCAGACCAAGCAGGCCAGCATCGCGGGTTCGATTCCCGTACCAGCCTCCCCGGACAGGCGCCGGAATGCGGCGACTAGGGGCTTTTCACAGTAACTTCATGGAAGCCTACTCGTGACAATAAGCCATTTTCATTTCATGTCTGGCTGACATGTGACTTCAGATCCATGGCAATGTGGTTGACTCTTCACTGTCCTCTGAAATGTCCGAGCAAGTCACTCAGTTCAAGGGCAATTAGGGATGGACAACAAATGCTGGCTGTGCTGATGGCACCCACATGAAGGAATTTGAAAAGACAGCAGGGGAAGCAACCCGAGCAAATGACAAGAGTCACTTCAGGTTTATGAACAACTCCCGTTTCTCAAGCAGCTCCAGTTTATAGAGACATGGCGACTCATGACTATCTTCCCCGGTTATTACAGAAGCTGTTTCGAGCCCTGAGGTGGCAACATCACCTGTGTAGAAGAATCAGGCGGCCAATTATCCACTGATGGCTGTGTTTCTGATTGGATTCTGCTTTTGGCGTTCGTCACACTTAAGTTAGTCACTACAACCCTCTTTCTCCACACTCCTCCTGACCCTGCCCCACCCCAGTGGACAAGAATGTAAAATCCATGCAGTTTACTCATTTTGATGTGCCTGTGCCAAAGGTGTCTTCTTCACAAAGCTTTACACACACATCCTCCAGCTATCTTATCAACCATGATGGATCAGTATCTCCACAACTGTTCCAGATATGGTGGACAGGTGGGTCACATGAAGTCTCAAAGAAAGCTTGCATTGATACAGCACCTTTCAGAACCTCAGGACATCCAAAGTGCTTTTCAGCCAAGAGATGGATTACTGCCAAAGAGTAGTCATTGCTGTATGACCAGATAACCTGTATTTTTCACAATGACACGCAGTGAGAGACAGATACCAGCCAGGGCACGGAGTCTTCTTCTAAATAGGTTCATAAGAGTTGTAAAACAGGTCAAACCGTCCCTAACAATGGCTCCTGCCATTTCCATGAGTTAGAACAACCATTATTCAGGGGCTCCCCTCTGTCTCATGGTGTTTTGGGAGGACATCTTGGGTTATATTCCAGAGTGACTCTGGAAGTTCCATTCAAGGTGACGCACTTGCACATGACATGCAGAAGGCATGCAGAAGCCCAAGTTTCATCGAACGTTGGATCCCTCCAGAGGTCTGCTTAACCCCATTAGCAATGGGTCCCAGCAGAAACCACAGGCACCAATTAGGTTATTGCAATCTTGTCACAAGTCTCATTTACAAATTAAGACACTGGCAACAAAAAAATCCATCTCTCCAGAGAATCGCCATTCTCTCCATTGATCACAGATGGTTAAGAAACCATCAACATTTGGCTTCTGTGATATTTGATGACCCTTTAGAAATGTTGGAATGCAGAAACATGGAATATTTTGACTGGTCATGAGAACTTTTTTCTTCACATAAGACTGTTCATCCATTGACTGAACTTCTAATCAACCTACGAGGACAACTGCACCGGGGAACTTCCAAGGGTTCTAATTACAAAGTAGGATGCTTCACCAATCATTGACAAGAACCAAATATGGCAGTTTTGTGAAAATTCTTCACATGTTTGTACTATTTTCATGGACAATAGGCTTTAAAGATATACCCTCTAGGCTAAAACCGGAGTAGCATTGAAAAATCTGCTGTCATACATTTTGACTGCATTTTCTATAATTAACAAGGGAGTCTGGTTTTTCATCCATTTTCGCTGGTCTTCAACAACTTCAGCTTTGAATGTGACAAAACTTCACAGGGAGCGTCACAGAAGTATTGTGGAAAAAAAGTATCATAGTGACCACATATGTGATCGAAGGCCAGAGGACTAAAAGCGTTTGCAGCACCTGCAAGTTTCCCTCGGCGGCACGGTGGCCTAGTGGTTAGCCCTGATGCCTCACGGCGCCGAGGTCCCAGGTTCGATCCTGGCTCTGGGTCACTGTCCGCGTGGAGTTTGCACATTCTCCCCGTGTCTGCGTGGGTTTCGCCCCCACAACCCAAAAATGTGCAGGGTAGGTAGATTGGCCACACTAAGTTGCCCCTTAATTGGAAAAAAATGAATTGGGTACTCTAAATTTATATTTTAAAAAATTAAAAAGTTTCCCTCCAAGTGGCTCAACCTCCTGACTTGGAAATTTGCGCCGTTCCTTCACTATCATGGGGTCAAAATTCAGGAACTCCTTCCCCAACAGCACAACAGGTATACCTGCACCATAGGGACTGTAGTTGATCAAGAAGGCAGTTCGCAACAATCTTAAGGGCAATTAGGGGTGGGCCATAAATGCAGGCTTAGTCAGCAATGCCTGTCATAATATCCGCTCATGTATATAATTTTTTATTTTTTTTATAAATTTAGATTACCCAATTATTTTTTCCAATTAAGGGGCAATTTAGCATGGCCAATCCACCTACTCTGCACATTTTTGGGTTGTGGGGGCGAAACCCACGCAGACACGGGGAGAAGGTGCAAACTCCACACGGACAGTGACCCAGAGCCGGGATCGAACCTGGTACCTCAGCGCCGTGAGGCGGTTGTGCTAACCACTAGGCCACCGTGCTGCCCTACTCATGTATATAATGAGGTGCAGACAGGCAGTGATTGACACACAGGATGACCAGTAAGCACACAACACAGTGCAGCCAATCACCAGACAGGCCACTACCACTATAAAGCCAGAGGGCACTAGGTTTCCCGCTCTCTCTGGACCCAGCCACTGAGACAGTCAGAATCCACAAGCTAGCAAGTGCAAACACCATGCGGTAGCTAGTAAGTCTGGTCAGGCTACTACTAAGCCTCCAGTCAGTTCAGTATATGTCGACCCACAGCTGAATATGTTTATCAGTTCTTTCGTTGAATAAAACTGAGTTGGATCTTCTCCAGTGTTTGACGTCTGTTTCTAGCTTCCCTGCATCGAGAGCAGTCCACATCGAACCAACCTGCCTAACACATCAATGCCCACATCCCAAGAACAAAGTTTTTGAAATTCCCGCCAAATGAGATTGCTTGGTAATGATTTTGACATCGACATCCCCAGCATTTGTTAAAGCTCAACTTTGCTTTAGCAGGAGAGAGCAACTGGCATTTACATAGTGCCTTTAATGCAGAGAAACATCCCGAGGTGCCGACATAGAAATCCAGGAGGATAAATAGATTTGCCATGTTTAAAATCAGCCAGCTTTTTCGCTATTTTCCGATGCATGTGACACACAGAAAATAGCTCTTCAAAAACATGAGGCTTGTACAGACCCAAGATTGAGTCACGTCATTCTGCCCTATGTGTTTGGGCCAGATGTGGGGGTTCTTCCAGTTTTCAGCTCTTGCCACAGGTCCTGTGTCTCAGCTGCGGGGTAATAGAGAGGAGAAGAGTAAACGGACATAGTTTCTTCAGAAATATAAAGCGACGAGCTTTTCCAAAAAGAGGGGGGACAAAATGACATCCAAGAACATTTTGCAAAGCTGCGGCGTCGCTGCATCAGAATATAACGTCCAGTTAATCGCAGCATTTTCAGCAGGCACAATGACTGGGGTAAATAATTCAAAAGCCAAACTTACTGGATTTCAGGTCTCTGTTTTATGCTGTTGGCATTGTTCCATTTGGCTACCCCTTCTGGCACTGATCCGAGAATACAGGGGCCATGTTACCGAAAGTTCACTGAGGCGAGTGGTCCCACTCGGAGATACTGCCACCCACCGGAAATGCAAGTGCTTTGTGTCAACAATTTTTATTTTCTTCAGATCCAAAGTGTAGCCAGCACCTTCTCACCCTGACACTGCGCAGGAGGAAACAGGTTTTTTTTTAAACTTTGATGGAATGTGGGCTCGCTGACTGGGCCAGCATTTATTGCCCATCCCAAATTGACTCTTAAATGGCAATCACATTGCTGTGGGCCTGGGTAAGGGCAACAGATTTCCTTCCCTGAAAGACATGAGTGAACCAGATGGGTTTTTACCACCATCGACAATGGTTTCATGGTTGTCATTAAAGTTTTAATGCCAGATTTTTTCTATTGAATTCAAATGTCATCATCTGCCATGGTGGGATTGGAGCCCTGCTCCCCAGAGCATTACTCTTGTTCTCTGGATCTAGACTAGTAACAATACCACTACGCCACTGCCTCCCCTCTATCCCTGTCCTTGGCATATAAAATACAATACAATGCGGTGGGGACAGCAAGCAATTAGGAGGGGAAGTGGTATGTTACCATTTTTTTTAAACAAAGGGATTGTGGTGTCAGGATAAAGAATTCTTCGTACAATTGTACAGAACATTGATGAGGCCACAACATGCAATAATGTGCAGAGTTTTGACCCCCTATGGACAGACATACTCTGGCATACAGGACAGGTGTGCAACTTGCAGCTCATTAAGGACTCTTCCGTGTCTCCTGACCTTGATTTAACACTCCCATTCTGATGGTAATTAAATGGCTGGTTTATTTTTTAAACCTCTCTTAACATTAGCAATGCGGGAAAGTATACTTCAATAAACAATTTCTTCGTAAAATCTTTCAAAATTTAGGTGTCTGTCCTGTTATTCATTTTGTGTCATTTAAATGACAGCTTAGCAGCTCTTGAGATACTGCATATCTGATGATATAACTAATTCCCCTTGCCCGAGATGGAGAGCAGGAAAGATTCACCAGACTAATTCTTGGCAATAATGGGATTGTCCTAGTCGGGGAGATTGAATAAATGAGGCCTATATTCCCAGAAATTTAGAAGATCAGAGGTGATCTCATTCATTCAGAGGGGCCTCACGGTAGCATGGTGGTTAGTATCAATGCTTCACAGCTCCAGGGTCCCAGGTTCGATTCCCGGCTGGGTCACTGTCTGTGTGGAGTCTGCACGTCCTCCCCGTGTGTGCGTGGGTTTCCTCCGGGTGCTCCGGTTTCCTCCCACAGTCCAAAGATGTGCGGGTTAGGTGGATTGGCCATGCTAAAATTGCCCGTAGTGTAAGGTTAATGGGTGGATTGTTGGGTTACGGGTTACGTGGGTTTAAGTAGGGTGATCATTGCTCGGCACAACATCGAGGGCCGAAGGGCCTGTTCTGTGCTGTACTGTTCTATGTTCTATGTTCTATTCCAAAGGGCCTTGACCGGGTAGATACTGAGGAAATATCTCCCCCTGGGAATCTCTAACATGGGATCACAATGTCAGGATAAGGGATTGGCAAATTCAGGCAGAGAAAAGGAGAAATTTCTTCAGAGGGTTTTGAGTCTTGGGGGTCTTTCAACCACAGATGCTCAGTTAGTGATTGCGTTCAAGACTGGGATTGAAGAATTTTCCGATACTTTGGGAATTAAGAGATGTGGAGATAGTGCAGGAAGAGTACCCAATTCATTTTCTTTCCAATTAAGGGACAATTTAGTGTGGCCAACCCAGCTACCCTGCACATCTTTGGGTTGAGGGGGTGAGACCCACGCAGACACAGGGAGAATGTGCAAAGTCTGCACGGATAGTAACCCAGAGCCAGGATCAAACCTGGGACCTCAGGGCCGTGAGGCAGCAGTGCTATCCACTGCGCCACCGTGCTGCCCTGACGATCTAAATTCTAATATAATAATGCCAATCAAGCAAACATAGATTGGGTAAAAAACAACATCACATTAAATAAAAGGAAATTTTTTTTTTAAGTTTAGTGTACGCAATTAATTTTTTCCAATTAAGGGGGAATTTAGCGTGGCCAATCCACCTACCCTGCACATCTTTGGGTTGTGGGGGCGAAACCCACACAAACACGGGGAGAATGTGCAAACTCCACACAGACAGAGCTGGGATTGAACCTGGGACCTCAGCACCGTGAGGCAGCAATGCTAACCACTGCGCCACCGTGCTGCCCTAATAAATGGGACTCTTTATGTGCAGTGCTGCACTGGTCTGGTGTTGGCTGGGATTGTACTCAAGAGTTAAATATCTGTTGCAACCTGGGATTAAATCCCACTCAGATCTCTTTTTTTGTTACTGGAATATTTTCCTTCCAGAACATTATCCATGTGACATCCTACTCAAAAACAGTTATCTTAATTATATACCAAACAAGCTTGTGAATGCACATATTTCCTCCAAGGGGAGAGAAGTACTGCAGCACAAAGGAGTGGGACTAATTAGAAAGCTCTTTCAAAGAAGCAACACTGGTAAGATGGGCTGAGTGATCATCTTCTGCGCTCTACGATTCTTCGGTCAATTAAGATCTGAGCAGGGCACGGTCTCACTGGACCAGGATGTTCCACTGATTCAGTGATCTTCACGGAGGTCACAGGGTGTGGGAAACAGGCTGGAGAACACCATTAGAGAGAGGGAGGGGGTGCCACAGTGACCTGTGTCACACATTTGGGCAGCACAGTGGTTAGCACAGTTGCTTCACAGCTCCAGGGTCCTAGGTTCGATTCCCGGCTTGGGTCACTGTCTGTGCGGAGTCTGCACGTTCTCCTCGTGACTGCATGAGTTTCCTCCGGGTGCTCCTGTTTCCTCCCACAGTCCAAAGATATGCAGGTTAGGTGGATTGGCCGTGCCAAATTGCCCTTAGTGTCCAGAAAGGTAAAGTGCAGTTACTGCATTACGGGGATAGGGTGGAGGCGTGGGCTTGAGTAGGGTGCTCTTTCCAAGGGCCGGTGCTGATTCGATAGGCCGAATGGCCTCCTTCTGTACTGTAAATTCTATGATGACCAAGATGATGATACCACTCTGGTCCCACTCAGAAATGGAAATGATTCACTTGCCAGCGAGGCGCTCCATAGGAGTTACATTTTATTTCTTTTAAAAAGGACAGCACGTATGGAGATCAGTCACGGCAGATTGGAGAAAAGATGCAACGGACACCAGAACCAAATTGCAGCTGCAATTTAGCCAATAAATCTTTCTGGCAGGAACCTGGCTGAAAAAGAAATGTACAAGAAATAAATCACCATGCAGGAAATGAAGGCTGGGTTTAGCAGATCAGCATGGAGGGGAAATGAGCACGAGTTGGAGGAGCGGGGGTGGGTGGGTGTGCAGAGTGAAGAGCCAGTCTTTGAAAAGAGAGAAGAGGAAGAAGGGATTGAAAAATGGCAATCGCACAGAAGAGGGACAAAGAAAAAGGAAAACAGCCGCAGCTGGAAAAATTGAGTAGGGTGAGTCCTTTGTTGCAAACTCAAGCTGAACAAGCATGCTATGTATTGCTATACTTGTCCACAGGCTGTGAGAATCACCCTAAAGACCAATGGCTGTTGCCCATCAGCTACAGGCACATCTACTGTTCTATCAGAGTAAAATACTGACGATGCCAGAGTTCTGAAATAAAAATACAAACTGCTGGAAAACCAAATCTGGAGGCAACTGCGGGCAGAGAGCAGAATTCATGTTTGGAGTCGAATACGATCCTTCTTCAGGACAGCCTGAAGAGTGGAATTGGACTTGAAATGTTAATGTTGTTTCTCTCGCCTCAGGATACTGCCAGGCCCACCATGCTGTCAGGAAACCAGTTCCAGGATTCTGACCCAGCGACAGTGAAGGAACGGTGATACAGTTCCAAGTCAGGATGGTGTGTGGCTTCGAGGGGAAACTGCAGGTGGTGGTCTTTTCATGTCTGCTGCCCGTGTCCTTCTAGGGCTGTAGAGGTTGTGGATTTGCAAGCTGCTGTTGAAGGAGCCTTGATGAGTTGCTGCAGTGCATCTTGTACATGCTGTCACGGTGCACCGGTGGTCATTGGGCCAAACACGTTCCTCACACTGCTCTGAACCCAAGGTTGTTGGATCTGTGTCCTTGAAACTGAGTGGAGCCATGGGCAGCACGATAGCACATTGGTCAGCACTGTTGCTTCACAGCGCCAGGGTCCCAGGTTCTATTCCCAGCCTGGGTCACTGTCTGTGCGGAGTCTGCACTTTCTTCCCCTGTCTGTGTGGGTTTTTTCCGGGTGCTCCGGTTTCCTCTCACAAGTCCCGACAGACGTGCTGTTAGGTGAGTTGGACATTCTGAATTCTCCCTCCATGTACCTGAACAGGTGCCGGAATGTGGTGAGCAGAGGCTTTTCATAGTAACTTCATTGCAGTGTTAATGTAAGCCTACTTGTGACAGTAAAGAATATTAAAATTAAAAAGATGACTGATAGGTAACGTAACGCCCTTCAAAAGCGTCAGGTGCAGTGCTGACTGCTGTCTGGTGACTGGTGAAGGTGCACCACTCAGATTGGCCCAGTTTAAATTGGCAAAGATTAGGATCTTCTTTAATGTCAATGTTTCTCAACAATGAGGTAGTCATTCAGTAACTCAGCAACCAGTACCAATAAGGAATGAAGGTCTGCTTGGAGTCATACCTGACACAAAAGGAAGATGGTTCTGGTGGTTGGAGGTCAATCATCTCAGCACCAGTTCATCACTGCAGGAGTTCCTCAGGGGTGGGGTCCTCGGCCCAATCCGCTTCAACTGCTTCAGCAATGACCTCCCTTCCATCATAAGGTCAGAAGTGGGATGTTTGCGGATGACTGCACAATGTTCAGCACCATTTGCGACGTTTCAGATTATGAAGCAGTCCATGTCCAAATGCAGCAAGACCTGGACAATGTCCAAGTTATATTCATGCCAAACAAGTGTCAGGCAAGATCATCTCCTACAAGAGAGGATCTAACTATCATGCCATGATATTCAATGGCATTACCATCGCTGAACCCCCACCCCCAGAATCAACATCTTGGGGGTTACCATTGATCAGAAACTCAATTGAACTAGCCATATTAGTATGGGGATACCAGCGCAGGTCAAAAGCTAGGAATCCTACGACGAGTAACTCACCACCTGACTCCCCAAAGCCTGTCCGCCATCTACAAAGCACAAGTCAGGAGTGTAATGGAATACTCGTCACTTGCCTTGATGAGTGCAACTCCAACAACACTCAAGAAGCTCGACAACATCCTGGACAAACAGCCCACTTGATTGCTCTCCTTTCCACAAACATTCAAACCCTCCACCACTCACGAACAGTGGCAGCTTTGTGTACCATCTACAAGATGCACTGCAGTAACTCACCAAGGTTCCTTAGACAGTACCTTTCAAACCCATGACCACTACTATCTAGAAGGACTAGAGCAGCAGATACCTGGGAACCCCACCACCTGGAGGTCCCCCTCCAAGGCATTCACCACCCTGAGTTGGAAATATATCGCCGCTCCTTCACTGTTGCTGGGGCAACTTCCTGAAACTGCCTCCCTAACAGCACTGTGGGTGTACCTACATCTCAGGGACTGCAGCGGTTCAAGAAGGCAACTGACCACCACATTCTGCAGAGCAACTAGAGATGGGCAATAAATGCTGGTGTAACCAGTGACGCCCGCATCTGGTAAATGATTTTTTAAAAAGGTGACGAGGCTTACAAGGTCAGATTATTTGCAGGAAACTGAGGCGTTTCTTATTCTGCCAACTGACTAGCTTTACCCCAGCAGTAGAGCCTGTGCAAAATGTTTTTTTAATGTAGGAATCATGTGATTGGAGGCCCAACAGTACTTCCATTCACCTGACTGACATGTCATTCATCAGCTCTCCACGTCAGTATCCAGCAGCATTTGGGACAGATGGCCGCATACTTTGAAACCATAGCCCTACTGAGCACCTGCCATTCCCGAAACCGCACCATCACCACCTCCCCTTCCATCTTTCAATTCCCAGCCGCCAGTTTAATTGCGTGTGAACCTCTGCTTTTTAGCTTAAAGAGATTGATGGGGCTATTATGTGCAAGCTTTCCAGCACGAATGGGGTGTGTCATAAAACTGCCCACAAAACCAAACAAAACAGCTGAGTAAACATGGCTGATACCCATTGGCCTTCAGGGAGTATTACCATCAGCCTAGCCCTCCTGTCCCTCCCGTCCCAATGAAGTTTTCCTCACGTAACCTGAAAATCCAAATCGCCTGCTCCATTTCCACGGGCAACACGGTAGCACGAGTGGATAGCACTGTGGCTTCACAGCACCAGGGTCCCAGGTTCGACACCTCGCTGGGTCACTGTCTGTGCGGAGTCTGCACGTTCTCCCTGTGTCTGCGTGGGTTTCCTCCGGGTGCTCCAATTTCCTCCCACAGTCCAAAGACGTGCAGGTTAGGTGATTGGCCATGCTAAATTGCGTAGTGAGGGCGCTGGCTTAGTCAATTGCAGCGTGGTCTTCTCAATTGGGGTTTCTGTTATCCAAGCTGAGTAACTGTGTGCAACATCATAGCTACTGTTTAAATGATACAACTGTTTCTTTCAACATCAAGTGACAGATTGCTGATGATAGTGAAGCTGTTGACAAACTCCGACGTCACATTGTTAATGCTGACATTTGGCAGTATGGTATTATCCTGGACCATGGCATTTGTCTTTCTGATGCTGATGGTCAAACCAAGTTCTTTCCTGAGGAAGGAATGTTATTCCAACGTCATCAGCACAGAGCAACTCTCTGATTTGGACTTGGCTCACCTTTATCTTGGACCCCAGGCAAGCAAGGCTGAACAGCTTTCTGTCAGGACTGGTATGGAAACTCACCACTGCTGTCGATGACCTGAAGGTAGATGACAGCAAAGAGAGGAACATGCCATAGAATATCGATGCCAGATAAACAAATTATCTCCAGCAGCTTAAACAGACTGTGCTCACATGGTGAAATGCCTCGATGAGATTGAGTAACTCCATTGTTCACTGCATTTCCCTCATATCTGTCAAAGTGAGAAGATCATGTCCATTGTTAACGCCCAGTTCTGAAAGCACACTATGATTCAGGCTGGCTCTGCAGTCTGACAAGGGCATCATGGGCAAATTCCTTTTTTTAAAAATTTTCAAATGATGTAATTTGAACGCATTTTATTCAAACTTGTATCAAAATAGTTACAGTAAATAAACACCCTGGGAAACATTCTTCCCAACAATCAACAGTTTCTACAGATTTTACTTCTTTTTCACCCTCCCCTCCCCATCACCTCCCCCACCCCCGTGCGACGAACAGCTCCTCAAACACGGTCACAAACATCCCCCACCTTTTCTCAAACTCCCCTGCTGAGCCCCTTAACTCATATTTTATCTTCTCTAACAGCAGGAAGTCATACAGGCCACCCAACCATGCTGCTACCCCGGTGGCGATGCCGACCGACACTCCAGCAAAATTGATCACCGTGCAATCAGAGAGGCGAAGGCCAAGACATCGGCCTTCCTCCTCTCCATGAGCTCCGGCTTCTCAGAAACCCCAAATATCGCCACCAAAGGGTCCAGATCCACCTCCTTCTCCAGTATCCTGGCTAAGACCACGAACACTCCCGCCCAGAATCTTCCCAATTTTTCACAACCCCAAAACATGTGCGTATCATTCGCTGGGCCACACACACACCTCTCACACCCATCTGATACCCCCTGAAAGATCCCACTCATTCTCGCCAGAGTCATATGCACCACCTTAAACTGTTTAGCCTTCGCAGTGCCTCACTCCATACTCCCCAATTGATCTCAATTCCCAACTCCGCTTCCCATTTCTCCTTGATCTTCACCACCCGCTCGCCTCCCTGCTCCCCCAGCCACTTAAATATATCCCCAATTCTTCCCTCCCCTTCCACATCCGGAAGCAGCAGTCGTACCAGCAGGATGTATCCCGGCAATCTAGGGAACCCCTTCCAAACCTTTTGTGCAGTTCCTAACCTGTCGATACCTGAACTCACTACTCCTCGGCAGCTCTACCCTCTCCCTGAGCTCCTCCAGACTGGCAGACCCTTCCTCCAAATACAAATCTCACCGTGACCAGCCCCAGTTCCCTTCACCTCCTGTATACACTATCCATCCCCGTCCAGCTCAAAACGATGATTCTCGCACAGGGGCATTAACGCCAACATCCCTTCCACCCTAAAATGCCTCCTCAACTGATTAACTGATTCCATATCTTCACCGTGGACTGCACCACCGGCTTCCTGAATACCTACTCGGAGCCATTTGCAATGTTGCCGTCAACTTAGCCCTCAAACGAGACCCCTTTCAAGTTTCTTCCTCCATCCTAACCCACTCTACCCCTTCTCCTTCCCACCACTGCCGCACCTTGTCCACATTCGCCGCTCAATAATAATGAAGCAAGTTTGGCAACGCCAACCCCCCCTGCTGCCTCTGCCTCTGTAGCAGGGTCCTCCCCACCCTCGGCATCTTCCCCACCCATACAAAGTCAGAGATGATTGTATCCACTTTCTGAAAAAAGGCCCTTGGTATAAAGATCGGGAGAGCCTGAAAGATAAACAAGAACCTTGGCAGAATATTCATTTTCACCACTTGGACCCTCCCCACCAACGTTAAGTGCCGTGTATCCCACCTCTTAGGATCCTCCCTGGCCTCCTCCACCAGCTTCGTTAAATTCCACGTATGGAGCCCCGTCCATTCCCTCGCTACCTGAATCCCCAAGTACCTAAACCTATCCCTCGCTACTGTAAATGGCATCCCTCCTAAATTAGCCCGCTGTGCCAGCTCATTCACCAGGAATACCTCGCTCTTCCCTACATTCAGCTTGTATCCCGAGAAGGCTCCAAACCTCCCCAACAGGCCCATAATCCTTCCCATAATCTCCAACGGATCTGAAACATACAGCAAGAGGTCATCGGCAGAGATCAACACCCGATGCTCCCTCTGTCCCCTCATTATCCCCTGCCGACCCCCTGAGAGCCATCGCCAATGGCTCTATGGCCAGCGCAAACAGCAGCGGCGACCCCTGCCTCGTACCCCTGTGTAAGCCAATGCTTCGTGAGCTCATAACATTCGTCCTCACCCTCGCTCTTAGCGCTACATGCCACAACCGCACCCATGCCACAAATCTCGGCCCAAACCCAAACCTTCCCACAACTTCGAACAAGTACCGCCACTCCACCCGATCAAATGCTTTCTCCGCGTCCATGGACACCACCACCTCCGGTATCAGAGCTCTCGACGGATTCATCACCACATTCAACAGCCCTCTTATATTACTCGCGAACTGCCTGCCCTTCACAAAGCCTGTTTGATCTTCTGCAACCACCCCGGGACACAATCCTCCATCCTCCCCGGCAACAACTTAGCCAATACTTTCACATCTGCGTTCAATAGTGATATGGGTCTGTACGACCCACATTCCACAGGATCCTTTCCTTTTTTTGGGATTAGTGTGATTACTGCCTGTTTCATCGTCTCCGGCAACTCCCGCTTCTCCAGTGCTTTATTAAATGCCCCCAATAGATGTGGTGCCAGGTCCGCCACAGATTCCTTATAAAATTCTGCCGGGTACCCATCCGGCCTAGGGGCCTTCCCCGACTTTATACCCCCTCCCTCAGCTCCAGGGGCTCCTCTAACACCCGCCTCTTTGCTTCCTCCACCTGGGGAAATTCCAGCTCATCCAGAAACCACCCCACGTCCCCCTCCTCTCCTCCTGGGTCTGCCTCATAAAGTCCCTGGTAATAGTCTCTAAATGCCTCATTTATCTTCCCTGGCTCTGACACCACATCCCCAGCTTGAGTCCAGATCTTCAATATTTCCCTGGATGCAGCCTGCCTCCACAGCTGGTGCGCCAGTATGCGGCTCGCCTTCTCCCCATACTCATATTGCACCCCTCTTGCCCTACCACCCTCCCCGTTGTCAGCCTGTCAAATTGCCCCTGCAACTTTTTCCTCCTCGCCAATCCTTCCACGGTGGGCACCCTCGAATATTCCCTGTCCACCTCCACTATCTCGCACTAGACGGTCATGTTCTGCCCTCCTTTCTTTATTCACATGAACCGTAAATGAGATAATTTCTCCCCGGACCACAGCCTTCAGTGCTTCCCAAAAAATGCCCGCCGACACCTCCCCATTCTGATTGAACTCCACATCATCCCTAATCGCCAACCGCACCTTATCACAAAAACTTCCACGGGGCAGCCGACGGAGGCCCCCACCGTGCGCATGCGAGGACTCCCGACCGGAATTGCAGGGCCCCCTATCTGCAGCCAGAGCTGCGAGAAGCACACGGGGTCCTGCTAGCCCCCCTCCTCAAGAAAGTCCAGAGTGAAACACCCGTGTTTTGACGCTGGTGTGGGGACATAGCCTCATTATTGGAGAATCCTGAATACACCTTATGGATGTGTGAAAAGAAGGAATACTCCCTTCCCCCTGGGTTCTGAAAGCACCATGGATCCACCATACCCATTCTCTCCATAACCCCCCCCGATCTATCCACCCTCGGCTCCGGGGCACAGTTAAAATCTCCTCCCATGATCAACTGGTACGTGGCCAAATCTGGGATTGCTGCCAGCAACCCCCTCATAAAACCCACATCATCCCAATTTGGGGCCTACACATTTACCAACACTACCAGTGCCCCTTCCAATACCCCACTCACAATCACATATCTCCCACCTGGATCCCTCACCTCCTTCGCACTCAAGAATCCCATTTTTTTTCTCATTAAAATCGCCACATCGCTCGATTTAAAATCAAACCCCGAGTGAAAAACCTGCCCGACCCACCCCTTTGTTAACCTAACCTGGTGCTTCACACTGAGGTGTGTCTCCTGCAAAAAGACAACCCCCGCTTTCAAAATCCTGAGGTGCGCGAACACCCGCGACCTTTTGACCAGCCCATTCAGTCCCCGGACGTTCCACGTTCCCATCCTTACCGGAGGCTTGCGCCTCCAATCCCCTCTACCGTCTGTCACCTTCCCCACTTAACTCCTGCCCCTTTAATTCCACTCTGTACCTAGCCCATCCCAGATGGTCCCTTTCTTCGCCCTTGACCATGTCATCTCTCACTCCCTGCCGCGTCGCAGAACCCCCCCCCCCCTTTCCTCTTCCCTTTCTTCCCCCCCCCACTTCCACTTTCCCCCCTCCCCCCGCCCACCCCTCTTGGCCTTCTCCCCCACCACCTCACTTTGGTTCACCAGCATAACCTGCTAGCATGGCTGCCCCTGCCCAAAGGCACATCCTAATCCCCCCCCCCCCCCCACACACACACACACACACACCTCAAAAAAGGCGTCCTCCTGCTGCCCTTACCCTCCCCCACCCAAACAAGGACTTCTCCTGAACTCCAGGTAGCTTTCTCCAAAGGCAAACAAACAGATGTTAAACACAAAAAGTCTCATAAAACAGGAGGGGGGAGTGGGAACATCCTTCCCCACATAAACTTTTCACCCCTACAATTCCTTACAATCTCAACATTGAACAGAACCCCCCCCCCCCCCCCCCCCCCCTCACAAAAAAAGGCGAAAAGCCCCCAATCCCTACACCCACTTCAAACATGCTCCCGACCATTACATAGTGCCAGCGCCCCGGTTCCCAAGCATTGTCCACTCAGCTCTCCCCCAGTTTATGCTCCTTTATGAACTCTTCAGCCACTTCTGGGGTCTCGAAACAATGCTCCCGGCCTCCGAACGTCACCCATAATTTTGCCGGGTAGAGCACCCCAAACTTGATCTGCTGCGGATACAGCACCGCCTTAGCCTTGTTGAAACCTGCCCGCTGTTTTCCCAACTCGGCTCCGATGTCCTGATAAATCCGGAGGTTATTTCCCTCCCAGTCGCAGTTACGCTTCTCCCTGGCCCACCGTAGAATTTTCTCTTTCTCCACAAATTTATGGAGTCTCACGATCATCGTCCCCAGATCTAGGCTGACCTATGCACTTGGTTCACTTCAGTTGCCTTATCCAGCACCCCTTCTGCCCCCAGCCCTGCCAGCATCGTCGAGACGTACCTCGTGGCTCTCACACCTTCCACTCCTTCAGGCAGGCCCACTATTTGCAGGCTCTGTCTTCTCGAGGTATTCTCCTGCTCCTCAACCTTTGTCCTCCAGCTGGACTCGTGTCACACAAACACCTGAGCTTCTACAATCCATTCTCAATGGAACCAGTGGAACCTCAGTTCATATATTATAAAATCGGGTGAACATGGAGGGAGCACAGAGCTTTTGAAAGATGTACTCCTTGAGGTTTTGAAACACATTAGGAATGATTATGGAGGGCAGCACGGTGGCCTAGTGGTTAGCACAACCGCCTCACGGCGCTGAGGTCCCAGGTTCGATCCCGGCTCTGGGTCACTGTCCGTGTGGAGTTTGCACATTCTCCCCGTGTCTGCGTGGGTTTCGCCCCCACAACCCAAAAAAAATGTGCAGAGTAGGTGGATTGGCCACGCTAAATTGCCCCTTAATTGGAAAAAATAATTGGCTAATCTAAATTTAAAAAAAAAAAAGGAATGATTATGGCAGAAGTTTGTCTGACACCAGGTAATATCAAGGAAATTATCTCTCACGTTCCTTTCAACAGCTTGCTCATTGACATGTTTGTGCAAAGAAAATTCCCGGCAGTGCTTTCCCACATAGTGACTTCAGGAATTTCTCCGTCATCATACGAGCCCACTGTAAAGAATCGGAAAACCAACCGAGCCATTTCCCAACGGACATATCTCCAACACCTTCAAGCAACCAGTTCTTGAATTATTGTTCCAATTGTAAAAGAGGAACAGGAGAAGCTCATTCATAGAACATAGAAAAATACAGCACAGAACAGGCCCTTCGCTCCCTCAAGTTTAATTCACACCTTTCAATGAGACCAGGGGCTGATCCGCAATCTAACTTCATATCCCTTAATATTTTTGGATCGCAAAAGAATGGCAATTCCAGATTTAAAATTAAGAATTGATCTCGCACAAACTGTCATTTGCAGAATAGAATTCTAAACTTCTCCTGCTCTTGCGTCGTTTTCGATTTAGCTCCGACAAGGTCTGCCTCATAGAACATAGAACGATACAGCGCAGTACAGGCCCTTCGGCCCTCGATGTTGCACCGACATGGAAAAAAACTAAAGGCCATCTAACCTACACTATGCCCTTATCATCCATATGCTTATCCAATAAACTTTTAAATGCCCTCAATGTCGGCGAGTTCACTGCTGTTGCAGGTAGGGCATTCCACGGCCTCACCACTCTTTGCGTAAAAAACCCACCTCTGACCTCTGTCCTATATCTATTACCCCTCAATTTAAGGCTATGTCCCCTCGTGCTAGCCACCCCCATCCGCGGGAGAAGGCTCTCGCTGTCCACCCTATCTAACCCTCTGATCATTTTGTATGCCTCTATTAAGTCACCTCTTAACCTTCTTCTCTCTAACGAAAACAACCTCAAGTCCATCAGCCTTTCCTCATAAGATTTTCCCTCCACACCAGGCAACATCCTGGTAAATCTCCTCTGCACCCTTTCCAAAGCTTCCACGTCCTTCCTATAATGAGGCGACCAGAACTGTACGCAATACTCCAAATGCCTCGAATGTTTCAACTCTGCCTCCTCCACATCCTATACTCCCCGACCTACTGAAATAGTGTCTCCCTCTCTCGCACAGATACCTTTGCCGGGATTCTCTGAGCCTCCGCACCGAAATCGTGCTCGGCGTGGGGGACGGAGAATGGGACGTCAGACCTCCGATCGGATCCTACGCCGGGACGCGAACCTCCGCGACTGGAGAGTTGGTGCCAGTCGTGCGCGCGCAGTTGACACGGCGCCAGTCGGGGGCTGTTGAAAGAAGCCCCCACGGCGATTCTCCGCGGTCGACCGGCCGAGTCCCCGCCAGTGTGGTTCACAGGGAGCTCGGCGTCGCGGCTGCGGTGGCCGTCCTGGTGGGGGAATCAGTCTCCGGGGGGGGGGGGGGGCCACCGATCGGCGGGCGCGCGCGATTTGGGGGGACCCACCTTCTTCCGCGCCAGCCCGCCGTGTGTGTCCGCCATGTCGCGTGGGGCCGGCAGTACAGGGCCGCGTATCGGCAGCCAGACCTGCGTGGAGTATTCTGGCGCCATGCTGGCCCCCTGTGGGCCATGGAATCACTGGACCAAGAGGCCCGTTGACGCCGGCGTAATCACCGGAGTGTCAACACTTAGCCACCGTTTTGAGGAATCCCGGCCCTTATTTATTCCCCCTAATATCTATTTATTACCTAGATTCAGTAGTCCCTCTGGATTGAAAAATTGCACATGTCACTCCACTTTTTAAAAAGGGTAAAAGGGGAAAACCAGGGAATTACAGACCAGTTAGTCTAACATCTGTGGTGGGGAAATTGCTGGAATCTATATTCAGGGATAGGGTAACTGAACACCTTGAAAATTTTTGGTCGATCAGTGAGATTAAGCATGGATTCGTGAAGGGAAGGTCATGCCTGACTAATCCTATTAACATTTTTGAGGCGGTGACTACGGTAGTGGACAGGGGAATGTGTATGGACATCATTTATATGGACTTCCAATAGGCATTTGATGAAGTCCCACACATGGAACTTGTTTACGGTAGAAGTCGACGGGAGTTGAGGGCAAATTATTGACATGGTAAGGAAATTGGTTGAGCGGCAGGTGACAAGAATGGGGATAATAGGTAATTACTCAAATTGCCAGGAGGTAACTATTGGTGTATTTATCCAATTGTTGGAGCCTCAATTATTCACATTATTCATTAATGACTTGGATGATGGCATAGAAAGCCATATGTCCTCATTTGCAGATGAGACAAAGTTAGGTTGTACTGTAGACAGCCTAAATGGCAAACTTGTGAATGGGTAAAACTGAGGCAGACACAATTTAGTATAATCAGGTCTGAGGTTATCCATTTTGGATTCAAAAAGGACAGAGCAGGGAACTTTCAATTGGAAAGAGGTTAGGTGCAGTGGATGTCCAAACAGACTTGGGGGTTCACGTGCATAGGTCTTTAAAATGTCAGGAAACAAGTGCAGAAAATAATCAGAAATGCTAATGAAATTCTAGCATTTATATCTAGAGGATTGGAATATAAGACACAGGGGTTAAGCTGCAGCTATACAAAACCCTGGTAAGACTCCACTTGGAGTCACTCTGAGAAGTTCTGGCCCCCACAACTTAGGAAGGGTACTTTGGCGATGGAGGGAGTGCAACGTGAGTTTACAAAAATGATACCTGGATTACAGGGGTTGAGTTACGAGGAGAGATTACTCAAATTAGACCTGTTTTCGCTAAGATTTTGAAGATTAAAGGGTGACCTGATCAAAGTATTCAAGATATTCCCGCACCAGCCTTCCCGAACAGGCGCCGGAATGTGGCGACTAGGGGCTTTTCACAGTATCTTCATTTGAAGCCTACTTGTGACAATAAGCGATTTTCATTTTCATTTCATATTAACAGGGAAAGGAAGATCAAGATAAACTAAAACTAAGGGGCATAGTCTAAAACTTAGGGCTAGACCATTCAGGAGCGAGGGTAGGAGGAACATCTTCACTCAGAAGGCGGTGGAGGTTTGGAACTGTCTCCCACAAAGAGCAGTTGAAGCAATATCAGTTCATTTTAAATCTGAGACAGATTTTTGTTTTGCAAAAATATTAAGGGATACGAGCCAAAGGCAGGTATAAAGTTTGGTCACAGATCAGCCATGATCTCATTGAATGGCGGGACAGGCTCGATGGGCTGAATGGCCCAGTCCTGTTCCTGCGTTCCTATCTGGAAAACCTGGATGGAATGACCCCAGAATTCTAAAACCCTAGTTTTTGCAATCTCTTTGTCATTTCATCCACCCCCCCCCCCCCCCAACCCCCTGCGCTCTCCTAAAGGGGCTGCCTCCTTCCCAGAACACTGTCTCCCGGTTTTCGGTTGGCTCCCAAGTTGTCATCCTCCACTGAGGCTGACGAGAGCAACAAAACATTGCCCACTCCTTCCCCTGGTTCACTTAACATAGCACGGTTCAAAATAGAGACCGTCCGATCCAGCTGCTCCATAACTCCATCATTCAGCACACAATTGCTGAGAAGGTAACGATCAGTTAGAACTCCCGATATTGAATAAATTCTCATTGGCTTCCAAAAGTGTTTTTCACCAAGGGAATGTGCCACATCTACCACAATGAGGGTGCCTCTCGCTTCACAGGCACCACCCCCCACCGTCCCCTCAGTAAATAAGGGCAGCTTGAAACAGAATCTCCCCACAGAGCATAGCAAAGGTGGACGTCTTTTAACTACGTTGTAATAAAAGCTGAGCCCTCCTACAACCAGAGGCTACATATTTTAAACAGAGTCCTGTTTACATAGCAGCAGGACCCGTCTCGAGTTTCTCCACAGACAGCTCACCCCTCCCCCGCCACCTCACTCAAAACGTTCCCAACAAACTCTTCATCACAGCCTTTTCACTTCAAAGTCACAATCATTTGGGGAGCTCCGGTAAAACCTCGACAACAGGAATGGGGACCCCCGAGTTGATCTTTTTCGTTTTTGTTTCAACTCCACGGCTAAGTTCAAAGCTGAGCTTCCCCCAAGATTATCGGAGTCAGCTTGGGGCTGCTCTGAAGCCTCTGCACCTGCTTCGCTTGGTTACCTTTATTCAAGATGTTTGGCTGGATTCTCTCGAAAGCTCAAGTCAGTAAAGCGAGAGTGTAACTGAGTCACGCATGCCAGAAAATTCCTGCTTAAATCCCCGTGGTTGGATCATAGGTTAGGCATCAACAGGGTCTGTGTGTACCTCTGATATAAGGCTGGGAAATACTGCCATGGCTTTGCCCCCCCCCCCCCCCCCGTTAGAAAGGGTTGCCAGGATGGGTCAGTGGACAGGATCTCCGACGCTCTCCACAGTCGAACAGCTCTGAATTATCACTCTCTCAAGACACTAAAGGGTGACTGCTTACTGTACAATCTGAGTGCAGCACAAGTCTGGGTGGGAGACAGTATGGATGGGGGGGGGGGGGGGGGGGGGGGGGGGGGGGGGGGGGGTGAAAAAGACCTTGCAGCACAGGCGTGATCCAACATTCAACGTGCCACCCAAATTATAACGCCGCAGTTTGGTTATCATCTGCTTTGCATTGTTACACAATTTCAATCCATGAAGTCCACACTTCCACCCCAACGTTGTCTTGCCCATGATGCATTCCTTGAACCAAGGGTTCCCAAAGGCACGGTGTTACAATGCTCAAAATGGCCATTTTCAGAAAGGGCAAACATTTTGGGATAAAAAAAACATCAGCCCCAAGACAGTTACAAAGTCTGCCATCTGCGCGTTTTACTCCAAAAGTCATGGACTATCAAAGGATGGGCCTCCAATTCTTGCTGCCATTCTCCTTAATGCTGAAATTGATTCTTTTCCCAACCAGCAGCAGCTCAGCAGCACAGCTCGGCCGACGTCTGGGCCAGATACACCAGCGATATTAATCAGCCAGTAAGTCTGTTTTCCTGCTTGCAACTCTCCTTTCACAGTGCGGAAGGGGTTAATCTGAACCATCAGATGAGCAACCACCAAAGGCCGGGGGCTGGTTTAGCACAGTGGGCTAAATAGCTGGCTTGTAAAGCAGACCCGGGCCAGCAGCAGCGCGTACAGCCTCCCCGAACAGGTGCCGGAATGTGGCGACCAGGGGCTTTTCACAGTAACTTCATTTGAAGCCTACTCGTGACAATAAGCGATTTTCATTTCATAAATATTGGCATGTAAATCTCTTTCACTAGTTTTATTGAATCTGGCAGACACTGTAGAAACCATTGAGTGTGGCACATGCTAACTGCTGGTGACAACCCAAGCAACATCAATTTGTAGATTTTTTAAATGGCTTGCATTCGGACAGAATGAAGCATTTTTTCAACTATAATCACTGTAGTAATGTGGGAAACACAGCTGCCAATTTGTGCAGAGCACTGTGATAATAGTTTCTTTGTTGTGTTGATTGAGGGGTAAATATTGGAGAACTCCCCTGCCCTCTTCAACATTGATGTGGAGATGCCGGCGTTGGACTGGGGTGAGCACAGTAAGAAGTCTTACAACACCAGGTTAAAGTCCAACAGGTTTGTTTCAAACACGAGCTTTCGGAGCACGGCTCCTTCTTCAGGTGAAGAAGGAGCCGTGCTCCGAAAGCTCGTGTTTGAAACAAACCTGTTGGACTTTAACCTGGTGTTGTAAGACTTCTTACTGTGCTCTTCAACATTGTGCCATGGTATCTTCTGTTAAGATTTCTCCTGAGGGCAGACAGGCCTCGGTTTAACATTTAATCCAAAATACTCGATCTCCAGCAGGCAGTGCAGCACTCACTCAGTACTGTATCTTTGGAGTCATGCAGTACAGAAGAGGCCATTCGGCCCATCGAGTCTGCACCAACAAAACCACACTAAATCTATTCAAATCCCATTTCCCAGCACCTGGCCCATAGCCTTGAATGTTATGATATTGCAAGTGAAGGGCAGCATGGTAGCACAGTGGTTAGCATTGCTGCCTATGGCGCTAAGGACCTGGGTTCGAATCCCGGCCCTGGTTCACTGTCTGTGTGGAGTTGCATGTTCTCCCCGTGTCTGCGTGGGTTTCACCCCGACAAGATGTGCAGGGTAGGTGAATTGGCCACGCTAAATTGCCCCTTAATTGGAAAAAATAATTGGGTATTCTAAATTTATTTTTAAAAATGATATTTCACATACTTTGGTAGCTTCCATCCCAGGCAGTACATTCCAGACTGCCAGCAACCTCTGGGAGAAAAGGTTCTTCCTCAAACCTCTTTAACCAAGGGGAACAGCCGCTTCAAATCCACTCTGTCCAAGCCCCTCATGATCTTATACACCTCAATCATGTGCCCCTTCAGCCTTCTCTGCTCCAAAGTAAACAACCCGAGCCGATCCAGTCTCTCTTCATAGCTCATCCGGGTGAATCTCATCTGCACCCACTCCAATGCAATCAGATCCTTCCTATAATGATACAACTGGAATTGCACACAGTAATCCTGCTGTAGCGTGACCAAAGTTTTGCTCCTACATAACCTCCCTGCTCTTATAATGTACGCCCCGAGTGATGGGCTGCACAGCAGCACAGTGGTTAACACTGTTGCTTCAGAGCCGCCAGGGTCACGGGTTCGATTCCCAGCTTGGGTCACTGTCTGTTCAGAGTCTGCACGTTCCCGCCATGTCTGTGCGAGTTTCCTCTGGGTGCTCCGGTTTCCTCCCACAAGTCCCCAGACTTGCTTGTCAGATGAAATGGACATTCTGAATTCTCCCTCTGTGTACCGTGCTGTACTGCCCCAGTAGTACGCTGTGTTCCTATTGTACGAATGTTCCCTGTCCGAACCAGTTTAAACTCCTCCCAACAGCAGTAGGAACAACCTTTCCTCTCCTGTACAGTCAGGCCATTTGTGATGCCAGAAACCCGGCTCCAGGGAACTCCTGCACTACCTACCTGGGCAGCGCGGTAGCATGGTGGTTAGCATAAATGCTTCACAGCTCCAGGGTCCCAGGTTCGATTCCCGGCTGGGTCACTGTCTTTGCGGAGTCTGCACGTCCTCCCCGTGTGTGCGTGGGTTTCCTCCGGGTGCTCCGGTTTCCTCCCACAGTCCAAAGATGTGCGGGTTAGGTGGATTGGCCATGATCAATTGCCCTTAGTGTCCAAAATTGCCCTTAGTGTTGGGTGGGGTTACTGGTATAGCGTGGGTTTGAGTAGGGTGATCATGGCTCGGCATAACATCGAGGGCCGAAGGGCCTGTTCTGTTCTGTACTGTTCTATGTTCTATCTGTTTCTCTTGGACTGCCTGGTGGCCACCCTTCTTTCCTCCAGTGCCTTGAGCTGTGGTGTGACTATCTCTCTAAAGGTGCTATCCATGTAATTCTCAGCCCTATGGATGTGCCACAGTGCCTCCAGCCACCGCTCGAGCTCCAAAACCTGGTGCTCACGTTTCTGTAGTTGGGAGCACTTTCTGTGCATGTGGTCATAGAATCATAGAATTTACAGTGCAGAAGGAGGCCATTCGGCCCATCGAGTCTGCATCAGCTCTTGGAAAGAGCACCCTACCCAAGGTCAACACCTCCACCCTATCCCCACAACCCAGTAACCCCACCAACACTAAGGGCAATTTATCATGGCCAATCCACCTGGCCTGCACATCTTTGGACTGTGGGAGGAAACCGGAGGACCCGGAGGAAACCCACGCACACACGGGGAGGATGTGCAGACTCCGCACAGACAGTGACCCAAGCCGGAATCGAACCTGGGACCCTGGAGCTGTGAAGCCATTGTGCTAGCCACAATGCTACCGTGCTGCATCATCTTGGATGCAGTTAGGGTCCATGACTTCCCACATATGTCAGGTCACAGATTTCACCCAGCTGATGTCACCTACCATGTCTTAAACCTAAACATGTTTCACCTTGCTTCCTTACCTTTCAAATAGTTTACATCTTATAAAGTACTCCTCTCACCTTAATTTAGTCTCCTTGTCTAAATGTGCGACCTTTTATGACTTATAATTACTTATCACTTTGCTTCATTATGCTGCTCTGACATTGACATAGAATCATAGAATTTACAGTGCAGAACGAGGCCATTCAGCACATAGAGTCTGCACCGGTGCTTAAAAGATCACCCTACTTAAGCCCATACCTCCACCCTATCCCCACAAAGGGACAATTTAGCATGGCCAATCCACCTAACCTGCACATCTTTGGACTGTGGGAGGAAACCAGAGCACCCGGAGGAAACCCACGCAGACACTGGCAGAAAGTGCAAACTCCACACAGGCAGTGACCTGTGCTTGAAATTGAACCTGGGTTCATGTAGCTGTGAGGCAGCAGTGCTGACCACTGTGCCACCATTATCCTCGGTGCCTCTCAGCTAAGTATTTTCAACCAGAGTTGACTGCAGGGAACCCTTCCCACACTGCTTCACTGCAATGCTGACTGCAGAACACCCTTCCCAGACTGCTTCACTGTGATGCTGACTACAGGACACTGTTCCCAGTTTCAGTGCTCAACTCCTGGGGCAGGGGTGGAATTTTCTGCCCGAGGAAGCGGCCCACCGCTGGCCGGATCTTCTGCTTCAGATCGCACCGCAGTCAATGGGATTTCCCGTCTAATGCACGTCAGGCAACAATCTCTCTCCCCCTCCCTCACCCCACTTCTTCCCCCGCCCCCCAACAAATCGCCTTGCCAACAGCTTGGATTGATGTAGAACCTTCAATCCTGAGGCGCATCACTCGAAACAATTATCAAATAAAATCTGAAACAAACCTCTGAAGGCAATATTGGGACAGGTGACCAAGGACTTGGTGGAAGAGGTATGGGGTTTCCAGGGGAGTCTAAAAGGAGGGTAGCGAGAGAGTGAGAGGCCATCCAGGCAGCTGAGGGGGATGGGCGAGTAAATAAAATTAGGGATGCACAGCAGGCCAGAATTGAAGGAGTATTAAAATAAAGAATGCATTGCTGGAGGTGAAGTCCCAGCTGTATCTTTAAGACTGGAGCCAAACACTTTGTGCAGGATTCCAGTGATCCATGGAATATATGTGGATCGGGTTTCTGGACCATCCTGCCTCGAGAAGCTGAGCTGGCACAAACATTTCAAAGCAGGACAACCGCAAAAATGAAGATAAATGGATACAACTTGATCTCATGCCTTACAAGTAAAAATATAGAGGCACATACATAATAGGGTGGCAGTTTATCACCATGGATACGTTTCCACAGGCTCAATGTTGATGGTTTGAATTCCCCTCATGTATTATGCAGGATGAAGACATTAATATCAATTAACAATGGCTTCGCATCCCAATTTGCACCTGAACAGAATTTCCGACAGTCCATGCAGGCTCTTCAGCGGAGTCACAGTGCAGGTGTTAGAAATGGCCAGGGCTGGGAGATTCAAAAAAACAGCAAATGATTAGCCCTGGTCACCGCATCCCTACCCCCCATACCCTGATCGCTGCCCAGTGAAACCAGCTGTAGAATAGACCAATATACATAGGGAAGAACTAAATTACATTTAAACTCAGTTATTGGGTTCACATACTAACTGCTCGAGTATCTGGCAGGAAAGGAAAAGTTTAATCGATCCAAGGACATCTCTGATCACCAATTGAGCATGTGTTGATGGTTGACAGTTTGGATTGCCTCGCTTCCTTAGCACAGTGGGCTAAACAGCTGGCTTGTACTGCAGAAGAATGCCAGCAGCGCGGGTTCAATTCCCGTACCGACCTCCCTGAACAGGCACCGGAATGTGGCGACTAGGGGCTTTTCACAGTAACGTCATTGAAGCCTGCTTGTGACAATAAGCGATTATTATTATGACTACTCCTTACTCCACTATTGGATGAACACACATGTGGAACAGATTATATACAGGCAGCAGATGGGCCTCTCAGCCAGAGTGAGCATCACTTTGCTTCGTCAGCTTGTTTCATTTCCAGTTTGAAGATGAAAATATGACTCCTGATAGAATAGTAAGCATTTTCTTCTCAAAGCGGACTTGATTTATAAGTAATCAACCGGTCAGAGTATCTCAGCCACAGGCAAAACATTGGGAGTAGTTTCAGGAGGTGTTATACAGGCAAGGCCACTGGAGTGCAAGCTTGCAGCGAACACACTTAATTCAGCTCCTCCAAAAGGAGGAGGAAGATTTCCATTTCTATTGCATCCCTTCACAACCTCAGGACTTCCAAAAGTGCTTCACAGCCAATTCCCCAAGGGGGAATGGGGACAATACCCCAACAGCATTCAATCTACAGCAGGGAAGAGAATAAATTAAAATAACCAACTCCGTCCAAATGGGAGCGTTTCACCACCTCAGAAATGGCCTAGCAATCCATTTGAGTGCACTTGGGGATGGTGGCCTTGTTAACAATGCCCACATCACATGAAAGAACAAACAAAGCGTAACCAAGATTCGCGACAATGTAGCAAAACTCATCTACTTATCAATTCTACTCATTTTTTGTGTGGCCTTTTTGAGTTGCTACTTTTAGTGTTTTGTAGGTCTGTATTTATTTGGAAATTATGATTGGCAGTAGGAAAAGAAGCACCCTTTGGTGATTCACATCCCTGTTCCAAGACGCCCATCACCATCACATTGAGATGAGGCTTTACCATATAGAAGGAAACATAACCCGTTTTTTAAACAACATGGAACAGGATGGTGCCTGGTAACGGTTTAATGTATGAACAGCTAATGATTTACCACCTATTTGTCTCCCTGGTGGGCTAATGCGCACTCTCTTACATCTTGAAGAACATGCTGTAACATCCAAAAGGCTGAAAGAGAAAACCAAATCCAAAGCAGCCTGACAAAAGTGCTTTATTTTGCAAGATTTATGGAGTTTTATGTGAAGACTGAGTGCAATTGTATTGCTGCACTCCTGTCTGTGGCTGTGGGCTACAATACTCTTGTGGAAAGGACATGCCTACATTTCCCAGCATGTGCAAACATGCATAGCCCATACATACCAAGCAATCAAGTCAGGAAGTCTCTATTTGTGCAACTGAGTTATGAGCGCTCAGTCTATAATTAACAAAAATTCTGTAACCTAAAGCAGCAACCCTTTGGGTTCTATCCACAACTACTACTTTAGTTCTTGTCTCCTCCAACAAAGGAGCTTCTTAATGCTCTTTACATTTTAGCTCAGCTCAGTAATGACAGTCTTGCCTCCAAGTCAGAAAATTGTAGGCTCAAGCTCTGCTCCAGAGACCGGGGCTTCTGATCTCGACTGTCACTCTAGTTCCGTCTCGAGGCCCTGCTTGTCTTCGAGGATGATCTAAAAGGTTCAAGGAAGAGCAGGGGGTTTGGAATCTCATGCACGACTTATGCCTCTTGAACATTCTCCCCGTGTCTGCGTGGGTTTCACCCCCACAACCCAAAGATGTGCATGTTAGGAGGTGGATCAGCAAAAATTCCCGGCTCTGGGTCACTGTCTGTGTGGAGTTTGCACATTCTCCATGTGTCTGCGTGGGTTTCGTCCCAACCCAAATATGTGCTGAGTAGGTGGGATTGGCCACACTAAATTGCCCCTTAATTGGAAAAAATAATTGGGTCATCTAAATTTATATTTTTTTAAAAATCAGCAAAAAATTGATCCTTGGGTCAACCATCACTTTGCCATTGAGAAGTTGTGTCCAAAGCAACAGTAACTGCTCTTCAAAAGTAACTCTGTGGTTATGAGGCTGAGGGTGTGAAGGGCACTGTATGAATGCAACCTTCTTTAACACAAAGAACACGCCTGTAGGTGATACAAAAACAAGTGCAGTATCTGGGATGAGAAGGCACTCAGGATTTACCCGGCGAATTCAAAGCAATACATTTCAGGAATAAAACAATCTTTGCCAATCTCAAGAAGGGGAGTAGGTGTGAAGATCCGATAACTTACTTCTTTGCGTAGCAATAGAATTACCCTGAATTTTTACACACACGTGGCTTCCAAATAACACAAGCAAAAATAAGACTGATCACCGCATACGGACCAGCATTAATACAACAGAGGGAGAATGTGTTTTTATCCCCCCTGTACATACCTGCTGAGTTTGCAAAAATTACCGATTCATATTTCACGCAAAAAATTTACAAAATCACCATCACAAATTTGTGATAGTATTTAGTTAAATTGACACTAAAGTGATACCAAATTTGTCACTGCTTCTCTTACAGAGCAGATTGGAGAGCAAAGCTAACTTCAGTCCTCTAACACCCATATATAGCGTGGCTCCAGTGACTCGCTCGCTCCCTGACAATGTGCCGTTTCAATGGCTGTGATAGTTTCATGGCAACAGAATGGTTTCATGGGCAGCATGGTAGCATGGTGGTTAGCGTCAATGCTTCACAGCTCCAGGGTCCCAGGTTCAGTTCCTGGCTGGGTCACTGTCTGTGCGGAGTCTGCACATCCTCCCCGTGTGTGCGTGGGTTTCTTCCGGGTGCTCCAGTTTCCTCCCACAGTCCAAAGATGTGCGGGTTAGGTGGATTGGTCATGCTAAATTGCCCGTAGTGTCCAAAAAGTAAGGTTGGGGGGGGGTTGTTGGGTTACGGGTATAGGGTGGATACGTGGGTTTGAGTAGGGTGATCATTGCTCGGCACAACATCGAGGGCCGAAGGGCCTGTTCTGTGCTGTACTGTTCTATTCTATAAAGAAGTAATGCTGTAAACTGGGAAATAGCGAATCACCCATCTTACTTTGCTACAATCCAGTTAGGAACCGTTAATATTTAAGAAAAAATCCAAATACTTCATTTTAACCAAAGTTGTGTGTTATAAAACAAAGCTTTATTCTGTGTAAAAAATTTAAATAAAATCAGGCACTATCAATTTAACAATATGCTTGGAGCAGCATGGTGGCACAGTGGTTTGCACCGAGGATTCGGCCCTGGTCACTGTTTGTGTGGAGTTTGCCTCACCTGCATTCCACACAGTAAATGAAGAAGTTAAGCTTTTACTCTGTTCACAGTGCAGGTCTATCTAACGGTCCTTTACTTTGGCTATCTTCTCTCAGTGAGCTGAAAACCACAGAAGGTCCAACGTGCAACACCCTGATGAATTGAAATTAGAAAACCTTGCTCAGCTCCACTAATCTTCATGATGCCGCAGCCTGCTCTGGGACGTCCTCAAACCGACCTTTGCAATAATTAGTCCTCATTTACAATTTATTTTTTGATACGATGAAGTAAATAAGTTTTACAACCTTTCAGAGTTCACTGAATGTTTTTAAGCTAATTTAGTTCTGAATCCCAAAGCAAAACCATTACTTTGGACAGCTATTACTGCAAGGATTGCAGACATTGTGTCTCCAGTTCTTTAGCTCAGTAATGCTGTTTTACAGCTTTGTCTTTTCGATTCTGTCTTCATTGAACAAGCATGGGTCACCTTTGAACTGCCAATTCTTGAGATTTTTCTCCAAAGCACAGCATTTTAATTACTTTACTTTTACAACTTTAATCTTCCCAGAACTAGAAATCGAGAGCCTGGGTGAGGTGCTCTTTCGGGGGGTTGGTGTGTAGACTCAATGGGCTGAAGGGCCTTCTTCTGCACTGCAGGGATTCTAGGATTCTATGATCTTCCAACCTATCCACGTGACTTAAGTTTCCATGTTTTTATTTCCATTGTTGTCACCCCATTACACAAGGTTAAAATGGTTCCCAACTTCGCAGGGGCTAACTATTGCAGTTAAAATGCTGTTCTAATGCAGTTTTTAACCTGATTTTCCAGGCTGACTCAAGTGTTCCGGCTTTTCACAGCTTTGCTTTGTACACTGGGTGTTCAGTATTGCGTATCCAATACTGACAGGGGCGGCACGGTGGCTCAGTGGGTAGCACTGCTGCCTACGGCACTGAGGACCCCGGTTCGATCCAGGCCCCTGGGTCACTGTCCGTGTGGAGTTTGAACATTCTCCCCGTGTCTGCGTGGGTTTCACCCCCACAACACAAAGATGTGCAGGGTGGGTGGATTGGCCATTGGCTAAATTGCCCCTTAATTGGAAAAATAGAATTGGGTACTCTAAATTTATTTTTTTTAAATAAATCACAACTAGCACCACTCTCTGATCTCTGGTGTTATCAAGTGTCTGCAAAACTGCAACACCTGAGATCAAGTGTTATTTATGTCAAGGACCGTGAAACAGGGTTGACGTTCCAAACAAAATTAATAGTGTTTGAGAATTTGGAGAGTGAATCAGGTCAAGGTGTGAATACAGCTAATGAAGTAGGGGCTGGTTAAGCTCACTGAGCTAAATCGCTGGCTTTGAAAGCAGACCAAGGCAGGCCAGCAGCGCGGGTTCGATTCCCATACCAGCCTCCCCGGACAGGCGCCGGAATGTGGCGACTAGGGGCTTTTCACAGTAACTTCATTTGAAGCCTACTCGTGACAATAAGCCATTTTCATTTCAAATGGCACCACCATTGCCATGTGAAATTAAACAATCAAAAATTGGGGCCTAGCTATTTGAAACAGTGTAATTTGAAAATCATGAAACGGTCGTGTAATTCTATAGACAAGCAGCGACCAGAGCAGTAATGCCAAGCAGGGTCCAAACTAGTCAGGCTCTTATCTCTTTTGGTGATCACCGCACTCCCTTGATCACAGGACATGTGCTGGTCATTCCCCAAGTCTCAACCGGTCCCAAAATTGGAACAATACAAAAGAAAAATACTGCGGATGCTAGTAATCTGAAATAAGAACAGAAACTGTTTGGAAAACCCAGCAGATCTGGCAGCATCTATGGAGAGGGAAACAGAGTTTAAAAAAAAAAAAATTTAGAGTACCCCATTACTTATTTTTTCCTTTTAAGGAGCAATTTAGCGTGGCCAATCCACCTCAGCTGCACATCTTTGGGTTGTGGGAGCGAAACCCACACAGACACGGGGAGAATGTGCAAACGCCACACAGACAGTGACCCAGGGCCGGGATTCGAACCCGGGTCTTCAGCGCCGCTAACCACTGCGCCACATGCTACCCTGAGAGAAACAGAGTTAATGTTTCAAGTCCATATGACTCTTCTTCAGAGTTAAAGAAGGGGAGATAAATGGTGGATTTAGCATTGTTTAAGGGGGGGGAGCAAAATAGGTCAGTGATCACTGTGAGCTGTGAGAGATTGCACAAATATGTTTCAGGCACAAGACAAATTAAGTGTTAATGGCATGTTAGGGACTAAAGAAGGTGCTGATAGTGGAAGCATAAAGGCAAAATAGCAGAGTGAGCTAGTCGGCAAATTGTATTGTTGAGCCCATGGCATATGCGCGTGATGCAATTTGTTTTTCTAAAATTAGAGTGCCCAATTTATTATTTCCAATCAAGGGACAATTTAGCGTTGCCAATCCAGCTACCCTGCACATCTTTGTGTTGTGGGGGGAAACCCATGCAAACACGGGGAGAATGTGCAAACTCCACATGGACAGTGACTGAGAGCCGGGATCAAACCTGGGACCTTGGTGGCGTGAGGCAGCAGTGCTAACCACTGCACCACCCTGCTGCCCGATACAATTCTTTCCATTCCTATTGAGGGCAGTAAAGAACATGTCCCAATGGTAAATTCCTCTCTTTACCATGCTTACAAAGTAACTTTCTCTGTGGAAAAATAAGTGCCCATGAATAAAAATCAGAAACCAAGGTGATTAGTTTAAACCTGCGAGTCTAATGCTGGATTAATTTCCCTTGAAAAGTACATGTTCCATTCCACCACAACGGCACAACACATTGCTTCATCGTAATCCTCACCAGCAATATCAACATGGGTTCACCAATACTAAACCCAAACCCTGTCCTCATCTCCAACTCCACCAAGGAATGGGCATGGTTGTTAGCCGTCAGGAAGGGGAGATGACTGGTTTTTGTACGAGAGCCCCGCCCCCCACTACTACATAACTATCCCAGTGGCCAATTTTAATATTGAAAACATGGGATGACACAGCACAGGAGGAGAAGCTATTCAGCCTATCATGTGTGAGCTGGCTTTTTTGAGAATTCCAATTAATTCCACTCCCCTGCTCTTCTCTCTCAAGAGCCCTGCAAATTTTATCCAATTTTTCTTTGAAACTTACTGTAGAATCTGCATCTCCTAGCTTTCTCAGGCCACACGTTCCAGATTAGAATTATTTGTTGCCAAATAATGTTTTGCTTCTGCCACAATTAATCTCCTGGTATTGATGGTTCCTTATCAAACTGCGCGTTCAATTCCCTCCTAATTGAGATTGGGATCTATACTTTACAACGGGAAAGTGCAAACAATTCCAGCTTTGCCCTCTTTCCCCCAGAATTATCATTGCAGCTGATCCTCCCACACATGAGGAAGACCAATTTTCACAGGCACTGTGTGGGGCCGCATGCTCCCACAGCTGTCAGACTTCTGCTTATCCTGGCATGGCTACAAAGTGTTGGGGAAAGTGGCGCTCAGATCTGAGAACATTAATACATTCATGTGCGTTACTTAGAATAATCCTGGAGGCAGGGAGGAAACCAAAAACAGATATCAAGGCACCACAGTCTGGGGGCGAAGATGCCATATTAAGCACGCCATCTGCAATTGCCTACAAATTCCACTTGACTAGACGCTAACGTTTTCCTGAAGATTTGCAAACAGCTTATTACACTTCAAAGGCAGGATTTTGCAAAGAATGTTGAAGCACTTAAAGTTAACGTGTGCGGGCTGGCAGGTAAGAGACAGAGGCTCGCAATGTTCAACTGCGCTCATCCAGACAATGAAGGGGTTCATATAAATACTAGTGACGCACACTGGCGATAGTGCTACGGAACCTGTCACTAAAAGATTTTGGGAATAAAAGAGAACAGGAAACTTTCCCAATCCCTTGATCGAAAATCAGAAGCAATTATTATCTTCCCTCAGGAGCGTCCCACAGGCTTCAGTTTGACAGAGTTGATAAGAGAGGAACTTATCTTTCCCATAACATATATTTTGTGGTGGAAAAAGACTTGACAAATGTCTATTTGTGAATGAAGTGCTGAAGATCTGGATGTGAGTGCCAGAGAGGTTTTGACTGAACTTCAGCGGATAGCAGTTTTACCTCTGGGGGCCAAATGCCGAAATTCTGAATTAATCCACGCTAACACTCAACATTGTTGTCAGAGGTCCTGCCTATCGGACGAGGCCAAAACCCCTCAGGTGGATACAGAAGAACTCATGGCATTATCTGGAGAATAGGGTAGTTCTCCTGGTGTTTTGGCAAATATTTATCCTTCGACTACAACTTAAAACAGAGATAGATTATCTGGGCTTAATCACAAACTGTTTGCAGGACCTTACTGTGTGAAAATTATGGTTGACTACACTTGAAAAGTACTTCATTCATTGTAAAAAGCTTTGGGATGAGATTGGGCAAGAGGCTATCTCAATGCAACCCTTTGTTCTTTCCACTTCAGGCAGCCAGCGTTCGGATCAAGCACTCTCAAGTCAGGTGAGAACAGGGTGGCACAGTGGCTAGCACCGCTACCACACGCGCTGAGGACCTGGGTTCAAATCCCAGCCCTTGGTCACTGTTCATGTGGAGTTTGCACATTTGCCCCCTGTCTGCGTGTTTTTCACCCCCACAACCCAAAGATGTGCAGGTTAGGTGGACTGGCCACACTAAATTGCCCCTTAATTGGAAAAAAATAATTGGATGCTCTAAATTTAATTTTTTTTGAAGTCAGGTGAGAGCGAAAGTATTTTCTGCTCTGGCTCACTGATATAGCCCATCTCCCTTGGCAGCCATCCGAAGAAGGCCCTCGAAGCTGCTCCACCATGCAACACCATCATGACTGTCTCAACTGCACTTTTCCGCTTGCTCCCCATGTTTCTTGATTCCGTGAAAGACTAAAGGCCATCTCAGTCTTGAATATAATTGACAATGGGGCACTCACAAACCTCTGGGGGGGGGGGGGTTTAAACAATCCTTTTTCCTCGCCATCAGTCCTAACTAAACCATTGTGCCCCTCTGTTCTAGATCCTTCAGCTGGTTGGTGGTGGTGGTGGTGGTGGGGTGGGGGAGGGATATGCCCTCATTATCTACCCTGTCAAGGCCCTTCACAATCTTGTATATTGTCATGAGATTATCACCCATTCTTCTGAACTCCACTAAGTATAGGCAGAACAGATCCTATTGCAAACACGGCACTGCCAGAAACTGGCACTCATGCTGCGGCCGTATGCCCATCGGTCATTGGATTGACGGGACCAACATATTTCAGCTGATAGTCACAGTCAACAGAGTCTTTCATTCTCGCAATTGGAGGTATGTCTGAAGCATTTTCCATTTTGGAACGTGCTCCTAACTGAGCAAGGTGGTCAGTTGAGCAATTGTGGTTTTGTTCTACTGGACTCCCGTTCGAAGGAGTATCGTCACCTTTCCGTGAGAAGTCGACATCAGTGGCCTTGATAACTTGGCACCAGTTGTTGGGCAATATTGTAAGCAGTCAAAAACAGCAATGCAAGCTGGTCTTTGGGTGAGTTTTCTATGTGAGAAGACCACCTGTACTGCCTGATGATAGTCAACAACTGAAATCTTACCTTCATTTCAGTGTCTTTCAATCATTGCATTTTCCCTTGGAAATGTTGACCACACAGAGACAACTGTTCCACTTACATCACTCAATCTCTTCCTGCCCATCTCCTCATTAGCTGATAGTTTCTTTCCCCCCTAAAACAGGGAACAAAATCTCCTAACTCGTCACAGAACTGATATCGAAACAGAGATACAGGTCTGGATAATTTGGTCACCTCAGGGAAAATATGTAACTGGCTGTTCATTACGAACGGCCTTCAGAACGTGAAATATAGGATCACACACAACAGCACAGGAGGAGGCCATTCTGTCCACTCTGACTGCGTCAGTCTCCAAAAAGTGCCAATTACTGCCCCTCCCTGCTTAATTTCTCTCTCTCTCTCCCCCCCCCCCCCCCCCAACCATCCACCCAGCCATGCATTTTGTTTCCCTTTTTCCATGTATGTCTCCAATTTTCTTTTTAAAGTTCCCACTAAATTGGGTGGCACTGTGACGCAGTGGTTAGCACTGCTGCCTATGGCACCGAGGACCCAGATTCTATCCCGGCCCCGGGTCACTGACTATGTGGAGTTTGCACATTCTCCCCGTGTCTGTGTGAGTTTCACCCCACAACCCAAAGATGTGCAGGTCAGGTGGATTGGCCACGCTAAATTAGAAAAAATAATTGAGTACCCTAAAAATAATGTTTTAAGTTCCCATTGAATCTGTACCCATTCTGAATTTGGCAAATGGACTTGAATTAGTAAAACCACGAGGAACAGGAGGAGTAGGCCATTTGGCAGTGTTCATTTCCATTCAATAATTCCTGCCATTCCCTCCCCCGCCCCATAGCCCTAGACTCCCTTGTAGATGAAAATACGGTCCCGCTCCACCATGAAGATATTAAATGGCGTAGCCTCCACTGCTTTGGTGTTCCCAAAGGCAAAACACCCTCGGAGATGAGATTCCTGTTCACCTTCAATGGGAGAGTCTGAAAGTGTGCAGCCATTGTTTTAGATTCTCCCAGATGTTGCACCTGGATTCACAATTCAGTATCAAACTCTTCCTCGTTAGCAAAGTTCACAGAAGGTTCAAGCGAGTTTTTGCACATTTTCATTGAACCCGAACATCAGATGCTGGTTTGGATTACACAGATGTGAAGTAGAACAGAAACCGAGGAGAGTGATGCCACAAACAAAGAAATGCCGTCACTGGCTGCACAGTATTGCTCAAGTCGGGCGCAATCAAGTCAAGGCCAAAGAATCCGCTCACATTGGAAATACCAGCGCAAAGGGTTTCAGAAACCTAAATCATAAAACACAGCACAACTCTGAGTGAACAGGGACAATGGGTAATATCTTCTTTAGCTGTGGTGAAATGGAGATGGGGAATGTGGGTAGAATTCTGCAGACCTGTTGCCTCCCAGAAAACTGGCCTGGTATGAACAAAGGAATTTCTGAAAGGAACGGTATTGTCTCTAACTGGATGACTGGCGAAATGGTGACACTGTGTCAGAGAAAGGTGGGGATGATCAAGCAGTAAACCAATGCTTGCACTCTGAGCAGATAAATTGAAAATCAGTTCCTGAAATTAAAAAGTAAGAAAACGCTAGAAATTCATGCAAGCCAATCTGTGCAAGGTGTTGTGCCTCATGGTCCCCAGTTCAAATAATCACACTTTCAGACAAAAATACTGCAGCTCAGATAGGGAGCAGCTGCGCTATGGGTCCAGATGGAGGCCATTTGGTATCCATGCACGTTCTCTGCAAGAGCAGCTCCGCTCTTCCCACTGGCCTGCATTTCACAATCCAAAGATGTGCCGGTCAGGTGGAGTAGCCATGCTATATTGCCCCTTCGTGGCCAGAAAAAGATGTGTAGGTTAGGTTAAGGGGTTATTGGGATAGGGCGAGGAAGTGAGCTTGGGTGGAGTGCTCTTTCAGAAAGTCACTGCTGACTTGATGGGCTGAGTGGCCGCCTTCTGCACAATCGGGATTCTATGATCCTTCTGCCAATGAAAACACTGCTTCTCCATCTGCTTTGTCCAGATCCCTCATCATTTGGCTTTTTAAAATTTCCTCTCAAACTTCTCTTCTCCAAGGAGCACAGTCCCAGTTACTTCTGTTATGGGCCAGGGTTTAGAGAACCCCAAAATGTATCATGGATGTCACCTGACCCACAACGTTTAGTAGAGTGTGGTATGGGGAGCACACGGCCCACTCTACAGGTGTGGTACAGCAGAAATGGAAAAGTATTTTTTAAAGCAAAATAATGTTTATTCTATGAACTCAAGTTAACCTTTTTAACATACAGTGAACATCTTAGCAACCATTAATTCAAATACAACCCCCAAAGACTACAACACTAAGTAATCCTTTAAGCTTTCCTTTTAACATCCATAAGACTTAAAAAACCTTTTACCAGAAGCACATCAGGTTAAAGTCACTACTGTTATTAGTTTTAAATCACCAGGATCGATTTATAGTCTTTAGATTACAGAGAGATTCATACACCTTCTGGCTATGACTGCAGCTATCCAGCTCTGAAAACGAAACTAACATACAGCCTGCAGCCTTCTCAAAAACGAAAGTAAAAAGCTGACAGACAGCCCAGCTCCACCCACTCTTAGACATCACTGCAGTAGTAAACACCCATTTTTTAAAGGTACTCTCACTACAGATATTTATATACACACCCATTTATAAACACCCATTTCTTAAAGGTACTCTCACATGCCACTTCAAACAAACCTCTTAATTGACATCCCTCATCCTTGGAACCATTCTCATCAATCTCTTCCTCACTTTCTCTAAAGTCTTCACATCTTCTTGAAGTGTGGTATCCAGATCCACAGTTTCATATCACCTCCTTGCTTTTGTACTCCACGCCTTTACTTATAAAGCCCAGGATGCGTTATGCCTTATTATATACTTTCTCAACCTGCCTGATCAGTTCAATGATCTGTACATCCCCAGATCTCTCTGCTTCCGCACTGAGTATCCAGATCTCGCCATGTCTGTCAGTACACAGAATGTAGTGTAGTACTAAGTACTGCAGTATTCTGTATAGCAATTTAGTTGTTAAATCAGTTTGGAATAATATAACGACATAACACAGGGTAAGGTGACAGGATGTAGAGAGCGACTGAGGCAGTCGGAGATCAAACTTGGCACTCACCTCAGAGAGTGAATTTCAATGCAACCTACTCACCATACCTGCTGAATGGGGACACCCACCTTGTGTCCCTCTCCAAAATAAGCTCCCAAAGCAAGGCTGCCCTAAAACTAGCAGAGGGACCACAGCAATAGCTGCCACTGGAAACAACACAAACCTCCAAACCAGAGGCAGATTACTGGGGCAGAATGGAAGGAGCATTTCACTGCATGCAACACATAACATATCTGAGCTGGGCAATGTTTGATCAGGCTGAGTAAACCAAATATAAAAAAGGTTCCATTCAGCAGCACTGATACCGCCACCACTGCACCTCACCCCGAGCCCTCCATCAAGACCCTGTGTCTAACCTTGGTGGATATGGAGGGGAGCGGAATTGGCCCACAGTGCACTCGGTTTCCCCCTTGGATATGGAGTGCTGTCTGAGTTCCGCAATGTTCAATGTTCCACAAGTTTTTAAGTTACAATTTCCTTGCTGGGGGCGGGGAGAAGAACATCAGGAAGAGGGTCCTACTCGTCCGGGTTACTCTTCCAATGTTATGGGGACAGATTCAGGAAGTCACCCCCCCCATTCCTCCCAATCTGGTGTGAGGAGGAGCGGAGTGCCGAGAAGAGCTGGAGGAGGTGGGCAACAGGCAAGAAGCCTCAGGTAGTTGGGGCATTTGCCCTGTTGAGTAACCATGAGTGGCAGAAAGTGGTGGCCCAGATGAGGAGAGAAACATGAAACATGGAACGTCTTGGGTTATGGGGATAGGGTGGAGGTGTTGACCTTGGGTAGGGTGCTCTTTCCAAGAGCTGGTGCAGACTCGATGGGCCGAATGGCCTCCTTCTGCACTGTAAATTCTATGATAATCAAAGAGACGTGGGCTGAAAAAGAGAGAGCTTGTCTTCTCTGTGTGTGGTACAAACGTTTTGCCAGAGGACACATCATTTACTTCAGAGTGCTCGTCTTAATCTATTTTAAAGTAAGGTTTCAGCATAAATACCCAGTATTATATATCTGGAGTCTAAATAGTCAACGGCTTTATATAATTATACACAAAACATGCTCAAGTCTTGAGTAAAAGCTTTTGCAACCAGCTCTGGCTCATTCTGTTTCACTTGTCCGTCCTCTTTGCCCTCCTACTTTCTAGCCATATTGACATCGAATTTCACATTACTGTGGAATTCTTCCAGAGAGACTAACTAGCCTAGCCTGGAAATTACTTTTCGTGGTATCGGCGCCCAACTGCTGATTAATTTCCTAAACTTTATCTCTTCTTTTGGTGCTAGGACCAGCTTCAGCTTCCCGTACCAGCCTCCCCGGACAGGCGCCGGAATGTGGCGACTAGGGGCTTTTCACAGTAACTTCATTGAAGCCTACTCGTGACAATAAGCGATTTTCATTTCATTTTTTTCATTCAAGATAAATGAACACATCCCCTGGTACAGCACAGAACAGAAGCTTGGCTTTCAGTAACTCAGTCAGTTTGAGAAAACTGGAGCCCAGGCAACAGCTCACTGCCACAAGCTGATATTTGAGTTGTTGTTGCTGGGGCTAGACAGGGCATTTAGATAGAATTAGAAAGACAAAGGGGGCAATAATAAGCGAATCCACCTGTCAAATAGCTGACAGATATGGTTTTACATACCATCTAATTTAACACAGCTTTGAAATCTTTGGAGAGAAACCATGAATGGGTGAAGAACTGGTATTCCAGTCATTTCCACAGTTTTCCTCTTTGATGAGTTTGGTTGAAATGATTCCCTGACCCTAGCGTTTGAGGAGCTTCAATCTGGAGAAGCAACTCTTGTGGATGCTCAGAGGAGGTATGAACACCTCTTATAAAGCTCATTATACTACATATGATCAAACCTAATCAGAGTTCGGTAACTTTACCACTCCTTTTTTTTGTTTTATAAATTTAGAGTACCCAATTCATTTTTTCCAATTAAGAAGCAATTTAGCGTGGCCAATCCACCTACTCTGCACATCTTTGGGTTGTGGGGGCGAAGCCCACGCAAACACGGGGAGAATGTGCAAACTCCACACAGGCAGTGACCCAGAGCCGGGATCTAACCTGGGACCTCGGTGCCGTGAGGCTGCAGGGCTAACCCACTGCGCCACCATGCTGCCCCTGTACCACTCCTAAGAAGTGCTGACCCCATATCCTGACAGCATCCAAATCCATCATTGCTAATTTATAGCTCACCCACGAACAGGGAGCATTACAGGGTGTACTCATATGCTCGGGCGATGTAAAACCTCGCCTGATCCTCACCTCCACCCAATGTCCAGACATACAGATCCAATTGGTGGGAACAATCAGAAGGAGGACCAATGATTGATTTCTTTCCCCCTCTCTCCCGAATCCAGAAACAACCAGACTCATTGAACAGGCCTCCCTGCTGTACCAAGATGGACAAGTTCCCACACAGTGTTCATCGAGCCCACCCAGTCTGGATTGCTCAGTATCCAACAAGAGAAATGTATTTATCTTTAATATTAAAATGAACCACACTGAAGCAATGAAAATAAACCACAAACTGATAATGTGATTCACCACTAGCCCCCAAAACATTGTTACATACGTAATGCTAAGAAACACATAGTAGGGCAGCACGGTGGCGCAGTGGGTTAGCCGTGTTACCTCACGGCGCCGAGGTCCCAGGTTCAATCCCGGCTCTGGGTCACTGTCCGTGTGGAGTTTGCACATTCTCCCCGTGTTTGCGTGGGTTTCCCTCCCCACAATCCAAAGATGTGCAAGGTAGGTGGATTGAACACCACTAAATTGCCCCTGGCAGCAGGGCGGCACAGTGGTTAGCACTGGGGTCGATCCTGGCCTTTGGTCACTGTAGAGTTTGTACATTCTCCCCCTGTCTGTGTGGGCCTCACCCCCACAACCCAAAGATCTACAGGGTAGGTGTATTGGCCACGTTAAACTGTCCCTTAATTGGAAAAAAATTGGGTACTCTAAAATATTAAAAAATAACCATGGATCGCAGGTTGTATGGAGCTAACTGTGCACTCTGCCCCAAGATCAGACCCCCCACTTCCCCACCCCCGAGACGCCCGACCCAAAGATAAAACTCCTTCCCCCACCCCCTGAGGCCCCCCCAACCAAAGATCAGACTCGCTCCCCCTCCTCCATGTTCTCTCCCCCCCCCATTTTGGACTAACTTGCAAAGCTTGGCGGGACTGACAGAATCGGCCCTTGAATACATCGCCTTGGCCCCACTCGCCGCCCTGGAGTGACTGATCTCTGACGGGAAACAAAAGATTTCGGGAGCCTCGAACCAAAAATTAAAATACAAGCAAACACCATTTTGAGTTTTGAAGAAAAGTTTACTGTAAACCCGATCTGACCCCCCCCCCCCAAAAAAAAATTGGGTCAACACCTTTACAGCATGATGAACTCCTTAAAGTGCCTCAGGATTTCAGGATTGGGGATCATCCGGGATAAGGGGAGGAAGGTTTGAAACTCGCACTCTTGTGAGGGAGAAAAAAAATGACAATTGATTTTCATTCCATGGATGGCGCGCTATCATCTTCCCCCTGCTCTCATCACCGGGAATATTATCAGGAAACATCAACCGCAGATACAGGACTTTAAAAGGGGGAGTTGGTGCTGGATTTTCTCCCACTTGAAGTGGCAGTTCTGGCCTTGGCTGATCACAGCTTTTGACCACATGAACCCTGCCTGTGAGCAGCAACAACAACAACAACCCGGAGGGAGGGGAGACAGGGTACAGATGGTAAAGGAGCACCTGGAGCGGGACTCACAACAACAACAGCAGCAGCAGCACGGCGACCCGTTTCCATCGCCCTGGACAAAGAACATGGCAAGCCGACCGAGCACAACGTTTCAAACAAAAGCGCAGCGAGTTCGGGCCAGCAGCGAGAAAGTTGGGAAACTTTCTTCAAACTTTTCTTCCCTCCCTTTCAGCGTTAAACATTGGGGTGGGGGGGCGGTGTAAATGAACAAAGAGAGGCCATTCATTCAGTCAAGCACACTCACCGAGTTATCCGCTCCAGTATTCTTCAGATGTGTTTTCAGATTCTTCCTCAAGTCTTCTCCTCCCTGTTACCTTTTGTCCATCACTACCTTTTCCTGTGTGTGTGTGGGGGGGGGGGGGGGGGGGCGACACGTGATCGCCAGATCCCAGACGTCAGCCAAAATTCCTTCTTGGAAAGATTATTTTACCTCTGAAGATTTCCGAGATTTCTTTTCAATGCATGGTTTTTTTTCCCTGCGTGCAATCTGGCGGCGGGGCGCAACTGGTGTTCAAGTGCGGCAGATACCTTTGTGTGTTGCAGGAAAGTTAGGTGGTGCAGTTCAGGGCCACACAAAGCACGTATTTAAAATAGATGCAAAGCACGGGCATTGTCCGGAGCGGAGGTAAAAATTGCCACTCGCCCTGTGAAAATAACTTTGCTGCATAGAAACATCTATATATATTAAAAAGCTACATTTCCAGAGGGCCCTTCAGCAGCACAGGGCGCCCCAAAACGCTTTGCAGCCAATTAAGTATTTTCTGAAACTCAGTCAATGTTGTCATTTGGGGAAATTTCCGAAATGTGCATGACATGATCCCACAAAGACATAGCCTCAGGACACAACCTGTTTTCCAGTGATGTTTTTAAAAAAAATTTAGAGTACCCAATTCATTTTTTTCCAATTAAGGGGCAATTTAGCGTGGCCAATCCACCTAGCTTGCACATTTTTGGGTTGTGGGGGCGAAACACGGGGAGAATGTGCAAACATGGGGAGAATGTGCAAACTGCACGAACAGTGACCCAGGGCCAGGGTCGAACCTGGGACCTCAGCGCCGTGAGGCCGCAGTGCTCAGTTTTCGAGTGGTGCTAATGGAAGGATAAATACACTAAGTCCTGATTTAAAGCTGTGGTTGGCTTCCTAAAACTCGACTCTCATTGAAACGACGTTAAGTGAATCGTCGTTCCCATCTGCATGCAGGAATCGATGTCCAACCAGAATTAGGTTCTCACAGACATTTCTCAGCCTGATAACATAGGAGCATAGAACATACAGTGCACAAAGAGGCCATTCGACCCATCGAGTCTGCACCTTAAGCCCTCACTTCCACCCTACCCCCGTAACCCAATAACCCCTCCTAACCTTTTTGGACACTAGGGGCAATTTATCTTGGCCAATCCACCTAACCTGCATGTCTTTGGGCTGTGGGAGGAAACCGGAGCACCCGGAGGAAACCCACGCAGACACGGGGACAACGTGCAGACTCCGCACAGACAGTGACCCAGTGGGAAATCAAACCTGGGACCCTGACGCTGTGAAGCCACAGTGCTATCCACTTGAAATGAATGAAAATCGCTTATTGTCACAAGTAGGCTTCAAATGAAGTTACTGTGAATGTGGCCCCTAGTTGCCACATTCCGACGCCTGTTCGGGGAGGCCGATATGGGAATTGAACCATGCTGCTGGCACGCTTGACCTTGTGCTACCGTGCTGCCCGTAAGCCAAAGTACAAGTTGAGATCTCCTCTGCACAGTACTGTGTATTCCACAGTAAGAAGTCTTACAACACCAGGTTAAAGTCCAACAGGTTTGTTTCAAACACTAGCTTTCGGAGCACTGCTCCTTCCTCAGATGTGGGTCAGGTGTTGCTGTGAGGGTCAGTTGGACGAGTTGCTTGGAGGTCTTCGCACTCTGCCCACTGCTTTGACTTCTGCAAGTGCCTGACATTCTCTCTGTGTTTGGTGCCTTTCTGAATGAACCTTCTTTCATTTCTGGTTGGCCACCGTGAGGCTTTGGACATGTTTGACCTCTTCAGGATGCTTCGGGGACATCCCCAGAGTGTCCCAGTGGAGGTAGCTTTGTGATCAGCACCTCAATGCTGGGCTGTCTCACCTTCTTTAACAAGGGCTTCTCTGTCCCACTTCCTGCAGAGGTAGACAACGGCCAGGCTTGCTCCAAAATTAATTAGAAGATTGCAGAGTTAGGCCCCTGATGGATAAGCTGAGCACCCTGCCTTTTTCGCCCAAACAAGCCCAATTTTACCTGTGTCCCAGTGTGCAATGCCTCTCTCTCACAGACATTAAAATAGCCTCTCTGCCTCACCCAATGTAAAGGTTCGGAGCAAATACACCCAAAGTTCCAAAATTAAAATCAGCCGACCAAGACAAGAGATGGACCTTTTTTGCACTAAAATAGAAATAGAAAAAAAAATAGAAAATCGTTTATTGTCACGAGAGGCTTCAATTAAGTTACTGTGAAAAGCCCCTAGTCGCCACATTCCGGTGCCTGTCCGGGGAGGCTGGTAGGGGAATCGAACCGTGCTGCTGGCCTGCTTGGTCTGCTTTAAAAGCCAGCGATTTAGCCCAGTGAGCTAAATAAGCCCCTCAGCTCAGCCAAGCAGCTCGGACTTCAACTTTTAATCAAAAAACCATGTCGGTCTGAATATTCTTCGTTGAAGATTGTGCTTGAGATTTTTGAAAACAAAAACAGAAGCAGTCACCTCCAGTCCTATTCACTTGACAATGGGGCAGGTCAGGTAACAGGATCCAAAGCACATTGTCGCAAAACAACGCAAATCGATGACGCAACAATGCAAAATTACACGCAGCAACGTTAAATCCAAATTGAAGACATATATCAGGAACACCAGTCGTAAAAACTGTGTGACTGTAAAGTGAAACAACTTCATGAGAGGAAGGGCAGCACGGTGGCGCAGTGAGTAGCACTGCTGCCTCATGACGCTGAGGTCCCAGGTTCGATCCCGGGTCTGGGTCACTGTCCGTGTGAATTTTTCACGTTCTCCCTGTGTTTGCGTGGGTTTCCCCCCCCCCAACACAAAGATAAGCAGGGCAGGTGGATTGGCCACGCTAAATTGCCCCTTAATTGGAAAAATGAATTGGGTACTCTAAAATTTTAAAAATTGCTGCCTCACGACATTCAAGACCCAGGTTCGATCCCAGCCCTGGGTTACTGTCCGTGTGGAGTTTGCACATTCTCCCCATGTCAGTGTGGGTCTCACCTCCAAAACCCAAAGATGTGCCGGTTAGGTGGATTAGCCACGCAAAATTGCCCCTTAATTGGAAAAAAAAAGAATTGGGTACTCTAAATTTACATATATATATAAAAATATAGCACCATTGGGAGGGGTGGGGGCAATTGAGTCTGACCTTCAGTCTCACCAGTGCGCACAGTGAAGTAGACAGAGCTATTTGGGATTGTGTTGACCCTCTTGAATGTGGTGTGGGTTGCATACAGAACAGGCACGACAGTGGCTCAAAGAGAAGACGAGCCAATGGTCACCCTGGACTTCCTGAAAGGATTCAGTGGGGAAGAATGAAGAATCTTGTCTGAACTCTCTCTCTCTCGCTTGCCCACACAGGGTGCTGAGCTGAACTAGGGTGCCCCAGGTGCTGTTCTGGCTCAAATAAACAAACATAACACTGACCATGGATCAACCCCATCAGAAATGAAGAGGAACTCAATGGTGTCATTTTTCTCTAAATCCAACAGCAGAGCATTTCAGCCTTGTTGACTCAGCCATTGAGCTCCCAGTACAGTTTAATGCATAAATAATGATAAAGGTCCAAGAATTTAATCCTTAAAATTATTGCTGGAGGGACTTCCGGTGGCAACATGTAGGTGGAGGTTGCACGTTGGATGGCTCTTGCTAGAGCTTATGTTTTTTAGCTCTTTTCACCCAGATTTTGGGGAGAATTTTTATATGATTAATTGTGAGAAAGGTTGCGGCAAAGTATGTTGAAATAGCAGAAAAAGAATCCGGGAAGAAAGGGTGCCAGCAACAGTTCGTCGGCGAATTTGGTGGGGAGTTCAGTGGGAAGAAAGATGGCAGGAGCAGGCTCATCGACTGGGGCCGCTCCCATTACAGTGGCTAAGATGGTCCAGCATGGTTCGCTTCACAGCTCCAGGGTCCCAGGTTCGATTCCCGGCTGTGTCACTGACTTTGCGGAGTCTGATCGTTTTCCGGGTGTCTGCATGGGTTTCCTCCGGTGCTCCAGTTTCCTCCCACAAGTTCAGAAAGACGTGCTGTTAGGTAATTTGGACATTCTGAATTCTCCCTCCGTGTATCCGAACAGGCACCGGTATGGAGCGACTAGGGGCTTTTTACAGTAACCATTGCAATGTAAGCCTACAAAGATTATTAATATTATTATTAAGTGTGGCTGGGGAGTTTGAGTGGTTGTTTTCAAAGCACTTCGGCAGGCATCAAAAGGAGATGATGGCCAGCTCAAGGAGTGGGTGGGTGGACTCTTGCCCCGATGAATGAGGCTTTGGCAAAGATGTCGATAGAGGTGCGAGAGCAAGGAGAGGTATTGAAGGGGATGGAGGAGGCATTGACGCAGCACAGCGACGTCAACTCAATGGGTTTGAGCCAGAAAGGATGGATGCTATTTTTCGGGCTTAGGACGAGTGAGGGGTTATGGAAATGAAAGACTTATTTTTAGAAGGGCGGTTTACGAGTTTGGAGGAGTTGGGGCACAAGTTTGATGTCCGGGGGGGGGGGGAGGTTCTCAGGTATATGCAGGTGTGGGTTTTTGCAAAAAGGTTTTTCTAACTTATCTGGTGGCAACACCATCTTCGTTGCTGGATGGGGTACTGTCGGTGATAGGGGTGGACGGGAGGAGTCATCTCAGCGACCTATGGGAGGAATATGTAGGGTGCGGCATACGAGGAGCGGTGAAGGCAAAATGGGAGGAGGAGCTGGAGGGGCTGTGTTGTGAGCTGCTGTGAAGGGTGAATGTCTCAACTTAGCATGTGAGGCTGGGGCTCATACAGCTAAAGGTCGTACATAGAGCGCATCTGACCAAGTCAAGGATGAAGTGAAAAAAAAAAGAAAATTGCTTATTGTCACGAGTAGGCTTCAATGAAGTTACTGTGAAAAGCCCCTAGGTGAGCCCGTTGTTTGAGCGGGAGGAGGATACTTGTGAACGGTGTAGCCCAGCCAATCACGTATATATGTTCTGGAGGTCGTTCTTCAGCACCATGTCGGCGATCTTGCACTTGGGTTTAGAGCCCAGTCGCCTAGGGGCCATATTTGGCTTGTCGGGCTTGCCAGAGTTGCAGACAGGAGCAGGGGCAGATGTTTAAGCCTTTGCCTCGTTGATCACTTGCAGGCTGGTCTTGTTGGGGTGAAGCCAGTTTCTCGACCCTGTGCCTCGGTGTGACTGGGGGATCTAATCGAGTTTTTGTATTTGGAGAAGGTGAAATTTGGTTTGAGGAGGCGTGAGTGAGCGGTGGGGTCAAGGAGCTGGTTACCGTCAACTGCGAAGGGGGAGAGGCAAATTGGGGTCTGTGGTTGACGGAATCGGGGGAGGGTTTGCGTTGGTTTTGCTTTGTGATGTTGTGTGCTGCAAATGTTAAAATACCAAACACTTGACTACAAATTATATACTTTTAAAAAGTTATTGTTGGAGGTTCTGAGATTTCCCAGGCAACACCCCTTCCAGCCTTGGAGTTCCCAGAGGGGCACATGTTAAATGGTGACCTCACCTCTCCTCAAGCACTGACCAGGACTAACCTGAGATCTTGCTGTGTAGTTCTGTCCAACATCACAGACATTCCAGTCCTTTACTTACAGCATGTACCTCTGCCGGTTCCATTAGAGACGTCAGTCCGGTGGTAGCCAAGTTTAAAATTGGCACACAAGCATAATTTCGCTAGCACAGTAAAGCTTTTTGCTTTGCATGAAGCTTTACTCAAACACTGGAGGGTAATTTGCCACCTTTTTGACTTATAGAGAATAAGTTTGGAACTCAGTCATGGGCTCTGTCATGGAACAGTGCGACAGTTTTGCTTAATTGCCTAAACACATATTGCATGTCGGCACATCAAGCAATTGTATCTTTCTACTGCACCTACCTTTACTTGTGTGCAAACAGGTTTTGCATTGCTGTTTACTGAAATATTTCATTTGCAACAGACAGAAGGTCAATTGACAATACAGAACAGGAAAACAATTATCATGAGATTAATCAAGTTCTTTCAGTGGGGAGGTTGATATGTGTGTGTGCTGCATAATGTTTCTTGAAGCATGGATCTATAACTTTGACACTCTGTCGCTCTCTCTCCTGCTTGTAGCTACTACCAGGAGATCTGCTAACATGGTACATCACACTCACCTGTCTTGTGCCACCCTCACACATCCGTTACAATTCATCTACATCTAGGTCCAGCCCTCTTTCTGCTGCCGCCTCTTTTCCCTCTCGCAGAGATCTCTGTAGCCTGTCAGCTCTGATCAAATGGCCGAAATGCCACCATTTTATTTTCTGGCTGTCACTTTCTCGCCCTCTTCATTATGATCTGTATGTGGAATTTTAAGCATATATTTTAGCATTCACGTTTCAATGGCTTCTATTTTTTTCCCACAGGTCATTGTTATCCGGGTTTGGGTGGCACAGTGGCACAGTGGTCAGCACTGCTACCTCACAACACCAGGGACCCGGGTTCAATTCCAACCTTGGGTGACTCTCGATGTGGAATTTGCACGTTCTCTCCATGTCTGCATGGGTTTCCTCCGGGTGCTCCGGTTTCCTCCCCCAGTCCAAATATCTGCAGGTTAGGTGGATTGTCAATGCTAAATTGTCCCTTAGTGTCCAAACGTTCGGTGGGGTTACAGGGACTGGGTGAGTGAATGGGCCTAGGTAGGATGTTTGTGACCGAGGGTCGGTGCAGATTCGATGGGCTACTGTCACCATCAAGACTGCCTACTTAATTATAATAATAATAAACTTTATTGTCACAAGTCGGCTTACATTAACACTGCAATGAAGCTACTGTGAAAATCCCCTAGTCGCCACATTCCGGCGTCTGTTCGGGTACACCGAGGGAGAATTCAGAATGTCCAATTCACCCAACAGCACGTCTTTCGGGACTTGTGGGAGGAAACCGGAGCACCCGGAGCAAACCCACGCAGACATGGGGGAGAACGTGCAGATTCCGCACAGACAGTGACCCAAGCCTGGAATCGAACCTGGGACCCTGGAGCCGTGAAGCAACAGTGCTACCCATTGTGCTACTGTGCAAGATTCTTACTGCAAGGGCAGCACGGTGGCGCAGTGGTCCCAGGTTCGACCCCGGCTCTGGGTCATTGTCCGTGTGGAGTTTGCACATTCTCCCCGTGTTTGATGGGTTTCACCACCACAACCCAAAGACGTGCAGGGTAGATGGATTGGCCACGCTAAATTGCCTCTTAATTGGAAAAGTGAATTGGGTGCTCTAAATTTATTTTTAAAAAGATTCTTACTGCTTAATGTACATGTCTCTGCCTCAGCTCAGCTCCAGCTGAAACCGTCGCTCATCTTTTCTTACTCTCAGACTCAATTGTCCCAATTGTTTTCTGGCCAGCCTCCCTTATTCCACTCAGTGAATGTGAGCTCAGCTGCCACCATCCTAATTCACACCACATCCCGCTCAACCATCACTCCTGTGCTCGCTACACCGACACCATGGGGGAGATGGCGGCATAGTAGTAATGTTGCTGGGCTAAGAATCCAGAGGCCGAGGCTAATGGGGAATATTATCCCACCATGGCAGCAGTGAGAATTTGTATTCCGTTAATAAGCTACTCTCCATCCTGGTGACCATGGACCTTTGCTGATTGTTGTAAAAACCCATCTGGTTTGCGAATGTCCTTGAGGGAAGGAAATCTGCCATCCTTACCCGGTCTGATCTACGTGTAACTCAGGACCCACAGCAGTGTGGCTGACTCGGAAAGACCATTGAGTTCAAGGGCAATTAGGGATGGGAACAAATGTAGGCCAAGCCAGCAACGCCCATATCCCATGAACAAATAAAGAAAAAGAAACCGACCTTTCAGCCGTCAACATCTCACTTTAAAATTGTCTTTCTTATGTTCCCAACCCTCCATACCCTCACCGTGTCAAACTATTCAACGTTACTCCAACTCTGATGTCTGTAATATCTATCATCCCTCAATTAGTAACTCTGAAATTCCATCCCTGAACCTCACTCTCTCTTTCTCTCTCTCTCTCTCAGTTTCTTCTTCTTCTTTAAGTCACTCCTTACTGATCTCTCTGGCCAAGTTGTTTTGGCCATTTGCCCCGCTATTGCATGTCATAGCTTGGTGTGAAATTTTACTTGATAATGCTGCTGTCAGGCACCTTTGGATGGTTTGCAATGTTACAGGCATGATATAAATGCCAGCTGTTTGGGGTGGCATGGTGGAGCAGTGGTTAGCATTGCTGCCTCACCACAGAGGAACCAAGTCCGATCCCAGCCCAGGATTTTACTGTCCTTTTGGAATTTGCACATTCTCCCCATGTCTGCGTGGGTCTCACCCCTACAATCCAAAGAAAGCCCCGACAAAAAAAAAGAACTGCAGGTTACATGAATTGGCCACGCTAAACTTAGCTGAACTGGAAAAAAAAGAATTAGGGGCGCGATTCTCCGATGTCACGCGGCATCGGGAAAGCCGTCGTGAACTCGGCCGAGTTTCACAACGGCGTCGGAGGCCGCTCATCGCCCCCTACCCCCCCCCCTCCCCCCCCCCCCCCCCCCGGGGGGGGGGCTAGGAGCGGCGTTGCAAGGAACTCGGCTGCCGGGCCTTGATGCTTGCGTCAAAGCGGCGCGCCGAGAATGACGCGCCGGCGGCGCCCAAGTGACATCAGCCACACATGCGCAGGTTGGCCGGCTCCAACCCGCGCATGCGCGTTTGCCGTCTTCCCCTCCGCTGCCCCGCAAGGCGTGGCGGCTTGATCCTGCGGGGTGGCGGTGGGGAAAGAGTGCGTCTCTTAGAGACGCCAGCCCGACGATCGGTGGGCAGCGATCGCGAGCCAGTCCTCTCCCGAGCACGCCCGTGGTGCTCGATCCCCTCTCCGCCCCCCCACAGGCCCCACACTTACCTGTCGCGCGCTGTTCACGTCGGCAGCGACCAGGTGTGGTTGGCGCCGGCGTGAACCGGTCGGGCTCGTCAGGCAGCTCGGCCCATCCGGGCCGGAAAATCGCTGGTCACCGTGAAAAACGGCGAGCGGCGATTCCGGGACACGCCATTTTGGGGGGGGTGGTAGAATCACGGGGGGTGCCAGGGCGGCGTGTCGTGATTCGCCCTGCCCTCCCGCGATTCTCCCACCCGGCGTGGAGAGCGGAGAATCGTGCACTGTGTATTCTAAATTTAAAAAAATAATGCAAGCTGTTGTTGAATGTGGCAGACTTTGACTTCAGATGATGGTGTATAATGGATAACCCATTAGCAGTCTTATCTTGCAGCTCTGAATACACTGCTAATAAAAATTGGGTGACATGTAAAACAGACTGTGGATTCCCCAGAAATCATTTTACTCGGTCGCACAAGTCTACCGCAATGACATTTTCCCAGCTGCTTCTGCAAACTTGCTCGAGAAGAAAAAACATGCTGAATTCTGGCAGAGCATCCGAACCAGTCCACTTTGTAATTATCACTAAGGGACAGGTAGGATAGACGGGAAGCTTAATGTTTCCCTCCCTCCAAGTCTAATTCACAGCAGGAAGGTTCAGAAATCAAAAATAATTCTCAATAATAAAAGATTCTGTTGCTTACACAGCCCAGACCCATTTTGAAGCCATCTGTTGTGCCTTCATGTTGAGCTTGACATCAAATAGAAACACTTCCTGTTGATAAACCATTTGCACCACGCTCGTTCTGTTGAATTGCACAATCTAGTTCTGATGCAATTGAATCACGATAGCATGGTTTGGGGATAGGTGAAGAAACAGTCAAGGAAGCTTCTCTTTTAAGTATCTGGCTGTTCTTTGTGTGTGAACATGTCCCTGGGAAAATTGGAGAAGGGCCCCTGGACAAGTATCTGCAGTGAATCATTTTCAGTGTGCAGGAAAAAAACAAGTATGTGTACATTCAATTCATTGCTTCCTGCATCAGCTCATATCCCTGATAAGCACCTTGATGAGCCACAAAGAACTTACATTACAAGTGATGCTTCAAAGGCCTCATTCCAACTTAATGAACAAATCCTTCCAATCCTTTCTCCCTAAAATGCTCCTCGAGCTTGCCCTTAAACACATCAATGCCAGTGATGGGCAATGTAGGCTAGTGATTTGCCCTCCTTCATCTCAGTGGGCAGCAAGATTGTCAGTTTGTTCCTAACTGTGACCACATGAATAAGATTAAAAACATTTAATGCGTGTCAAATACTTCATAACGAGTTTCGAAAATCCTGAATAGAACTAGCTTGGGGCAGCATGATGGCGCAGTGGTTAGCATTGCTGCCAGGGACAGCACGGTGGTGCAGTGGCTAGCACTGGGACTACAGCACTGAGGACCCGGGTTCGAATCCCGGCCCTGGGTCATTGTCTGTGTGTTTGCACAATCTCCCCGTGTCTGAGTGGGTCTCACCAGAACCCAAAGATGTGCAGGGTAGGTGGATTGGCCGCACTAAATTGACCCATAATTGGGAGAAAAAAAATTGGGTACTCTAAATTTATAAAAATAAAATAAAAAATATAAATAAAAAAATAGAATGAGCATCAACTTCAAATGAGAAAATCAAAATAACATTCTGCCCGCCTGTAGGTTTTGCCCCCACATCCCAAAGATGTGCAGGTCAGATGGATTGGCCACATTAAATTGACACTTAATTGAAAAAAAGAATTGGGTACTCTAAATTGATAAAAATAACAAAAATAAATATTTACACTTTGGACACAGAGGGAGCGCTTGGCTCTCACAGTCACTGTTGTGTGCAATTCACATGCACCTCACTTCACCCGCCCTTGCTTTTCATGCGCATTACTTCAGAGACACAGGTAGAAAAAATAGTAAGCAGGCAGAAACCAGCGGAATCACTGCTGCCTCATGGCACTGAGGTCCGCGGTTCGATCCTGGCACAGGGTCGCTGGCCATGTGGAGTTTGCACATTCTCCCCGTGTCTGCATGGGTTTCGACCCCACAACCCAAAGAGTTTTTAAAAATAAATTTAGTGTACCCAATTCATGTTTTTTTCCAATTAAGGGGCAATTTAGCGTGACCAATCCACCTAACCTGCGCATCTTTGGGTTGTGGGGGTGAAACCCACGCAGACATGGGGAGAAGGTGCAAACTCCACACAGACAGTGACCCAAGGCCGGGATTCGAACCCGGGTCCTCAGCGCCGCAGTCCCATTGCTAACCACTGCGCCAAATACCGCCCTACACTCAGTGAATTTGAGCTCAGCTGCCACTATCCTAATTCACACCACATCCCGCTCAACCATCACTCCTATGCTCACGACATCTACACCACGGGGGAGATGGTGGCAAACACGGGGAGAATGTGCAAACTCCACACGGACAGTGACCCAGAGCCGGGATCAAACCTGGGACCTTGGCGCCGTGAGGCAGCAGTGTTAACCACTGCACTACCATGCTGCCCCTGACCACCCAAAGATGTGCAGGCTAGGTGGATTGTCCACGCTAAATTGCCCCTTAATTGGAAAAAATGAATTGGGCACTCTAAGTTTTAACAAAAAATAAAGAAATCAGCGGAATATGGAACCTTGTGCATGAACAATGGTCAACAAAATGTCTTGTGGGCTGCACTCAGAACCCAGATGGGCTGAACATGACCTCTGGGCTGCATGTTTCCCACTATTGATCTGTGCTATTTACCACAACTACACTTTGTGGTAGTGAGTTGCACATTCTAAACACACATGGAGCAGGCACGAAGAACCGAATGGCCTACTTTTGCTCCTAGGTCGTATTTTTAAAAAAATGAATTTAGAACTTCACCTACCCTGCACATCCTTTTGGGTTGTGGGGGTGAGACCCATGCAGACACGGGGAGAATGTGCAAACTCCACACAGACAGTTACCAGGGCTCAAGAAGATACCTGGCAACTGAAGAGAAAATGGTGAGGGAGTGCAGCATATTTTACTCCAAAGGGAAGTGGGAAAAGCATATTGAAGCACTGGCATAGACGTCACTCTGGTTGTGCTGGGTTGAACTGAGGCCATGTCAGGTTAAGCTGCCAGTGCACTTTGCCCTGTTGCATTTCTCGGACACTAATCAGTCAGTCCACTGATGTTTTTCTTACCTAATTTAGTGGCCAACCAGGCTTCTCTCCGGCCTGGATTTCTTTTATGCGGAATTCAATAGCATTTCCGAGCGCGAGACCAGCTCTCTTGTTCTATCTGTTACCAAGGAGGTTCCGTCTCCTCTGGAAAGAGGGGACAAATTGTATAACGTTGCTAGGATAACAATGTGCTTTGCCCTGTGAACAGTCACCGCAGATTAAGGGTCCGAGGATTTAATTCACTTTCTCACTGCAAAAGCAAATTTCAATTAAGTGAGGCTTTTGGCAGTTTCTTTGTTTGCTCAGCAACCACTTAACTCCCAACAGTTTGTGGCCAACATGCACTCCTCTTTAACCATTTGTTGCTTTTCGAACCAGTTCACTCTCTGTCTCTCTCTCTCTTTATTAAATATATTTTTTGGTTTTGCTGTCAGATGTCGAGTGGGCTTTTAATTTCTCCGCACCACACTCTATTTGTTTGTGAGCCCTAATTCATTGGGAATATCTGCTGATTCTTCAGCCATTACCTAACGTCCCATATGTCCGCACCACAGGTATGAGGTACAAAAAACAAAAATAAAGATTCTCAACACAGTGCCAGAGACTGACATTCTCTGGTGCACTGTCTTGGGACTTTTACGGAGAGTAAACGTGTCAGTACGAATAAACCAGCAGATTTGTTTCTTTGCCTGCTGCTCGTGGGAAGTGTCAATGCAGAATGATCAGCTCTCTCGTTGATCACAGTAACATGGGGAGAGCCATTCTGACCCTGATAGGTTCCTTGACTCAAGCAGCAGACGTTCCAAGACCTGTGTTCTTCCCCTGCTCCCACATTCCTTGTCTGTACTGAGCTCATCTCAAGATGGGCAATGGGCCTCATCCCAGCTGGGTTGGAAAGGTAATTATCGGGCAGCAGGGTGACGCAGTGATAGCACTGCTGTCTCACGGTGGCGAGGTCCCAGGTTCGATCCCAGCTCTGGGTCACTGCCTGTGTGGAGTTTGCACATTCTCCCCGTGTTTGCATGGGCTTCGCCCCCACAACCCAAAGATGTGCAGGGTAGGTGGATTGGCCACGCTAAATTTCCCCTTAATTGGAAAAATGAATTGGGTACTCTAAATTTATTAAAAAAAGAGAGGGAATTATTAGCCAGATTTCACAATCCTATTTTTTTAATAAATTTAGAGTACCCAATTAATTTTTCCAATTAAGGGGCAATTTAGAGTGGCCAATCCACCTAACCTGCACATCTTTAGGTTGTGCGGGCGAAACCCACGCAAACACAGGGCGAATGTGCGAGTTCCACACAGACAGTGATCCAGAGCCGGGATCGAACCTGGGACTCGGCGCCCGTGAGGCTGCAGTGCTGACCACTGCGTCGCCGTTCTGCCCTAGGTTTCCCATTCCTGATCACGATATCACTATCCAATGATCTTGATTGGTGAGTGGGCTCTTGCAGATCCAGAGCAGGGGCAACGCCCAGACTGTCAAACCGCTCACTGACACTCACTGTACAGGCTCACGCATGAAGAACAGGTAACGTCAGCTGAGAGACGTGCAACTACATCTGAGCAGGAAGTTAGCTCAACACCTCCAATAAGGAGGAAACAAATTTGAAGCAGGTCAGTTGAAACAATTCCTGCAGACCCTCCGTTTGCACTCTCCTGATGAAGGCGAGGAGGAGGCGGAGTGGGCAGATCTGAAAGTGCCCTTATTTTTCCAATTTCTCCATCACTATGGAACGCCGCCCCTGTCAGAAACATTAGATTTGAGGCCAATCAAATCTCTCAACAATTCTGGGCTGGTCAACCATGAACCTGTCCTGTATGTTTAAACACAGTTCAAGCAAGAAAGCCAAAGCAAGAACTCTCTGTGGTGGACTTATTAGACCTTGGCACTGTTCTGGACAATATTTATCCCTCAATTAACATCACTAGACCAGATTATATGCTGATTATCATAGTGATGTTTGGGCAGCACGGTTACACAGTGGTGAGCACTGCAGCCTCACGGCGCCAAAGTCCCAGATTCAATCCCAGCTCTGGTTCAATGTCCGTGTGGAGTTTGCACATTCTTCCACTGTTTGCGTGGATTTCGCCCTATTATGTGAGAGTACCTTTAAGAAATGGATGTTTAAGCAATGTACCTTTAAGAAATGGAGCAGCTCATATTACTGAAGTGATGTCAGAGAGTGCGGGGGTAGCTGAGTTGAGCTCACTTCTGCTTTTAGTTTCAGTTTGAGAGAGAGCAGCTGAAAAGTGTCTGGCTGGTTTGCTGCGAGCTGTTTTGAAAGGAGAAAGCCAGTTTGAGGAGAAAGCTGGGAATGTTTGTGTGTTTTGCAAAAAGCTGCAAGGAGAAAACACAGAACGAGTCTGTTGATGTCTGAAAATCAAAAGACTATAGTATATTGAATGTAATCTCATGTCTGTTGTTAAAGGTGAAGTCTTTTGGGGGTTTGAAGGAACATTTTGAGGGATTATTTAGTGTTGTACTATTTTCGGGGTTATCTTTGAAGTAAGGGGTGTTAAGAGATCCAATGTTTATTTGAAAAGGTTAATTTGAGTTCAGGGAATAAACATTGTTTTGTGTTTAAAAACCCACGTGTCCATAATTGCAATACCACACCTGTGAAACAAGCCATGTGCTTCAAAAGCAACAATCGATTAAAGGTTGGTTGAACTCCATGATACATTTTGGGGTTCTGAAAATGCCGCTCCCATAACAATTGGGGGCTCGTCTGGGATAAAAGTCTATCTATTGGATTGGCTTTTGTGAACTTAAAGGCAGTGAAGGATTATTGCTTTTCCGGTGTGATATTTTAGTTCAAGTGAGGAGAGTGTTGTGAACAATGGCTCTTTCAGAGGCTCAGAAGTTTTGGGGGTGGAGAATATCACAAGCAGTACCTTACGGACAGAGACGAAAAGCAAACTGTTAGATTTGGCAAAAACATTGCAGTTAACATTACCTGACAAAATACAAAAAGATGAAGTCATTATGGCAGTGGTTAAGCATTTAAAGTTGATTGAGATAGAGTCTGACTCATTGGAAACGGCAAAAATTCAGTTGCAAATTAAACAAATGGAACATGAGAAAGAATTAAAGCGGCTTGAATACGAGAGAGAGGGAGAGAGGAAAAAGAAAGAGGGAGAGAGAGAGAGGAAAAGAAAAGAAGAGAGAAGAAAGGAGAAAAGAAAGAATAGCCCTAACAGAACAAAACGAAAAAGAAAGAGAGATGCAGATCAGGGAAAAAGATAAAGAGAGGGAGTTTGAACTTTAGAAAAGACCATGAAACATGAAAGTCAATTAAAATTGGCAGACATAAAGGGAAACGTACAGTTGGATGATAGTGATGAGGATAGTGGATGATAGTGATGAGAGCCGGTGCAGACTCGATGGGCTGAATGGCCTCCTTCTGCACTGTAAATTCTATGATAGTGAGAAAGAGCGTCATAGTCGAAGACTTGGTTGGAATCTATTCAAATATGTCCCAGCATTGACAAAGTTTGACGAGAAGGAAGTGGAAGCCTTTTTCATTTCATTTGAGAAGGTAGCTAAACAAATGAAATGGCCACAGAACATGTGGGTGTTACTGATTCAAACAAAGCTGGTAGGTAAAGTGAGTGAAGTGTTTGCATCATTACTGGAGGAGGTATCTGGAACGTATGAGGAGGTGAAGAAATCCATCTTAAGTGCATATGAGACAGTGCCTGAAGCTTACAGACAAAGGTTTAGAAATTTAAGGAAAGAATTTGGTCAAACATGTATGGAGTTTGAAAGGCTCAAACAGAGTAATTTTGATAGTTGATAAGGGCTTTGAAAATAGACCAAATGTATGAAGCTCTCAGAGAAATTATACTTTCAGAGGAGTTTAAAAATTCAATTCCTGATGTAGTGAGAACTCATGTGGAAGAACAGAGGGTTAAAACTGCGAGATTAGCAGCAGAAATGGCAGATGATTATGAATTAGTTCATAAATCAAAGATTGGTTCCCGACATCAGTTTCAGCCGGTGAGGGATAGAAACTGGGGGCATGAGAAATACTCAAGTGGTAAAGGTAAAGATGATCTGATGGGAGACAATAAAGAGAGTGTACCTCAGATTAAAAAAGAAATCCAGGAGGGTGGAAAAGAGATGAAAAGTTTCAAATGTTTTCACTGTAATAAACTCGGCCATGTAAAGTCACAGTGTTGTTGGTTGAAGAAAAGCACTGGGAAGGCTGATGTGCTAAAACAGGATAAAACAGTGGGATTTGTTAGAGTGGTAAAGGAAAGCCCAAGGGAAGCGAAGGAGGTGCAAAAGATTGTACAGCCTGTTCAAGAAGTAATTGTTAAGAAGGTGCCAGATGTCTTTAAAGAATTTTGTTGTGTGGGTAAAGTTTACTCATGTGTATCAGGAGGAGCAGGTAAAGAAGTCATAATTTTAAGAGATACAGGGGCTAGACAATCTTTAATGGTAAGAATGTTGCCTGAAAAGGTGGTGATATGTGGAATTCAGGGTGAGAGGAGTAGCGTTCCATTATATAAGGTAAGGTTGGAAAGTCCAGTGAAGAGTGGTGAAGTGGTGGTAGGAGTAATAGAGAAACTATCTTTTCCAGGAATACAGTTTATCTTGGGTAATGATATAGCTGGATCGCAGATGGGAGTGATGCCCACTGTGGTTGATAGGCCAGTGGAAAACCAGACAACTGAAGTGTTGAAGGACGAATATCCTGGGATTTTTCCGGATGGTGTAGCCGCCCGGTCGCAAAGTCACAGGTTATGACAAGAGGAGAAGTCAATGAGTAAAGATGAAGTTGAAGTGCAATTATCAGAAATGATTTTTGATCAGATGGTCAGAAAAGAACAAGAACAGGTGGAGGATGAGGCGGATATTTATAGTTCAGGAAAATTGGCGGAGTTACAACAGAAACATGTAGAAATAAAATGGATATATCAGAAAGCATATACGGAAGAGGAATCTGAGAGTATACCAGAGTGTTATTACCGTAAAAGTGATGTTTTGATGAGAAAATGGAGACCTGTACATATGCAGGCGGATGAAAAGTGGGCAGAAGTTCATCAAGTAGTATTGCCGGTAGGGTATAGAAAGGAGGTGTTGTGAGTTGCACGAGGTACCAGTGGGAGGTCATTTGGGAATAAGGAAAACTCAAGCTAAAATCCAGAAACATTTTTATTGGCCTGGACTACATAAAGATGGAGTTAAATTTTGTCAATCATGTCACACATGTCAAGTGACAGGGAAACCTCAAGCAGTGATAAAACCAGTGCCCTTAATACCCATTCCAGCATTTGAGGAACCTTTTACGAGGGTTCAAATCGATTGTGCAGGCCCGCTTCCTAAAACAAAAAGTGGGAATCAATATCTTTTGACTATAATGGGTGTGTCTATTAGGTTTCCAGAGGCCATTCCAGTACGTAATATTACAGCTAAAAGGATAGTGGAGGAGTTACTTAAATTCTTTACTAGATATGAACTACCCACAGAAATTCAATCGGATCAAGGATCAAATTTTATTTCAAAATTATTCAAAGAAGTTATGGATCGCTTCGGAATAAAACAATTTAAATCAACTGCGTATCATCCAGAATCGCAGGGAGCGTTAGAAAGTTGGCATCAGACATTAAAGACAATGTTGAGGGTGTATTGTCAAGATTATCCAGAGGATTGGGTTAAAGGAATCCCATTTGTATTGCTTGCAATTAGGGATGCACCTCATGAGTCCACCAAATGTAGTCCTTTTGAACTAATTTTTGGTCACGAGGTAAGAGGACCGCTTAAATTGATTCAGGAAAAATTGGTGGGTGAGAAATCGGAAATGATACTATTGGATTACGTGTCAAATTTTAGGGAACGATTAAATAGAGCAGGTGATTCGGCTAGACAACATTTGAAAGTTGCACAAAATGTGATGAAACGGGTGGCGGACAAGAAATCCAAAGTTCGGAGAATTCGGCAGCCATCAGGGGTGGGATTCACATCCCCCCCCACCCCGGCGATTGTCTGACACAGCGGGGGGTCAGAGAATCCTGCACCTTGTCTCTGAAAGGGCAATGAGTGAACCGGATGGCTTTTTATGGTCATCTAGCAGCTTCACGGTCGAGAGGAGGCAGAGATGCAGTGGTATTGTTGCTGGACTAGTAACTGAGAGTAATCCAAAGACCCGGTGCAAGATCTGGGGACCCGGGTTCGAATCCCACCGCGGCAGATGGTGAAATTTGGATTCAAAGAAAACCTGGAATTAAAAGTCTGAGGATGACCATATTGATTGTCATAGAAATCTATCTGGTTCATGAATGTGAAGGAAATCTGCCATCCTTACCTGGTATGGCCTATATGTGACTCCAGATCCACAGCAGTATGGATGACTCTCACATTCCCTCTGAAATGGAGGGCAGTTAAGGATGGGAAATGAATACTGACCCAGCCAGCAATGTTCACATCCTGTAAAATTAATTTTTAGAAACTACTGGTGCAAGTTCTGTATTCCATATCTGAACTCATGTATCCGGATTATTCATCCAGGCCTCTGAATCACTGATCCAATAAAAACCGCAACCCTACTATATTTGTAAATTCCTACATTGCAATATTGGCCACATTTCAGAAGTACTTGAATGGCTGTAAAGTGCTTTTAACAGCCTGAGGTCATACAGGGCATTTTACACATACAAATATGTGTGAACCAGTTTCAGATAAATGTAGTAAGGAGGAGAAATGCCCCAAGAATTAACAAGCGGCCAAAATATGGGATGGCAATGTTTTTGTTGCACATATGAAGGATGTCACTCATTAAACTCTCAGCAGCATGTTAGCTTCTGGCTCAAATTTCTACCCTGGAGACTTCTGATTTCATCCAATGTGGGAACTTCAATTTGATTCAGCTGGTCGCACTCTCACCTCTGTGTCAGAGGTTGTGCGTTCAAGCCCCACTCCAGACTGGATCACATCATCTATCCCGACACTTCAGGAATGACTGAGAAAGTGCTGCATTGTTTGAAGACCGAGGCCTCAGCTGGCTGCTGCCATGGATGTAAAGAACACACCTGGTCCTGCTCAAACACAAAGAAGAGCAGAGAGTTCACCCGGTTTGCAAGCACACAGCCATCAATTTACGCATAGCAAGGTCCCACAAAGCAGCATTCATGTGCACAGCCAGTTGAATGACAATGCACATTCTGAGATGGTACGTACATTGGCATTGTGGAGAAATCCTGGCCTGGAAATCCTGAGGGGGTTCATGCAATACCCTGCCTGAACATCAACAGAAGCGCCGCAGAAATGGAGCGAATGGCCATTTTTAGTCAATTCCGAAGTTAGCTTTAAACCTGAGAACCGCAGGTAAATCCAGGGAAGCGGCTCAACTTATTGGACAATTTTAATAATAATAATCTTTTATTGTCACAAGTAGGCTTACATTAACACTGCAATGAAGGGGGCAGCACAGTGGCGCAGTGGGTTAGCACTGTGGCCTCATGGCGCCGAGCTCCCAGGTTCGATCCCGGCTCTGGGTCACTGTCCGTGTGGAGTTTGCACATTCTCTCCGTGTTTGCGTGGGTTTCGCCCCCACAACCCAAAAGATGTGCAAGCCAGGTGGATTGGCCAGGCTAAATTGCCCCTTAATTGGAAAAAAATGAATTGGGTACTCTAAGTTTTTTTAAAAAAATACACTGCAATGAAATTACTGTGAAAAGCCCCTAGTCATCACAGTCCTGTGCCTGTTCGGGTTTATCTAATTTATCTAACAGCACGTTTTTCGGGAATTGTGGGAGGAAACCGGAGCACCCGGAAGAAATGTACGCAGACACTGGGAGAATGTACAGACTCCACACAGACAGTGACCCAAGCCGGGAATCGAACCTGGTACCATGAAGCAACAGTGCTAACCACTGTGTTACCGTGCCGTCCCAATTTGCTGCCAATCCTGCCGGAGTCTCTGCAGCCATTCCCAACCCAGCAGGCTCGGTCTGGGCCCTTGTACCGTTCTCAGCGGCAGCCTAACGGACTGCTGCCTATTGGCAACTGGGGTTATTGTTGTGCCTGCTATCACCAGCGGTTCTCCCGTATAAGTTGCCAGTCTTGCCTCGGTATCCCTCAAGTCAGTTGCTGCATTGCAGTCCTGATTTTCTCAAAAGTCTGCCTCCCAATTACCGCGTTGCAGCCCCCATGTCTAGCTCCATGTCTAGTAGGTGGCTGTTCACCTGGACAGTAATTTTGATGGTGACAAACCGTGGCGCAGCAATGCAATTTAATTGCGTGCACTCGTCCTCCTCCTCAGGCTGTTCCAGGTGGAGGATTATAGCCCTGGGCTGGTGTCTCCCTCGGATAGGGCGGTGAGCCTGCTGGCTGACTTATGGTTTCCTATGGCTGCGGTTTCACCATCCACAAGTGCCGCACTGCCGTGGGCCTTTCTCTACTGAGTTTGGGGAGGAGTCTCACCTGGTTGCGATGGCGGCCTTCGGACAACATCCTTGGTCCCCTTCAGGCCAAGGTGGGGTTTCAGAGGTCCCACCCCTGGGAGGTGCTGTTGGTCTGAAGGGATTGGTATCCTTCGCCATTTACTTCCATCCCCGATATCCCCTGGAGCTCCTGAACGCTCTCTGCGCTCTCCCATGAGATGGTAAACGACAGCGTTTATTTTAGGTCCAGCAACGGCTCGGCCAGCAATTTCTGTTGGGTTGCCATATTATTCACTCTGCACACAAGGCGGTCCCGTAGCATCTCGGGTAGGGAAGGCCCATAGCCACAACGGTCCACCAGTTTGTGTAACTGTGCTGAAAATTCGGTAATGGACTCCCCCGGGCTTCTTCCGGCCGGGTTAAATTGGTATCTTTGACAATGACTGATGGCTTGGAGTTGTAGTGATTTGTCACAGGTGCCAATAATTCCTTGAACGTCTTGGAGTTGGGGGCTGAAGGGTAGGTTAGGCTCGGTATGACACTGAAGGTGGGGGCCCCACAGGCGGACAGAAGAATCACTGTTCGCCGGTCATGCCCGGTAATTGCGTTGCCTTTAAAAAAAAAGCATGTATGCTCTGCGTAGTGAGCCCAGTCTTCCACACCCATATCAAACGCGAGGATTCTACAAAACTGTGGCATTTCTGAAATAGTGCAAAGTTTATTCTTTCACGTTGAAAGTAGTCGTACTCTGAAATGCCAACAATGCTGACAGTAGTTCCATTTCATCCTCATCAGCACTTGTTGTCGTCAAGGAGGTGGCTGGAAAAGGAGAGTCAAAGTGGTTTATTTCCACCTCTCAGTTGGAAAAGTATCTGCAAAGTAATAGTCCTAGTCCCAGCCAGGACCATTCTGAGATGCCGGCTCCTACCTGGGCCGCCTTTTATCTCATGGAATTAACTAGCCCGCTAATAGGCCTCTGCCCATCAGCAGGGGTGCTCGTACTCCCCCAGCCCTACAGGAGATCAATCGAGTCGTCACCGTAGGGGTTGTGGGGGTTCTGAGCACTGATGTTATTCCAAAGGGCAAACGGCAATATCTACAGCTGTGATGATAAGATATTCTTGAGACTTCTCATCAATATGGATTTGTATGTAGGCCTGGCAAAGGTCTTTTTTTAATATATAAATTTAAAGTAGCCAATTTCATTTTTCCAATTCAGGAACAATTTAGCGTGGCCAATCCACCTACCCTGCACATCTTTGGGTTGTGGGGGTCAAACCCACACAAACACGGGGAGAATGTGCAAACTCCACGCGGACAGTGACCTAGATCCATGATCGAACCTGGGACCTCGGCGCCGTGAGGCAGCAGTGCATACACTGTGCCACCGTGCTGCCTTCGGCAAAGGTCTATTTTGCTGAATTTTTGTACACCAAATAGGCCAGTAAAATGTCCTCAATTCAGGGAATTGGATATTGGTCAGCACAAAGCACAAGGTTAACAGTAGCCTTGAAATTCCCACAGATAAGGATGAAGCCACCTCCCAGAGCACTGGAAAGACGGAGGCAGGTGCCATCTTCACCAGATGCTCCGGGTCAGCTTTGACTTTTGGTCGTAAGACATATTGCATGGTTCTGACCTTCGGAAACTTTGATTCAGAGTCAGTTTTGAGATTAAATTTTACGGTTACCCCTTCATGCTTCCCAAATCCCCTTGGAAAACAATAGCCTTTTATTTTACAACAACTGTCACAGTAGTTTCCTGTTTTTGGTACATAAGTTGGCACAGTAGATGGTTATCATCGTAACTGTCATTTATTGTTGTAGCAGTCAAGCTAAAAGAAAGCGTAATGCACTGGCTTGCACAATATGGCCAGCCAGACAAAACATTTTATATATAACAAGCAGGACATCATCTTCTGTGTGGGACAAGGTCAGGGTTCGGCAGATGTGCCAGTAATGAGAAGATAGAACATAGAACAGTACAGCACAGAACAGGCCCTTCGGCCCTCAATGTTGTGCCGAGCAATGATCACCCTACTCAAACCCACGTATCCACCCTATACCCGTAACCCAACAACCCCCCCCTTAACCTTACTTTTTAGGACACTACGGGCAAATTTAGCATGGCCAATCCACCTAACCCGCACATCTTTGGACTGTGGGAGGAAACCGGAGCACCCGGAGGAAACCCACGCACACACGGGGAGGACGTGCAGACTCCGCACAGACAGTGACCCAGCCGGGAATCGAACCTGGGACCCTGGAGCTGTGAAGCATTTATGCTAACCACCATGCTACCGTGCCCCCCATGATGATTGACTTCAAGATGATTGGCTTCAAGATGGGCTGGCCCCCACCTTGAAGGACTGTGCACCATGAGACAATTTTAACATGGCTTTGCCGCCTCTCTCCAGATCGCAGAAAGTGAAACATGCCATGTTGGAAAGCCAAGAAGCTTGTCACTGGTCTGATCCAACATGGGTGGCTCCGAAAGCCGCCACTCCAAAAGTCCCAGAAACCGCATTGCTTCAGCAAATGTCACGACACTATCCGCTCAGTATAAAGCTAACAAAACCACCTGGACAGCCTCCAGCCTTCTTCAGCGCAAAGCCCCAGCCTTTTTTTGCAAGGTCAGGGCATCATAAGGTGTGAACAAAATGATTAAAGCTCTGTCACACATTTACTGCATTACTGTGTTTTCATTTGGCTTTTGAATTTGTTGTTTTTGACAGAGGCTGCGTTTGTGGGCATATCGAGTGACAGAGATATGCATTCATGTGGGACTGGGGTCACCTCGGCTAACACAAAACTCCGCTTGACACAGATTTGTGGGCGGATCTCCTGGGATTTGATCTCATTGGGGTTTGACTGCAAGCGAACCTGTGTCATTGCAGAGTCATTCAAGACTTGGCCTAATCCAGAGAACCAGGAGAAATTACATAAAAGGCCAGCTGGAACAATCATTGACTAACAAAGGAACAAAAAAATGGAAACAACAAGCTTCAGCTGAAAAAAGTACAAATCTGGAATAGAAATACATAATTTCTCCCTCCTTTCTCTCGCCATTCCTTTAGCATCTTATTATAATGGGTAGCCCTCTCAGTGAACAGATTCCACCCAAATGTCATGAAGGCTAAAGGACCAGTTGTCACCCCCCTCACAAGCACATTGGACACAGCGATCCGCGAGGCTTGTGGCTGGGGGGGCGGGGGGGGAGGGACATACGCCACATACAGCCACATCAGCCCAGGCCCTGTGCCCTTGACGTTGTTGCATATTCTGTCCTCATGTTCTTTCACGTAATCATTCTTTCGAATGTGGGCATCACAATTCAGTATTTTAAATTAAACATAGTGTATTGTAAGACAACATAAACTTCGTTATCAATACGGTCTACGGTTAAGGCAAGGTTCTACTCTGTGGGGTCATTAATATGGGGTTGCCATGAATAAACCCAACAGGGAATTTTCAAGAAACTTCTTTACCGAGGGAGTGGTGAGAATGTGGAACTCACTGAGTGAGGCGGGTGACATAGACACATTTTTGGGGGAGCTGGATAGACACATGAGGGTGAAAGGACTGGAAGGATATGTCAAGATGGGGGTCAGATGAAGAAGTTTGGGAGGAGGCCCAGATGGAGTACAAATACCAGCATCGCTCAGTTGGGCCGAATGGCATGTGTCTGTGCTGTAAATTCCATGTCACACTGAGGCCTGTGTCTTCATGCATTTTATCACTTGTCTGCCTAGCCCCTCCCCAACCTGGTTTCAGACATGCCTACCTCTTTAACTAAGCTTTCTGTCACGTCTCATGCCACCTTAGATGGTTCGCTCTCAAATGCGATCTGACAACACTCTTGTTTTGTTGAATATTTTAAAATTGTCAAATTTGAATTTGTATTTTTGCAGTAATGTTATTAAAACCTAGCTTAAAATGTTTACAAACATTGGGCGCGATTCTCCGCACTCCCGACGGTGCGGAGAATAGCGTGGCTCGTAAAATTTTACGGCCACGCTGTTCCGACGCCCTCCCGCTATTCTCCCCACCCCCCCCCCACGCCCGACTCCTGATACGGATCACTGCCGCCGTTTTTTTACGGCCGGCAGCGATTCTCAGCTGTGTGATGGGCCGCGTTCCCAGCCCTTTACGGCTGTTTTTACGAACGGCAAACACACCTGGTCTGGTCGTTCGTAAAAACGGCTGTAAACTGTCGATTTTTAAAACCATGGCACCGATTGGCACGGCAGTACCACGGCCGTGCCAAGGGTGCCATGGGCCCGCGATCGGTGCCCACCGATCACGGGCAGCGGGCCCAATGCCCGCGCACTGTTTGTCCTTCCGCCGCCCCGCAGTATCCATTCGCGGGGCGGCTGAGGGGCATCCCGGCCCGCGCATGCGCGGGTTTCGCGCAAATGCGCGATGACGTCATCCGCGCATGCGCGGGTTGGAGTCTTCCAATCCGCGCATGCGCGGCTGACATCATATGACGCGTCAGCCGGCGCTAACTCTGGCAAGCAGGCTTAACGAAATTCGCCGGAGTTTACGGCGTCGGGATGCTAGCCCCGACCGGGGACCAGAATCGGTTCCCGGTCGGGAAGGGGGGGGGGGGGGGGGGGCTGGCGTCAAACCCGCCCGGATTTGACGCCAGCCTTACGAGTTCTCCCCATATGGGAGAATCGCGCCCATTATGTCTGCTAGAGCTTGATTAAAAGTGAAGTAATAAGTGATTTTTGCAGGGGAAGTGTTTTGCTAATAGATATTAAACCCCATTTTATCTGTTTGCAGATAAAGAACTAAAGTAACGTTGTAACAGTATGAGCCTGGCTAAACAAATCCAAAAACCTCTTGTAACACGAGACAAAAGAATGCTCTGTGCTTTGAGTGTTGCTGCTGTCGCTAATGGGAGGGTCCAAGTCTACCTGGACAAACAAGTTGCTTCCAGGGCTCGAAGCGGAGCAGAAGATTTTTCAGCTTGGTCCTAAAATAAAGGGTTTCTCTCTCCACGGACTCCGCAGAAAGATAAGCAAGTAAGACCTGGTTGTCAGCTTTCTATGCAAGTGGTATTTGAAATTGTGGGCTTACTGAATTGGAATGTAGAGGCAGGTTTCATGGAGGAAATTAAGATGAAGTCCCTGTTAACTCTAAAGCTATTTCTTTGTTGCTGCTTATGTGTTCAATTCTGTGTTCAAATTAAAGTTTGTTTTTAACATAAAAGATGTCCACTGGTCAGTAATGTAAATGTTTGGCATCTAGTCTGCGATCTCTTATTTCATCTAATAAATTTAGAGTACCCAATTTTTTTTTTCAAATTAAGGGGTAATTTAGTGTGGCTAATCAACCTATCCTGTGCACCTTTGGGTTTTGGGGGGTGACGCGGGGAGAATGTGCAAACTCCACATGGACAATGACCCAGGGCCAGGATCGAACCTGGGTCCTCAGCACGGTGAGGCAGCAGTGCTAACCACTATGACATCATGCTGCCCTAGTCTGGATCTCAACCAATAATGGGGCTCTGGTCTGCACCCATAATACTTGTGAAATGCTTTTGGGATGTTTACTACATTAAATGCGCCTCATACATACTAATTGTAGTTGTTCTTCTAATAGATTGGATACAGGGAGAGGGGAAGCTGAAGGACCCCTCAAAATTCTGAGACTGACATTGGCTGGATGTTTGCTTAATAAGGAGACTGGGTGGTAGCACTGCAGCCTCATGGCGCCGAGGTCCCAGGTTCGATCCCGGTTCTAGGTCACTGTCCGTGTGGAGTTTGCACGTTCTCCCCGTGTTTGCGTGGGTTTTGCCCCCCACAACCCAAAAAAGATGTGCAGGGTAGGTGGATTGGCCACATTAAATTGCCCATTAATTGGAACAAATGAATTGGGTACACTAAATTTATTTAATAAATGTAAGGAGACTGGGACACAGTTTTTAGCAGGCAGCAAACCCACCGTGGGAATGTGCAGTAAGAGCATTGCCACCAAATTCCCAGCTCTTCCAGGTGGTATGGTGGCATAGTGATTAGCACTGCTGCCTCACGGCGCCGAGGACCCGGGTTCGATCCCAGCCCCGGGTCGCTGTCCGTGTGGAGTTGGCACATTCTCCCTGCGTCTGCATGGGTCTCACCCCCAAAACCCAAAGATGCGCAGGGTAGGTGGATTGGGCCATGCTAAATTGCCCCTTAATTGGAAAAAAAGAATTGGATACTCCAAATTTCTTTCAAAAACTTTAAAAAAAAATTCCTGGCTCTTCCAGTCCCAGTATCTATTTACCAGCAGAAAAAACTCCCTAAATGTCGCCCATGACTCCCGGAATAACCACTGGCTCGGAAATCACTCCTGTTGATAGTTTTATCAATATTAATCTGCATGAGCTCTAATCCTTTGGAAAAGCTACCAGCTGGAGGCCTTTAGCTTTCTATTCCTGATTGTGATTGTGGGTAAACTAAGATTATTTATGACGAGATCTGTGGGCTATTGTGGGCATTGGTATTTTAGTGCTGACAGTGCCTGTTTGACTGGCACACTCGGACATTGCCGAGTATAGGCAACACTAAGACTCAATGGGACATCAGTGCAAATTCCTGCTTATTAATTAACTAAAAGTTGTGAAGGCAGACTTGGGGGTGGGCAGAATGATGTGGTAACCATTTTATTTAATTATAAATTTAGAGTACTCAATTTTTTTTCCAATGAAGGGGCAGTTTAGTGTGGCCAATCCACCTAGCCTGCATATCTTTGGGTTGTGGGGGTGAAACCCATGCAGACACAGGGAGAATGTGCAATCTCCACACGGACAGTGACTCAGGGCCAGGATTCGAACCTGGGTCCTCAGTGCATGTCCACTCGTGCAGGCAACTAAAATTGTGTTGTGGAAATTATAAGACAATATTCCTGTCCTGTCAGGATCTGCCAGTCAATTTTGGGACACAGGTCCATTTATAAATTGCAATCACAGTTCAACATCATTGCTGGTGATGCATCAGGAATCTCAGCAGCCCATGGGGTGAAAGATTTGCTGACACTAGGAAGCCATGTTAGCACGCAGTTGGGCACATATTTCTCACTCAACACGTAGCAGAAGCCAGGCCAAAGCATTCCGAATGATCAGATCCCATCCACCAGCTTAAACATTCACTTCCTCACCGCCGCTGCAGAGTAGTAGCCGTGTGTACCATCCACAGGATGCACTGCAGCAACTCACCAAGGCTTCTTCGGCAGCGCCTTTCAAATCCACAACCACAACTGGAAGGACAAGGGTACCCGACACATGGAAACACTACCACCTGGAGGTTCCCCTCCTAGCCGCACACAATCCTGCCCTGGAAATATATTGCCGTTCCTTCACTGCCACGGGATCAAAATCCTGGAACTCCCTTCCTAACTGCACTGCAGGTGCACCTACACCACAGCAGCGGTTCAAGAACGCAGCTCACCACCGCCTTCTCAAGGGGCAATTTGGGATGGGCAACAAATGCTGGCCAACGCGCACATCCGAAGAACTAATAATATAAAAATGAGGGTGAAAACTTCCATTTCATTAATCTCCTTAACTTCCCCAAGAACGACCTCACTCCATCTTCATCTGAATGCTCCAGCCCCTCATCCGTCACTGGGTTGAAATTCTGGAAATCCCTCCTTTCTTAATAAATTTAGAGTTGCCAATTATTTGTTTTCCCAATTAAGTGGCAATTTAGTGTGGCCAATCCACCTAACCTGCACATCTTTGGGTTGTGGGGGTGAAACCCACGCAGACACGGGGAGAAGGTGCAAACTCCACGCGGACAGTGACCTGGGATTCGAACCCGGGTCCTTAGCGCTGTAGTCCCAGTGCTAACCACTGCGCCACATGCTGCCCCAGAAATCCCTTCCTAACAGCATTGTGCTGCAGCAGATGGATTGCAGCAGTTTAAGAAAGTGGTTCACCACCACCTTGCAAAGGCCATTAGGAATGAGGAACAAATGCTGGCCCAGCTAGTGATGCTCACACCCCATGAACAAATATTTTTGAAAGTCTCTCACCAACCTCTGTTGCTAAGCGACCAATGTCTGCTGCTACTGAAATTCTGTCCGTACAATAACGTCACAAGTCTGGCTGAGAATAATTGTCAAAACTCTTCCAGTCTGATTGTTTCCTTCAGGTAAGTTATTTTTGGTTCATGTCATTCATAACTGAAGATTTTTTCGCTGGACTTCAAAATAAAACTCCTTCTCCAAAAAGTAAAACTCTCTCTTTTTCACTTCCCCCTCCTGTGAGTCAATCTGTCCCTTGCCACATCCAGATGTTGCTGGATCTTGGCAGGCAATTTGCCCCCTCACCTCCACCAACTTTGACCTGTAACCTGCTGTCAGGGTCTGTGATGGAACAACACAAAGAGCGAAACGTTTGTCGGCCAGGTCAGAAGTCACATTTTCATTTAAAGAGCATGACTGAGTCAAGAAATACACACCTTCAGATCTGCAGCGCAAAGGGTCATAGCTGACTGGTTGAGAGTTACAAGACTATAATTCAATGGGGGGCTTCAAGTGATGTCTGAGACCAAGGCACCCAGCCTAAGCGGTTTTTCAACATCAGCAAAATCACATCGATGAGATTAAATTAAGGCTTTTAACACATAGCTGGCTGAGTTCAAATTTCAAAGCACACCATAGATAAGGAATGGCCAACTGGGGCTCTGGGGCTGGTTTAGCACAGGGCTAAAGAGCTGGCTTTTAAAGCAGACCAAGGCAGGCCAGCAGCGCAGGTTCAATTTCCGTATCAGCCTCCCCGAACAGGCGCTGGAATGTGGCCACTAGGGGCTTTTCACAGTAACTTCCTTTGAAGCCTACTTGTGACAATAAGCAATTTTCATTTCATTCATTCATTCATTCAACGTAATAATTTTTGGGCAGCACAGTGGCGCAGTGGGTTAGCCTTGTTGCATCATGGCGTTGAAGTCCCAGGTTCGATTCCGGCTCTGGGTCACTGTCCGTGTGGAGTTTGCACATTCTTTCCATGTTTGCTTGGGTTTCGCCCCCACAACCTAAAAAGATGTGCAAGGTAGGTGGATTGAACGTGCTAAATTGCACCTTAATTGGAAAACAAAATGAATTGGGTACGCTGAATTTATATTTAAAAAAACGTAATAATTTTTTTTAACGTTAAGCAGGCGACTTGCCACAAGGAGCTTACAAGTAAACTAATGATACCCGGTTCAGTGTTCCACACTCTCACCTCTGAATCAGTGGTTGTGAGTTCAACTTTCACTCCAGGGACTTCGGCACATAATCTGGGGCTAGGCTGACAATTTTAGTGCTGCACTGTTGCAAGTACCATCGATGTTAAACCAAGGCCCTGTCTGCTCTCTCTGTAAAACGTCCTGTGGCGTGAAAAAGAGCAGAAGAGTTCGCCCCACCGTCCCCGGAACCAACAACAATTACAGAAGAAACAGATCATTCGACCATTATTCCATTGGTGTTCCTGGGATTTTGGAGGATGCAGGGTTTGCTGGAACAGAGAATCGGAATATTACTGGTGGCAAAGTTCGGAGCTGCTATGATATTGAGAGTGAGGGTGGGAGGAGATGTGCTATTGAAATTGAGGATGAAAGTGAATGTATTAGTGGGAGTGAGGGTAAGAGTGGATGTGTTAGTGGAACTACTTGTTGGAACTGATGTCGGACACTGGCACCACGACATGAAGTGACATTGAAATTACTCTTTACTGTGTTGAACAAGAAGTGCATGCTGGACATATCCATTCAGATATACATATATATATATATACAGAAAATACAAGCTCCATTTCCTCAATCAGATGGAACATTAGCTCTGCTTCTCCTATCTGTTGAACAGTCAGCCTCGTTGTCTGAAATACTGTCCCTCACTTGGAGACTTTCAACCTTAAAGCCATTGCTGTGGAGTCAGTCTCTGCAGCACCAGTCATCCAGGACCAGGGAACAAGAAGATTCATTCCAGGAAATGTGTGAGGTCTGGCAGTACCTGGTTTGACTGCTGTTCTCTTGCAGTCAGAAAGGTCAAATTAATTCATGAGAAGGGACCTCTCATTCCCCTCTGATTTTAGCTCCAAAAAGGGCAGGGCAGCTTCTGGTTCAAAGCAGGTGTCTGGCGCTTGAGAAACCACATGGATCTCAGCTGCACAAACTTGGAGCAGCTACACTTGCTATGAAGCACATTGTTTACCAAGCTGGAGACGTACAGCAACAACTATAGTTACCTATTGCAGCATATTTCAAACTTTTTTCCCACGACCCGCTTTTAGCAACGGGCCGACCTTTCGGACACACGACCCATGCCAGCCGACCTTTACGACAAATGCCACGTTTACTTACCTTTAATGCGAAAGGGGAGCCTGCTTGGTCCTCACCATCTCATTTGAATCAGGTGCAAAGGAGGAGAGGACAATGCGCATATCATGTGCAGACTTCAGCCACTTCCTGTGTGCCATCTTCACCTTTACGAAAATGGAAAGTCCAACCTTGCACACGTAGATCGTCATGAAGGACAACCATTCCTCAAAAAAATCATCTTTATTGCTTTGTTCCTGAGTTACGTTTCTGCTTTGTAGGGTGTTGACCAGAAGCCCTGGACATGTGTGCAGAGCAAACGCGAGCATTGCTCTGTCCTGCCCTGGACTCTCTTGAGCAGCTCTGTCGAATGGATTCTGTTATGATATCCTGTTCAATAGGTCAACTGCCTCCTTGAGTCTCTTACTTTTAAGAAAACCATTCTTTTTTTTTCTCTTTTTATAAAATTAACTTTTCCTTTAAGGGGCAATTTACCGTGGCCAATGCACCTACCCTGCACAGCCTCGTGTTGTGGGATGAGACCCACGTAGACACGGGGAGAATGCACAAACTGTACCTGGACAATGATCTGGAGCCACGATTGTACCTGGGTTCTCGGCGCCGTGAGGCAGCAGTGCTAACCATAGTGCCACCATGCTGCCCCAAGAAAACCATTCATCTTCAAAGTTCATTTGCCTTACTTGCCAGCAGCTGAAAAATGGAAGCAACACTGCTCCATGATTTGGCAACAAAAGAAAGGACCTCAGTGCACTTACTGTGCATGCAGGGCGCATGACCTGCTGCCGCTTCTTTCTGGAAAACTTCACCCGGCCTAATTTATTGTCATTTAAAAGGAGGCAGTAGCTGTCATTCTTTTTTTTTTATAAAGTATAAATATTTTATATAAGTATTTTGTTTTGGACAGGAAGGCACCAGAAACTACAATATAACCAACAGCAAAGAACATTGGGCGGGATTCTCTGATCCTGAGGCTAAGTGTTGACGCCGTTGGAAACGCCGTCGCGTTTCTCGACGGCGTCAACACGGCCTCAGGATCAGCAATTCTGGCCCCTACAGGGGGCCAGCACGGCACTGGAGCGTCCCCGACGCGACATGGCACAGGGGTAGAGGGGCCAGCGCGGAAGAAAGGAGGCCCCCAGGTCGAGAGGCCGGCCCGCCGATCGGTGGGCCCCGATCGCGGACAGGTCACAACGGAGGCCCCCCCCCCCCCACCCCCCACAGGCCACTCGCAGACCCTTCCACGCCGAGGTCCCACCAGCTGAGAGCAGATTAGAACACCGCCGGCGGGACCCAGGCTTTTTGGAATGGCCGCTCGGCCCATCCCGCTCTTAGGAGAATCGCGTCCCGCTGTTGGGGCAGCATGGCGCGATTCTCGCCAGTCGCGGGGATTCTCTGGCCCGGAAAGATGAGGGGGTATCAAAGGAGCGCGCGGAGCCTGAAAGAAGGTGGGGGGGAGGGGGGGGGGGGGAGATTAGTATCCGCCAAGAAACACCCTGTTAACCATGCTGTTCAGTGGACTTTAACTTGAGTTCGCTGCATCACGCTCTTTGTAACCAATGAAGTATTTCTGAAGCACAACAGGCTGCCAAAGACCGCAATGCGGCAATGAGCTAATGATCCATTTTCAGTGATGTTGATTGGCCAGGGGCAACTCACCTGCTCTTGTTCAGAGTAGTGTCACGGATCTTTTACCTCGATCTGGGGAGGACAGCGGCGATTTAATATCTTATCTGAAAGATGGTGGGCGCGATTCTCCCAAAACGGGAGAAATTGTAAAGCTGGCGTCAAACCCGGGCGGGTTTGACGCCAGCGCGCCCCTTCCCGACCGGGAACCGATTCTGGTCCCCGGTCGGGGCTAGCAGCCCGACGCCGTAGGCTCCGGCATGACGGGCTTAACGAATATCGTTAAGCCCGCTTGCCGGAGTTAGCGCCGGCTGACGCGTCATATGACGTCAGCCGCGCATGCGCGGATTGGAAGACTCCAACCCGCGCATGCGCGGATGACGTCATCGCGTATTTGCGCGAAACCCGCGCATGCGCGGGCCGGGTTGCCCCTCAGCCGCCCCGCGAATGGATACTGCGGGGCGGCGGAAGGAGAAAGAGTGCGCGGGCATCGGGCCCGCTGCCCGCGATCGGTGCCCACCGATCGCGGGCCCATGGCACCCTTGGCACGGCCGTGGTACTGCCGTGCCAATCGGTGCCATGGTTATGAAAAGCGAGTTTGTGACGCCGTTTTTACGAACGGCCAGACCAGGTGTGTTTGCCGTTCGTAAAAACGGCGTAAAGGGCTGGGACTTCGGCCCATCGAACAGCTGTGAATCGCTGCCGGCCGTAAAAAAACGGCGGCAGCGATTCGGGTCGGGAGTTGGGCGCGGGGTGGGGGAGAATAGCGGGAGGGCGGGAAAAATGTCGGGAAGGCCCTCCCGCTATTCTCCGACCCGTCGTGGGGGTCGGAGAATTTCGCCCTGTCTTTCTGTCATCGCTGCTAAGTCAGAAGGTTATGGGCTGGAACAGGTCTGAGTTTTCACTGCAGTCTGATGCCCCACTGCAGTGCTGAGGGAATATTGCATGATCGGAAGTGCAAGGTGAAATGTAAACGCAAAGCTATCTGTGCTGGTTCAGGAATATTTTCAAAGAGTAGGGAATTCATATCAGTATCCTGGCCACATATTCTGCCCTCAGCCAACACACTCAGAACAGACTATCTGGTCATTGATTCATTTGCTGCTTGGGACCTTCCTGTGTGTAAACTGGCACTGACAAGCTCGCGACATAATAACATTGTCTCACAAACCTTATTGAGTTTTTTGAGAAGGTGACCAAACAGGTGGATCAGGGTAAAGCTGTTGATGTGGTGTATATGGATTTCAGTAAGGCGTTTGATAAGGTTCCCCACAGTAGGCTATTGCAGAAAATAAGGAAGTATGGAATTGAAGGTGATTTAGCGGTTTGGATCAGTAATTGGCTAGCTGAAAGAAGACAGAGGGTGGTGGTTGATGGCAAATGTTCATCCTGGAGTTCAGTTACTAGTGGTGTACCGCAAGGATCTGTTTTGGGGCCACTGCTGTTTGTCATTTTTATAAATGACCTGGAAGAGGGTGTAGAAGGATGGGTTAGTAAATTTGCAGATGACACGAAGGTCGGTGGAGTTGTGGATAGTGCTGAAGGATGTTATAGGATACAGAGGGACATAGATAAGCTGCAGAGCTGGGCTGAGAGGTGGCAGATGGAGTTTAATGCGGAAAAGTGTGAGGTGGTTCACTTTGGAAGGGGTAACAGGAATGCAGAGTACTGGGCTAATGGCAAGATTTTTGGTAGTGTAAATGAACAGAGAGATCTCGGCATCCAGGTACATAAATCCCTGAAAGTTGCCACCCAGGTTAATAGGGCTGTTAAGAAGGCATATGGTGTGCTAGCCTTTATAAGCAGGGGGATTGAGTTTCGGAACCACAAGGTCATGCTGCAGCTGTACATAACTCTGGTGCGGCCACACCTGGAGTACTGCGTGCAGTTCTGGTCACCACATTATAGGAAGGATGTGGAAGCTTTGGAAAGGGTTCAGAGGAGATTTACTAGGATGTTGCCTGGTATGGAGGGAAGGTCTTACGAGGAAAGACTCAGGGAATTGAGGTTGTTTTCGTTAGAGAGGAGAAGGCTGAGAGGTGACTTAATAGAGACATATAAGATAGTCAGAGGGTTAGATAGGGTGGACAGTGAGAGTCTTTTTCCTCGGATGGTGATGACCAACACGAGGGGACATAGCTTTAAATTGAGGGGTGAGAGATATAGGACAGATGTCAGAGGCAGTTTCTTTACTCAGAGAGTAGTAGGGGTGTGGAACGCCCTGCCTGCAATAGTAGTAGACTCGCCAACTTTAAGGGCATTTAAGTGGTCACTGGATAGACATATGGATGAAAATGGAATAGTGTAGGTCAGATAGGCTTCAGATGGTTTCACAGGTCGGCGCAACATCGAGGGCCGAAGGGCCCGTACTGCGCTGTAGTGTTCTATGTTCTATGTTCTATTGTTACCAGGGGCTGGTTTAGCACAGGGCTAAATCGCTGGCTTTGAATGCAGACCGAGGCAGGCCAGCAGCACAGTTCAATTCCCGTACCAGCCATTAGGAGGGCAGCATGTGGCGCAGTGGTTAGCACTGGGACTACGGCGCTGAAGACCCGGATTCGAATCCTGGCTCTGGGTCACTGTCCGTGTGGAGTTTGCACATTCTCCCCATGTCTGTGTAAAAAATGTGCAGGTTAGGTGGATTGGCTACACTAAATTGTCCCTGAATCGGAAAAAAAATTAATAATTGGGTACTCTAAATTAAAAAAAAAAGCCATCAGGTTCCGATAAATATTAATATCTGGATCTCATCCCCTGCTGGGCGAGAATCAGATCCTAACGGGTGGCGCGAGTCAGGTGACTCGCATGGGTTTACGTGCCCAGCGCATAACCTATTTCAGTCTCGCGCACGATTTCCGCATTGGACCCAGATCTGCACCAGGCACAACGGGGTCGCTGAATTGCACCCAAAGCCTTTCAGGACGCCCTAACGTTGTGAAAGACAATTTGTTTAAAAATTCTTTCATGGGACATGGGAGTCATTGGGCCCAGCATTTGTTGCCCATCCCTTCATTGCCTATGAAGTGGCTTACTAAACCAATGTAGAGGGCAGCTCAGCGTCAACTGTGAGTTTGGTGTCATGTGTAAGTCAGATCAGGTAAGGACAGCAGATGGGTTTTTAACAACAATTGATGATAGTTTCATGGTCACTGTGACTGAGACGAGCTTTCAATTTCAGATTTTATTAACTGAAGTTAAATCTCATCAGCTGCCCACCAGTTGTGGAACTGTGGGCCCTTGTCCTGTGGGCACTGGTCCAGGCCTCTGGATTATTGGTCCATTGACATTACCACAAAGCCACTGTCTCTCCTCAATGTAAATAGAAATGCAAGTCTTTCTTGTGAGAGTCTCACTGGGAGAGACTGAAGTGGGTACAGCTGCTGAGGTGAGGAGAACAGGCACCAGAAACGTCCAGTTCCTGTTTCATCTCAGAGCAGTACATCTTTCTTTGCTGTCTCCCACTGCAATTGCATCTAAGAACAAGTCTCCTACTTGCCTCCGAGTGAAATGAATACTGATTATGATTCAAATCGTGCTTTGTAAACTGTACTTCATCCTGTGTGGAATTTACTGTGACGTTCCAGCAGAATCCCTTTGCAAACTGCCTTTTACGAGAGAAATCTGGCTTTCTTATCCTGGGAGAATAATTAAAGCGATGATTTAAGTTTCGAAGTGGAATGTGGTCCCAATCCCAGCCCAGACTGGGCTCACATCCATAGTTTCAAACTGCCCATAACTCAGTGCTAATTGGCATTTCATTGTCAGCTTCGCTTACAGAGACCAGAATAATAGCTGACATGGGAAATGGAAAGTGTCACACGGTTGAGCAGGGGGCTGTAGTTTATTATTAGATAGAGGGTCAGGCAACATCCTTTGGGCAAAGCACAGAGCCCCACTGTCTATTCAATCGCACCTCCTCACAGTGCTTGAACTGAAACACAGCACCATCATTAATATTATCAGAGTAATTGGGGAAAGTGACCCACACATTGTATCACTCAATTATTTTCTGACCACAGTTGAAGTGACAGCAGCACCGGCTGAGTTTAGCCAGGAAATACGCACCTTTCTGTCCCCTTCACATACTCTTCCTCCATGCCTGAATAGTTTGTTATGATGATCTGTTTGTGGAGCTATATTTCTTCTTTCTCACAAACCCCCCTGCCCCCCAATACACCCAGTCCCCACCTCCAGAGTCACATTTTATAAAAAAAATTTAGATTAGCCAATTATTTTTTCCAATTAAGGGGCAATTTAGAGTGGCCATTCCACCTACTCTGCACATCTTTGGGTTGTGGGGGTGAGACCCACGCAGACACGGGGAGAATGTGCAAACTCCACACGGACAATGACCCGGGGCCGGGATTGAACCTGGGACCTCAGCGCCGTGAGGCAGCTGTGCTAACCACTGTGCCACCGTGCTGCCCCAGAGTCACATTTGTAGCATGTGGATCTTCCATGTGCCCTGCAAAGACTGGCCAATGGACACTGCTGACTTTGGGTCTGATATACCGAGACTTGATGAGCTATGGTGAATCCAGCCGGGGGCATTCACTCCTGTGTGAAATGGCACGTACTCCTTCCCCTGCGGAGACTGCTTCAAATAGTTCTGTTGTTCACCGTGCCAAAACTCTTCTTTCATGGGGCATGGGCGAAATGCGTCTTTTCATTTTGGCACTGGGTGAACAAATTGAGCAGCCAGTCAGAGGAGTCCTGTCAATAGGTTTGCTGTGAGCAACCTGCTTCTTCTATGTGTCGAGTGGGCAGAGCAAGTTCCAACTGGCTGGTGCGACAGGGAGCACTTCACTTTGGGCAAATTGCAGAGTGGTTAGGTCAGATGAAAAGGACAATCTTGCATTTAAGTCGCACCCTTCATGTCCCAAGTGCTTCACATGCCAATGAAGTCTCTTTTGAAATGTCATGCTGTAATGCAGCTAACACAGCAGCCAATTTGCACACAGCAAACTCCCAAAAAAGGGGGTGGAATAATGAGCAGATGAAGTGATGTTGACTGAGGGATGAATATTGACAATAACACTGGGCAGAACTCCCCTGCTCTTCTTGAGAAATGGGTCATCAGAACGTTTACATTCACTTGAGATGGTCTTTTATTTGAAAAGCTGCTGGAAGACCTCTCTTTGGCCCTTGGTCCATGTGTTCCTAATTGTGACGTTATGGATGTTACGTTTTCTATCATGAAGACAGAAGTTGACTGTTTTGTCGGTGACATAATTCACACCTGAGTTTAGGTTGCAGCCTGCCCCTTTGGCTCTGCCATAGTCCAGACCGGCAGAAGAGATTTTACTATTCCACTGATGAAATACAGTGGCACAAAAACATGTTTCTCGACCGTGGAGTGGGGGTGCTCGAGAAACAAGAAGGTGGGAAAACCGCTTTTAGAAACGAGAAGCAGAGAGCTGAGCCTGATTTCTTCCACCCCTTGAGTGGAGCTGCTCGTCCTGCAATCAAGACTTTTCAAAGCTGGATGTTATGTCAAACCCCTGCCCTTCACGGACATGGGGCTAGATTCCCTGAATCCCGACGCTGAAATTGCATTCGGCGGCAGGGCGGAGAATCCGTTTTCCTGCACAAAATCGGGACTGCCGCCGGTTCCGCTATTTTCCGCACCCTGAAAAGCGGCACATTTGGGGAGTACGCCACGCTGAGTGTCCACCGCCTCAGGCCATTGCCTGAGGGTGGCCCCGCTATTCTCCAACCCCAACCGGCCGAATTCCCGACGGCGTGGTTCTGATCTGGTCCTGCCATTCGGGAAACTCGCGGGCAGCTGCGGATTCAGTCCACGGCCGCCACAGTCGGGGGAGGGCCGGTTGGAGGTCAGGGGGGTCCTCATTCGGGACTGGGGGCTAAGTGTGCTGGAAGACGTCTGGGTGAAGAAGTGTCTGGGTCAGGCGAGTGGCCAAACCGCCGAAGGCCGCTGCCGTGCGCATGTGCAGCCTCTGACCCGGAAGTGCATGGGCCCATATCGGTCATCAAACTCCATGACAGCTGCCTGCTAGATCCCTGTTTTCCTTGCGTAAAAGACCATAGTTTTCACGACAGCGTGGGGACATAGTCCCCAAAACAGAGAATCCAAAGCATGGTTTTCCAGTCCCTCCCAAAAAAGACGTGGTCGGAAGGGAATGCGCTCATTTCCTGCCAACTGTAATAGTGAGAGGCTGCACCACGATGGCCTGTTGCGAGTGAACATGAAACTCTCTAAATCCAGCAGGCCCAATGGATCCAGTGCTTAGAAAGACACACAACTGATGCTTCAGATATTACCGAAAGTTATCTGTGATGTTCATTGGGAGCTTTTAAAAGAGACTGGCCAATGACATAAGATAAATAATTGAAAATATGCACTGTCAGACGACAGATGAGTGCGGCAGCCTGATTTAAGGTCGGCGGATAAACATTTCCTCAGGATATCAGATTAGTTACTGGAGTCCAAGATGAAATCTTTTGTTAGGCTTCAGCACAATTAAATTTCTGCCTTTATTGGATTGGGACAGATAGGGTCACGAGACAAAATCAATCCTCACTCCAAACACAATCAAGACAACACAGCAGGACGTGGTTTCCACGTTTTCTTATTTTCAACCAAAACTATAGTTGAAACCCTGTTCATAACGTGGTGAGTATTTAATCAACCCTGCCTCTATTCTCTAATTCTTAGAACATTCAATTTGGTTGAACCCAGACTGAACGCTGTCTGTTAAAAGATTTAATCGGCAGGTTATTAAAATGTAGGCACAAGGTCAATGAACAGGGAAGAGTTCAATTCTATTACCACAATGAGTGGTGTTTAAATTCTCGGATATGTTATTAAGCAAAATGTGCAGTTCTTCATGTACTTCTTATCATGTGTGTTCAACTGTTCTAAAAATGGTGTTGGGCATTAAAACGTTTTAAAATAATGATTGTAATTTTCCTAATGCAAAATTATGCAGATTTGAAACTGCTTATTTGGTTGGGCTTGTGGTGTACTTTGACAGACTGCAGAGTTACAAGCCTGGTTGCACAATCCCCAGCAGTCTGTGCTGATCTACAAGGGCTCTGCAGCAGCTCACTTGGAAAGAGCGCGTAGGTTCCTGTCCGTGAACCACAGCCTCTGCCGCCTGATCACAACCCAAACTGAGAGGTCACACCTGTCAGGTAACACTGAACTGGCATCAAAGAGAAGGTCTGGGGTGTGTAGGTACAGCTGGCAGATGGAGGAGAGCGAGTGCCTTTTGACAAATAACACTGATGATAACAACAAAGTGGAATGTAAGTTTAACACCCATGAGAGAGGTCATTCCCAGTGTCTGAGAGAGGCTGTAAGGTGAAGAATGTTTGCAGACGGGGGCGGCATGGTGGCACAGTGGTTAGCAATGCTGCCTCACGGCACTGAGGACCCGGGTTTGACCCCGGCCCTGGGTCACTGTCCGTGTGGAGTTTGCACATTCTCCCCGTGTCTGCGTGGGTTTCACCCGCACAACCCAAAGATGTGCAGGTTAGGTGGGTTGGCCACGTTAAATTGTCCCTTAATGGGAAAAAAAAGAATTGAGCACTCTAAATTTATTAAAAATAAACAAAAGAATGAAGGGCTGTATTGGCCAGAGTGGATTCCATGAGTTAGTAAGTTTTGCTCTGATGGTTGCTGCATGCTGTCTCCTCTTCCCTTTGTAATAATAGTTTGTGACACACTGCTGTTGACTCTGTTGTCTCGGTCATTCTAAGTGGGTTTAATTCCAGCAATCTTGCCGTGACCTCCTGCAGTTGCCTGATGTGTTGCTGAGGTCTGCACATGCTTAGCCAAGTGGGAGTGATTTCGATCTTGTCCATCACTCTGGAGTTGACTTGGAGACACAACTGAATTGATTCAATTGATGTGCAAGGAAAACCACAAAAGGAAGACGGAGAGAACGGCTCGTGTTTTGAGTGAGACTGAGTGGGTAATCTGTACTTTCCCCCTCCATAGTGGGACAAGATCCCGAGCTTGATATCAATTAAAATGAAATTCGGGCAGTTTCCATGCATCATGTATCATGAAGTCAAGCGGTGAGTTGAAAATATACCCTAGGGGTTAGGCTGGCGAACAATATGATGCTGCTACGACACATCTATTCCAGACCCTCTAGTTTCTTCTTGTGATATGAAGGGCACAAATTCTATGAAGGAGAAGATTGAGAAGATCAAACTGTGTTGTTTAGGCTCCTTTTACTTCAGAAACAACAACCTCTCAGACTTTGCTACGATAGTCACAGAGCTACAACTGGTCGTTGTTGTTCTTGCGGTTCATTGTGCCCAGATTCTGCATCGACCATTGAGCCCAATCTTTGACACACCAATCACCTACCCACAAAATGGACACCAGCCAAGATTCACTCCCATTAAGTGGAGTTCCCCCCTTTGATGCCTTTCACACAAGGGGCCAGTAGCAGGTCCCCAGTAACAACCCCACTTGGGACCCATCAACTGAACCAGGACACGGGCAGCACAGTGTCCTAGTGGTTAGCACAGCTGCCTCATGGCGCTGAGGTCCCAGGTTCGATCCTGGCCCTGGGTCACTATCCGTGTGGAGTTTGCACATTCTCCCCGCGTCTGCGTGGGTTTCGCCCCCACAACCCAAAAATGTGCAGAGTAGATGGATTGGCCACGCTAAATTGCCCCTTAATTGGAAAAAGATAATTGGGTAATCTAAATTTTAAAAAACTGAGCCAGGACACTAAATCAAACCCGGATGGCACGGTAGCACAGTGGTTAGCACTGTTGCTTCACAGCACCAAGGTCCTCGGTTCGATTCCCGCCGTGAGTCACTATCTGTGCGGAGTCGGCACGTTCTCCCCGTGTCTGCGTGAGTTTCCTCTGGGTGCTCCAGCTTCCTCCCTCAAGTCCAGAAAATCATGCTGTTAGGTTGGACATTCTGAATTCTCCCTCTGTGTACTCGAACAGGCGCCGGAATGTGGCGACGAGGGGATTTTCACAGTAACTTCATTGCAGTGTTAATGTGAGCCTACTTGTGACAATAAAGGTTATTAAATAAAAAGATATTTGTGGCTCAGCATTGCCGCCAAGAGTGTATTCACTAATTGGGCTTGTGATGCAAGCTCCAAAATCATTTCAGGACTCATTTCTGAGACTTTGTGCTTTTTCAAATTATACACAGTGGTGGAGAGAGAGACCGAGAAAAAATGTCATTGACATTCTCATGAATTTTTACAGGTGGATTAGGGACTGATTTTAGAACCACTCAGTTACTAAATATGTTTTTAATATAAATTACAGGTAAGATTAATCCAAGGTGCAAAATATGGTCTATTCTTTATTTAGAAAGTCTCTGAAATATCTCACAAGGTTGAATGTTACAGATTTTAATTGCTCAGTTGTGTCACGAGTTGATCGAGTTTACAGAAAATGATATAATTTATTCTATTCTCCTCCTGGCTGCTGGTTATTACATTTGGGACATGGAGCAGCGCGAGGTATCATTGAGGAGGCTTCTTGTATAATGAAGAGGCTTATTGGAAACAGCAATGAGGTCTGACTATAAACAGGCACAGAGGTGTTCAGTACACAGGTCTTTACTCCTTGTCTCCTGGGTTCACACTGCACGTGCCGCTGCTCCCAGGGTCGGTTGCTTTTCCCCATTGGTCGGGGTTTGTGTGCTCCTGCGATCCGCCACAAGCAGGTTATGTGGCCCGTGAAAGATCGTCCCTTAAAGGGGCAATGCAACCACATCCTTCCTCCCTTAAGTCCCTCAACACATATATACATTGCAGGTTATTTACAGTTAACTATAATCAATGAGGGCAGAAACAGCAAGGTTGGTGGGGTGGTGGGGTTAGTGCGTTACATCCTTTATGGCAGCACGGTAGCATTGTGGATAGCACAATGGCTTCACAGCTCCAGGGTCCCAGGTTCGATTCCCGGCTTGGGTCACTGTCTGTGCGGAGTCTGCACATCCTCCCCGTGTGTGCGTGGGTTTCCTCCGGGTGCTCCGGTTTCCTCCCACAGTCCAAAGATGTGCAGGTTAGGTGGCTTGGCCATGATAAATTGCCCTTAGTGTCCAAAATTGCCCTTAGTGTTGGGTGGGATTATTGGATTATGGGGATAGGGTGGAGGTGTTGACCTTGGGTAGGGTGCTCTTTCCAAGAGCCGGTGCAGACTCGATGGGCCGAACGGCCTCCTTCTGCATTGTAAATTCTATGATATCTATGATCTATGATTTACAAAGTCAATCTGTCAGGGTCCGATGGAGCGCCTCAGTCCCCTGGCTGGTTTCTCCACCAGTCAGGCAGTGTCTTCAGCAACAGCAGGAGGTTACTTCCAGGTCTCTCTGATCCCCTCAGGAGTAGGGGACCCTCCGGTTCCCTAGCTCAGGCTCAACCGAAACGGTGTCTGTAGTGCCCATTAAATCCACCTGTTCAGCCGTGGGCGCTGAGGCCTCCCTGGCTCTTTATATGGTCTACGTGCTTCCGCACTCGTCCACCCTGAAAGTCCACCAGGTATGAGACAGGACCAGATTTTGCCACAATTTTCCAAGGTATCCAGGATGGACCAGAAGCAACGTTCCTTGCACAAACTAGGTCACCGGTTCAAAATGGTCTCTTGCCTTTCACTGAACGGTGATACTTTTAGTAGACTTGCAACGTCTCCTTCCTCCTCACCAAATTGGGGAACACCAGTAGTAACCGAGGTCAAAGATGATGACCCCGGTAATAATATGAGGGGTGGTACTATACGAGAAGAGGAAATTAGCCAATTTGAAACAAAGGCCTATTTAGTTGCTTTTTCATTGCAGACTTAAAAGTCCTGTCCTTTCTGCCAGGTCGTTCAAGGCTGGGTGATAAGGGGTGGTTAGAATGTGGTGGATGCCATTAGTCTGCACAAATTGTTGGCGATCCTCCCCAATTTGGTGGAAATGGTGCAAGCCTCCCAAAAGAAGCATCATAATTCAGTGAAAGGCAACAGATCATTATCGGCAGCCAATATCTCTAGAAGGCCACGAATGGTGAAAATGTGTCTCAGGGTTTCGATGGTGGTCGCTGAGGTTGTGGATCCCATTTTCTGGACCTCCAACTATTTGGATTGAGCGTCCGTCGGTATCAAGCATATTCCTTCCATGAAGGAGCCAGTGAAATCAATGAGTAACTTTGTCCACAGAAGCCAGGCCACTCCCATGGATGTAGATGAGCCGCAGGCGACTGACAGAAGGCACACTGAGAACCAGATTCTCACTATCTTGGTCACTACCCAGACACCAGGGGCGTGATTCTCCGAGCCCCGCGCCGGACTGGAGAATTGCCGTGACTGCGCCACGCCGCCCCGACAACGGATCCCGATTCTCCAAGGTGCGGAGAATCGACGCCATTTGCGCCGGCGCGTTTAGCATGGCGCCGGCCGTGGGCCACTGGAATCGGCAGGGTCGCCGATTCTCCGGCCCGGATGGGCCGAGCAGCCACGCGGATACAACAGTGTCCCGCTGGCGCCGTTCACCCCGGTCGCTGCCGGCAGGAACTCTGCGCGAACGGTCAAGGGAGCGCCCTGTGATGCGGGGAAAAGCGCCCTTTCACCGGGGGCCGGGCCTCCGATGGGGTCTGGCCGCGGTCGGGGCCCACAGGTCTGCAGACCGGCTCCCACCCGGGCCTACTCTGTTGCGTGGCCAGCCCCTGAAACCCAAAGCCATGTTGAGTCGGGGCCGGCGCACTGACGAAGTCCCCCGCGCATGCGCAGCTTTGCGCGGCCAAAATGCTGTGCGAGTTGGCGTGGCGCCGGGAAGGGAGGCTGGAGCAGTGTGAACCGCTCCAGTGCCTTGCTGGCCTCCTGTGGGGGCCAGAATCGGACGTCCCAGTGCCCGTTTCGCGCCATTGTGAAACACGACGGCGTTCACGGCGGCATGAATACTTGGGCTCCATTTTGGAGAATCGCCCCCCCCCCCCCCCCCATATGTAGCTCCTGGCTAACATTTTTATCTTAGTCTGGCCAGAGTGCCTACTGTGTAGCAACTCCTGCAGCTGTGGCTCTCTTGCTGGGGGTGGTACCACCACCCCGTAACCTCAAAACAATACTCAGGTCGTCACAACTGAACTCATCCTCCCTCAGTTGGTAGGGCTTGAGCTGATCTGACTTATCATGGTGCCATCCACTTAGAACCATCTGTTTGACCTTCAAGAGGACCATGCAATGTTGAGTCCAGTTCCGGGTGTGGGTTGAGAAGATAGGCAGGATATCCAGAAAACGTAATGCTTGGACAATCTCTATGGCACAGCCGGTGGTGCAGACTTTGAGGGAGTGGGACCCAACTCAGGACATGGGCATTGAGGATTTGCATCCCCAGTCGATGTTGGAAATCGTAGCTATAAGCTGCCAATAGCAAGGCCCCATCTTAGGACCCTGGCCGAAGTAATCAGTGCAATTGGTTTATCCTCATGGAGTAGCCCTTGTAGTGGTTTGTGGTCGCTTACAAAGGTGAACTGGGCATATTGATGGAATATTCTAATTCTGTATATCACAGCTAGGCGTACTTTCATTTTGTGTCGGTGAATGTTCAGAAGGCAAAAGCGACGGACCTGTAGAACCGTCCTCTGTCTTGTGGGACAGGACTGACAAATTGGACGCCTGTTTGACTTGATGGAAAGTTTGCTTTTGTGGGTCTTTCCAATGCCAGTGTTGGTTCTTTTTAAAAAAGAGGTGTCATGGTGCTTCATGGTCACACTTTTCAAGGGCAGCATGGTGGTGCAGTGGTCAGCACTGTTGCCTCATGGCACCGACGTCCCAAGTTTGATCCCGGCTCTGGGTCACTGTCCGTGCAGAGTTTGCACATTCTCCCCGTGTTTGCGTGGGGTTTCACCCACACAACCCAAAGGTGTGCCGGTTAGGAGGATTGGCCAGGCTAAATTGCCCCCTAATTGGAAAAAAAGAATTGGGTACTCTAAAATTTTTTTTTTTTTAATGCAATGTGCACTTTTCTGTTTTAAATCTGACACCAGCATCTCTGAACCTTTTGAAGACTTCTTCCAAGCTGACTAGATGTTCTTTTTTTTAAAATTTAAAGTACCTAATTCTCTTTCTGTCCAATTAAAGGGAAATTTAGCGCGGCCTGACTGATGATGGACCCCTCTTCGAAGCTACTTGAAGTTTTTTTCACCCACTTCTGTCACTGTCGCTCCTGTGTCGACCTTCGTGCTCAACGATCGCCTGTTGATCATCAGGGCTATTTCTACCGGAGCAGTCTTGCTTGCTTTAACCATATTTAACCTGTAAATCTTGGATTCCTCTTCGGGATTCTTCTCAACTTTATGTAGTGGAGTCATTGCATGTTTTTTAAAAAACTGTGTGCTTCCTGTTCAACACAGCAACATGGCTGCATTTGACCCTTCCGGTTACACTTGAAGCACATAAAATCTCTGCAGCTGCACATCTCTGCAGTGGTCTCCCCTACATTTGTAATACACTCATCAAGGTTCCTGGGCTGACTGACAGTCAGCTTTGCTTCCTTGCCTCTGACCACAATCCTGCTCCTGGGATATCTGCTCAGCCTCCTCTGTGTCCGGCACTCGAGGTGCTCACTGAACGGCCGTTCCACTCCGAAACTGACTTACTTTGTCTTCCCACACGCACTGCAGCTCAGAAGCACCCTTCTCAGCGCATTCAGTGGCTTGAGCTCTCTCCAACGCTTTGTCCAGAGTAATTTCCGTTGCAGCTAACCATTTCTTTGTACATTGATACTGTTGATGCCGCATGCCAGACGGTGGCGCAGCATGTCGCTTAATATCGAGCCAAATATGCAGGGTTCAGCCATTTGGTGAAGTCTGGCATCAAAAGCCGGAATAGTCTCTCACTTGTTTTTCAAGTGTTTCAATATTGCTGATGTCAGCAGCCATGTGGTGTATAGCAAGATCCCACAAACAGCCACAAAGTGAATGGCCAATTGCTTTTTTGAGTGGTGGGTGAGGGTAGGATACTGACTGCGACTGTTGGAGAACAGCGCCCTTCTTCAAATGCGGAACAGGCGTTTGGGGTCGGGGGGGGGTCTCCAGTTTCAACTTTTCAGCTGAAAACGGTCAGCTCTACCCTCCAGCACTGCAGTACAAAGAGATGGAATATTTTTTACCACCACACCTCGCCTCTGACACCCTCTGCCCTGTACTAGCCCACAGGCCAAGTCATAACACAGACGACCAGTGAGCTGTTAACAAAGCCTCCGTGAGGAAATTTAATATCTACAGGTAAACAGGAGAAATGGGTCTGCGATACAGTAAGTTGGAATTAGGGCCTGTTTAAGTTCCTCTAAAAGAGTAAGGTGTTGATCCAGCAGTAACTCTATTTCTGAACACAGTCAACCCAAACAGAAGGAAGTCGAGAGCAACACAAGACTAGGGAACCATAGGTTCTTTGGTGCTTTTGTGTGACTTCAGTTAGGATGGCATGGTGGCACGGTAGTTAGCACTGTTGCTTCACTGCGGCAAGGCCTGGGTTCGATTCCTGCTTGGGTCACTGTCTGTGCGGAGTCTGCAAAGGTTTCCTCCGGGTGCTCCGGTTTCCTCCCACAAGTCCCGAAAGACATGTTGTTAGGTGAATTGGACATTCTGAATTCTTCCTCTGTGTACCCAAACAAGCGGCAGAATGTGGTGACGAGGAGATTTTCACAGTAACTTCATTGCCGTGTTAATGTAAGCCTACTGGGCTAAATCGCTGGCTTTTAAAGCAGACCAAGCAGGCCAGCAGCACGGTTCGATTCCCTTACCAACCTCCCCGGACAGGTGCCGGAATGTGGCAGCTAGGGGCTTTTCACAGTAACTTCATTGAAGCCTACTCGTGACAGTAAGTGATTTTCATTTCATTTCATTTCATTGTGACAATAAAGATGATGGCTGGCAGTGGTCAAGGTCGAATGGAATTTTTTCAGGGTTTGCCTGCTACCCTAAGAGTGGTACAATGGACTGTTTTTGGGAAAAAGCATTCTTGTTGATTTACCAACCTGTATGTTTATCTCAGTAACTCTACACCTGGTTGTACTTCGACTTGCCATCAGATCTCAGTCTCTGTGACACTGCATCAGCAGTTATATACGTATCAGATGTTCCTGATGTTAACCCTTTACTAACAAGGCCAGCATTTGTTGAGCATCCCGAATCGCCCTTGAGAAGGTGGTGGCAAGCTGCTGCAGTCCGCCTGGTGCACTTACACCGTAAGGGCTGTTAGGAAGGGAATCCCAGGAATTTGACCAGTAGCGATGACTGAAACATCTGAAAAATGACCGAGTTGGGATGGTGTCAGATTTCAACCCTTTGCCAATCAACTTTTGGTGTTTGCAACTGCAGCAGAAAGACCTCTGATCTGAGGAAAGGTCATCAATCTGGCATGAACTCTTTCCCTCTCTCCAGATGTTGTCGTGACCTGCTGAATACTTTGTGTTCTCCTTTGCTTTACACTTGCCTTTGTTTTGCAGGCTGAAACTACAAAGGTATCCACTGTGCCTACTTCAATCTTGGCCCCAATATCAAATATCCCCTCAAACCTGGTAAAACATCTCAAGGTGCTTTTCACAGGAGAAGGAGCGTTTGCTTCCCCAAACGCCACCATCAATAAACTGGTCATTCATCCCATTTGCTTTGTAGGATCTTATAGTGTATGAACTGATTGGAGTGTTCACCTACAAGATAATAGTGAGCACTGTATTTTTGAGATGTCCTGACAGGGGGACCAAGGTGCCAACTTAATGCAAATCTGTATCTTTACCTTCTTTCCCCACACTACAATGCTCAGGAGGAAAGAAAGGAGCTTTGCGGGTGATTTGATGAAATGCTTGTACAGTGTTGAATTCTCTGGTGTACTCCATCTGCACACATCACGAACAGAGTGCTTCCCAGATGTCATATACACTGCACGGAAAGGCAGCAGTGCCAGCCTAAATATAGAGTTCTAATCTCATCTTTTCCTCATTCCCTGCAATATCATTGTGGGCTCGTCTGCCACAACCCACATCCACTGGGAACATCTGCCACCTTCCTGTTAGTACAGCATCACCAATGCCAAATGTGCTGTTTGCAGCAAATGATTCAGGGCATTTTCCACTTTCCTTGCTTCCACGCCATCGCAACCCCCCCCCAGCCAAACCCTCCACGCTCCCTGTGCCATTTACCCTTCTCTTACCAAGGTGATGCCCAAGCGAACCAGCCCCAGCAGGAGGTTAGAGGAATGGCTCATGAATCCTCAATTGTAGGATAGTTACCACTGTGTTAAAATCCAGATTAGCATCTCTCCACCTTCACTGATGGACTAAGTTGAAGGGTCAAAGCATAGGTTTTGTTATACTTTAAATTTCCTTCCATTTATTCATTCGTGGCAAGCGGGCATCGCTGGCTAAGCCACTCCTAATTGCCTTTGAGAAGGTAGTGGTGAGCTGCCTCCTTGGACCACTGCAATCCATGTGCTGAATGTGAACTCACACTTCCAGATTGCAGGGCAACCTCATCAAAATGCCAAAGTAAAGGAGAAATGAAATGCAGGTGTGAGTGGCCAATCCCAACTGGGATTTCCAAAGCCTGAAGAATGCATGAAGGTGGAAAACTGAATAAAGTATCCAGATGCGGAGTTCTCACATCCGAGAAAGACTAAGTTTAAGATATGTTTAATAATTTCTCTAATAGTCCATCATTACATCATGGGAATGGCCGACTCAGCCATATGCTCTTTGACAAGAGGGAAAGCATCTCCACATCCACCCTGTCAATACTTCTCAGGATCTTAAATGTTTCACGATAGTTGCCTCTTACTCTTCTAAACTCCAGTGGATACAATCCTCACCTTTCCAAACCTTTCCTCATAAGACAACCCACCCATTCCTGGTATTAGTCTAGTGAACCTTCCCTGAATTGCTTTCAAAGTATTTACATCCTTCCTCAAATAAGGTGACCGATACTATACACAGTAATTCAAATGTGGTCTCACTAGTGGCCTGTGTAACTGAAGCAGAACCTTCCTACTCTTGTATTGAATTGTTGGTTGAGGATGGTTATGTAGTGTGATCCATTCATCAGTATTAGGGTCCAGACTAGCAGGCATGTCTCTTTCTTCAGTTTGGGTGAATATCCCATCACATATCGTTGAAGTGAAAAGAAGATGGAACAGCAATTATCACGCCTGCTATCCCACTGGACCAATCTCATCAGGCCAGCCCCAGTTATTTATTAATCGTATATTTCTGAGCCAAAATATACTGGGCCAAAAGGGGGGACTGTGGTGGGGTTTGGAACATTGAGATATTCTACATCCTTTAATGCACAATTTGAAGGGACATCCACATGTTAATCACTCCCCTACTGATAGCTGTGAATTCGGTTGCCTATGCCCGAAATTCTTGAATTCCTTCCCTAAATCTCTATCTCGTTCTCTCTTCCTTTAAACACTCCTTAAAACCTACACCTTTGACCAGGACCATCTGGCCCAACATCTCCTTATGTGACTCAAATGTTTGCAGAGGGGGAGTCTTTCAGAGAGCTAGAGAGAATGGGATTAGGGTGTTTCGTCAAGTGGTGAAGAGTCCAACAGTGGGAAAACTCCCATTCCCAACTGATGGGAGGTGAAGGTGGGGGTGGCTGTTGATGGGTAAGGTGGTACCAGGGGAATAGTATTCTCCAGTACTCCAAGGAACACCCTACCCAGCAGGAGGTAATGGCCAGCTTTGCCATTGCGCTGTCAGCATGCTCCTTGCAAAGTTTTACGTTAAGTACATTCATTACTGGTTTGTGCAGCGTCTTTCAGTATAGATATAGAACAGTACAGCACAGAACAGGCCCTTCGGCCCTCAATGTTGTGCCGAGCCATGATCACCCTACTCAAACCCACGTATCCACCCTATACCCGTAACCCAACAACATCACCCTTAACCTTACTTTTATTAGGACACTACGGGCAATTTAGCATGGCCAATCCACCTAACCCGCACATCTTTGGACTGTGGGAGGAAACCGGAGCACCCGGAGGAAACCCACGCACACAGGGGGAGGACGTGCAGACTCCACACAGACAGTGACCCAGCCGGGAATCGAACCTGGGACCCTGGAGCTGTGAAGCATTTATGCTAACCACCATGCTACCCTGCTACTTGTGGTGTGTGCCCTGACTGCAATCGGGAACGCTTACAAACTGCAACTTCCAACTGGATATTCTCGGTGCCCTCTTCAGAAAGATTTGTCAATGAAATGATTGACATCAAAGAGGCTGCATGCGGCATGGTCATGTGATGGGCAGCCGGTGTGGGGGGGGAGGAGGACCTCACGGCTGTGGTGATGCTGGGCGGCCGTGTCATCGTGGAGCCCATTCTGTCCTTCATGCTTAAACTGGCCCTTTGAAACTGCTAACTAAACTGCTCTTTCCTTGTGTCCTTGCAAATGTTCTGTTTTCACTGTACAATGGACTGGATTCTGCTGCATTGTTGATTGTATGCACAGGTCCTTGATACTGTCAGCACTGATCCTGAACTGGCTGCTGGCTCCATAGACCTTTTCTTTACACTGGCTAAACTCCAGTGAACGTTTAAACTGCCATTTTCCATGTTCCCTGTGTTTTTCTTTCCACTTCAGCTCATCCTGCTCTGCTGCAATAAGTGGTGGCCAAGTAAATCTTGGATATTTTTGCCTTCCCCACCAACAAGATGATTTACAAAAAGTCACAAAACAACCACAAACAAAACACTTCCCGAAAAATGCCTTGAAAAAAAAAGAGAAATTGATCCTTTAAGAGCTTCCTTATGTAGGACTCTGATGAAATCCCATTCTAAATGAGTAGAAAATCATGCTAGCTCTCATTTAATCACACTTTGATAAATAACTACAGCCCCTCACGCTAGTCTCATTTTCTATTCCGCCCAAGGTCAATGGACATATGAAAGGCACGCCACATTTTACCATCCCACATTCACCGCAACAAGGCCTTATACCTCCGGCCTGAGACTTTGGGCGGGATTCTCCGGAAAAATTGTGAAGTGTGGTATCGAGTGGGAATTGCTTGGTGCTTGGCCTAGTGAGGCCGGCAATGCAACTCAACCTTAATTGGTCCACTTAACGAATCCTCATTGGTTTCTTGGTGCAAATGATGGCCTGCCAGCTAATTAGCCTGGGCCGCGCTCGCCTACCCCCCACTAACAAGGTCAAGAAACACTTAAGCAGCACTTGCTCAGCCAACCCCAGCCAGCAATGGCGCCGAGAAGACCAGCCCCAGGATTTGGGGACGCGACCAGGAGAGATGTCCTGTTTCCCCGGAGGGTCCCAGAGGGCGAGCCACAAGACTGCTAGTGCTACCTGGGATGAGGTGGCGACAGCTGTCTGCTTGGGGCGTGTGATCAGGAGGACTGGCCTCCAGTGCAGAAGAAGGTCAACCACTTACACCAGGCATCCCCAAGGGAGCATCCACCACCCCACCCAACGTACCCCCCAACACCCGCCAACCCCCCAAGGTGACCCTCAACCCTCTCTCCACCCCATTCCACTTCAACCCTCCCTGAACACACCCCTTCAAACCCCACTCCCATCCCAACCCTCCCTTCACACACCCCCCCACCCTCCACAATTGTGAACTGTTAGCGTGTGGCTAATGATGCCCTCTCTTTGTCTCCTCAGGAAAAGCTATCCCATTACCGTCGGGAGAGGGCCTGGACTGGCAGTGGGTTGCCGGACAGAAGAATCCTCACCTCCTTCGAGGAGGGGGCCCTGGAGTTGATCGGAGTGGTCGAGGACAGGGCAGTCACCCACGCAGAGGCTGGCGGATGCCGCAGAAGTGAGAAACCTGGGGGAACCTGTCAAGCATGAAGACTGATTGCCTTACTGACTGATTCATCCCTCCCAATGACCACATGTCCATTCTCCTGCAGGTCCTTCAGCTGACGGCACCAGCCCATCCAGAGCGACACCCTCTCCTGACTCCGAAGTGAACACCTCGGAGGAGAGTTCCGAGGAGGCAACCATTATAGTCGCGTCACAGCTGGCACTCCCACTCTCCACCAGCACAAATGCACACACCTCGGTGGGATGTTTTTAAAAAAAAAATTTAGAGTACCCAATTCATTTTTTCCAAATTAAGGGGCAATTTAGTGCGGCCAATCCACCTACCCTGCACATCTTTGGCTTGTGGGGGCGAAACCCACGCCGACAGGGGAAGAATGTGCAAACTCCACACAGACAGTAACCCAGATCTGGGATCGAACCTGGGGCCTCGGCGCATAAGGCAACAGGGCTAACATACTGCGCCACCGTGCTGCCCTACCTCGGTGGGGTGTTCGTGGTCAGGCTTCTGCGGCACAATCTGGTGAGCACAACGCTTCTGCTGACGTACATCAGGTGGAGGCAGGAACCCCAGGTGAGACAGCAGTCGGATGGCTGCTGGATCCCTGGACCAAGCTGGGTCCCAGCCTTATACTGGTCCTCTGGAACATGGTTACCCAGAGCTGAAGGAGATGATAGGGAGTGTTCAGGACATTCAGACGTCAGCATCACTCCAGCTAATCCATAGCAAATTGGAGGAGCTCCAGAGGCTATGGGTGCAGGAGATGGCACCGGCAATGAGTGGCACTGAGGCCAACACTGCAAGGATGCCGACCACAGTGGAGAGCCTGGTGCACAACGTCGGCACCATTAGTGAAGGTGTCCAAGGCTCAGTCAGTGACTGCCATGACTGAAGGCCTCGGTAAAATGCCCGCCTCGCTGGGTGATGTCACCCAGGAGCAGGTCGACCTTGATGGGTTTCGCGGGACATGTCCCATTCTCAGATGCGTATGGCCGAGGCGCTGCAGAGCATGCCCCGGTCACTGAAGAGCATCGCCAAGGGCGTCGACACCATGTTGCAGATATTGGGGAATCGCAGAGCAGGCAGAACCAGATGATGCAGGGGCAGCTGCCCCTCTGTCCCAAGGTGGACCCCAGGGCCCTATAGGCACCGACCAAAATGAGGGGGCGCTCGGTGCCTCCCTGGCCGTCCCATGGGGCAGCGACGGTAGCCACCAGCTTCCCCGAGTTCCACCCCTCTGATGAGGCCACATCTCAGGGTCAGCACCCGGGACAGGGCGATATGGCTGTGCAGGTTCCATCGACCACGAGCCGGGTCCCTCCGGCCCCAGAGGACGCTCGCCAGGGGCATGGAAGGCTACAGGATAAGGTAAGCAGCTGGCTGCCTCCACCTCAGATGTGCATCCTGGGGGAGACACTAAGACATAATGATAGTGCAAGGAGAGCAAAACACATGGAGGACCATTGGGGGCACCAGGGGCCTAGTATGAGGGCCTCCGTAGCCCTCCAGGCTTGCCAGAACCTCATCGCTGCCACTTGCCATGAAGCCTCCGGCATGGCCTCAGATTCCTCGCCGCTGTGTCCTCCAGCCCGTGCTGGTCCAGCGCCTCCCCACCACCGTCCACCTTGTCCCCCTCATCCTCGGAGGTGACCACATGTTCTTTGTCACCAACCTCCAACTCGTTGCCCGCTGCTGTGCCAGGTTGTGGAGGACACAGCAGACCACAACAAAGTAAGCGACCCTCCAGGCGGTGTTCTGGAGTGCACCACCGGAGTGGTCGAGGCATTGGAACGGCATCTTGAGGAGTCCAATGCACCGCTCAATGGTGGCTGCATGGACCTCGTTGTACCAGGCCTCCACTTCGGTCTCCGACCTCCGTACTGGCATCATGAGCTAGGTCCTCAGCGGATTCCCCTCATCCCTCAAGAGCCAGCCGCCCATCCCGGGGTGCTCCTCGAAGAGGCCAGGGATGACAGACTGCCCTAGGATGTAAGTGTTGTGTACACTCCCAGGAAGCGTGCACACGAGTGTATTATCTTCATATGGTGGTCGCATACGAGCTGCATGTTGAGGGGTAGAATCCTGAGTGCAGGGCGACATATGTGGCATCTATTACCCCCTGGACCTGGGGCATCCCAGCAATGGCGGAGAAACCTGCTGGCCCGGCATCTCGCTGGGCTTGGTCTATGTCAAAGACGATGTGGTCTTCTGCCCTGGCATATAGGGCATTCGCGAAATGCCGGATGCACCTATGGGCTGTGACCTGTGAGATACCACACAGGTCCCCACTCGAGCCCTGGAGTGATCCCGTGGCATAAAGCTTCTGGGCTGCGGTGACCTTGACGGCCTCCACGGTGCCAAGTCCGCAAGGACATGGTACAGGTGTTACACTGTCTTCTTGTTGAGGAGGAGCCTCCTGCAGCATGCGCTGTCTGTCAATTGTTCGAACGACCAGCGGCACCTGTACACCCTGGACTACCCCTCTGGGTTCCTCCCTAGCCTGATGGGCGGCCGGGTCCTCAGGGTGTGGGGTGAGGTCCGGCACATGGGCCGCTGCCCCGAGCATCTGCACAACCCACAACCCAAAGATGTGCAGGTTCGGGGCAGCATGGTGGCGCAGTGGGTTAGCCCCGCTGCCTCATGGCGCCGAAGTCCCAGGTTCGATCCCGGCTCTGGGTCACTGTCCGTGCGGAGTTTGCACATTCTCCCCGTGTTTGCATAGGATTCGTCCCCACAACCCAAAGATGTGCAGGGTAGGCGGTTGGGCCATGCAAAATTGGAACAAATGAATTCAGTACTCTAAATTTAAAATAAGGTGTGCAGGTGAGGTGGATTGGCCACGCTAAATTGTCCCACAGTTGGAAGAAAATGATTGGTACTCAAAATTAATTTTAAAAAACAGTGGATTTAAGAGTCTGAGAAGAATGTATTGAAGAATAGCCACCAATCCCAGTCAGCAGAGAAGGAGGCCTGGGAACGTTCTCCCAATAGGACAGCTGGACCTGCATAAACTCAGCACAAAAGGTAGTGGTCTTACCAAAAGTACGACGAAGAGCGCGATCTTCCGGCCTCGTCATGCACTCGCTTAAGTGAAACGAGGCCGGTGAATAGAGGGTGAGGCCAGAAATGAGATCCGCACCAGCCGGCAAACAGTTTGCGATGCAACTGGCCTGCTCCCATAGTCAAGGCCTTGCCGTAATGTGGCGAGAAACCAAGTTTCATCACTTAAGCCCCATTGCCATACAATTAACAAGAACCATCCCTTATCCAACGGCCTCCCCAGCAAGTGGTCACGCGGCTCCCATTAGTACTCCTTTTTAAAAATGTGAATCTGGAGGAAGGGCTTCTGTGGGGAGCCGAGGATCTGAGTAGCCATCTTTGCTCCCAGGCGAAAAGCTGGGGCACTGGGCTCGCTGCCCCTGTGCTTGGCGGGGGTTGGGAGACCCTCGCTGCGGATGGGGGCCCTTCCGCAGGGGTGGGCCACCATGGGAGAGTAGGGGGGGGGGAGCTGGGGCCAACCGGGGGGGGCAACTGTTTGCAGCACCACCATGCCAACCCCTGGATAGTGCGACGGCCACCCAAAATCCCCACCTACTGCCGAGGCCTCTGGCTATGCGGCTGAAGGCTATCGTTTCTAGCTAATTGGCGATCTTGGTTAAGTGAGCACTTCACACAACCCAAGTGGAAAAGCCATGGGTGGGCAGGCCAGGTTGCATGCGGGAGGCATTGTCTGGCATCCCAAACAGACCATGATACCTGGACAGGAGACCTGAACTCTGCGGGAGGCAACACCACACACGCAGCAGCCAACATCCGAACACCCAGGGGATGTGACACAGCTCCGGAGGGTGGGTGAGTGTCACGGGGAGGGGACCAGCGCTCGGTCCGGTTGACGTTGTGAGCGGGTGTCCGGGTCCAGCCAGGGGGGTCCACTGCGGCTGGATGTGCTTGGACAGGGCATTCTGGGTGGGGGAGGGGATCACTGGGGCAATGGAAGGTCCTGGGGTGGGAGGCACCTCTATTTGTCAGTCGAACACCCTCTCCCAATTCCTTGCAGATATTGAGCGCTGTGGCAAGATGTTGGACGCAGAGGTTGCCCTAGTAGTGCTGGTGCTACATGATGTGGCCAGAAACTGGAGAAGGCAGCAGCAGCAAACCCAGGAAACCCAGGCAAACGCGGGCAGAATGTGCAAACTCCACATAGACAGTGACCCAGGGCCAGAATCGAACCCCGGGTCCTGTCGGCAGCATTTCTAACCACTGCGCCACCGTGCCGCCCTATCAATCCATTGTTTTGACAGAGGCATCAATCAACCTCACGGCCTCACGGTAGCATGGTGGTTAGCATCAATGCTTCACAGCTCCAGGGTCCCAGGTTCGATTCCTGGCTGGGTCACTGTCTGTGTGGAGTCTGCACGTCCTCCCCGTGTGTGCGTGGGTTTCCTCCGGGTGCTCCGGTTTCCTCCCACAGTCCAAAGATGTGCGGGTTAGGTGGATTGGCCATGCTAAATTGCCCGTAGTGTAAGGTTAATGGGGGGATTGTTGGGTTACGGGTATACGGGTTACGTGGGTTTAAGTAGGGTGATCATTGCTCGGCACAACATCGAGGGCCGAAGGGCCTGTTCTGTGCTGTACTGTTCTATCTATCTAACCCATCATTTGACAGCCAGATTGCGTCACAGAAGGAGCAAATTAGCAATTTACAGCCAGAAGCGAAGTAGATGTGGAGGGTTGCAACAGTTTTCCACCGACCAAATTTAGCTGCTTTCAAGAATGATTCAACTCACGGGCATGTGGAATTCAGAATGAGTTTGGAACATAAGGAAGCATGGAAAGGTTACCGAGGCTGCTCATTCCACAGAGAGCCACAATCATTCTGACACAGACTCGACTTAGAGTCATAGATGTTTTACAGCACAAAAAAAGGGAGGCCCTTCGGCCTCCTATCCTATCTTTGCTGGTCATCAAGCACCTAACTATTCTAAATGGCCATTTAATTGCCCGAGCACAGATTTAGTTATTCTCTTTCCTGCACCCTTTCCTTTCCACAATTGGTCAAACAACACTCCATGATGCCTGAGCCGTGTTCAGCAAAAATACAACCTCATCAACTCCCTCAATGCCTCAAGGTCAAAAACTGACTACTGAAGGGCAGTTATTGTCATTGCATGGACAAATGCAGCTACCAATTGAGTGCACAGCAAGATCCCACAGCAACAAATGCATGGACAATCAGATTTTGGTGATTTTATTTTTGCAAGGCGGAAAGGCTAAGCATATGGGGAGGCAGTTGTGTGGTATTGTCGCTGGACTAGTAATCCAGAGACCCAGGATAATCTGGGGTCCAGGGTTCGAATCCCACCACTGCAGATGGTGAAATTTGAATTCAATAAAGAATCTGGAAAAGTCTCATAATGACCATGAAACCATTGTCAATTGTCATAAAAACCCTGGTTCACTAATGTCCTTGAGGGAAGGAAATCTGCTGTCTTTACCTGGTCTGGCCGACATGTGACTCCAGATCTACAGCAATGTGGTTGACTCTTAAATGTCCTCGGGGATGGGCAATTACTGCTGGCTCAGCCAGCCACGCTCACATCCCATAAATGAATAAAGAACAAAAATCAAGAGAACTCCCTCATTTTATGTCAACGCTGAGAGGTAGAAAGGGCCTCGACTTGACAGTTCATCCAAGTAGTGTCAGCTCTGACAATCCAATCTCGCAATGGTGTGTCAGCTCAGGAACTTGGCGCTCACAACCTTCTGACTGAGAGAAGGCAGCCATTTCCAAATTCTACGTTATTCTATATGTGTTCCTTGGCATGACCTATCCAGCAGTTCAGGGACCATCAGGTTTCACAAAGCATTAAAAGATCGCTCTCTGTATTCATCCTTACAGCGCAGAACAACATTTCTAACCTGATCTTGAACCAAACTCTTTTGAAAGGTGATGATTCAACGTGTCTTTCGCTGAGGAGGGGGAAATGAATCCTAATATTGCTCGAGGCACTGCGATCTCACATCTATCTTCTTAAATTCCACTCCTCTAGTCCAAGTTAAACAAAGTGAGATGATTGTTGTGCTTTTCCTTCTTCAACTATCTGCTCTGAAAAGAGGAAGGGATTTTGCTGTGAGTGGGTGGGGTTGAATTGGCCACATTCCAGAAAATTAACTCACCAGTTCCACAAGAGAAGAGGCTTGAGGCCTGTTGAACTAAAAATAAGTTTGAGAAGAAGATAGGATCTTTACGCTTCCCTGCCAGGGAATACACTGAGAGCAGGGGAAGCAGCAAACAGAGCAAAAAGACAGCTCGCTCCGTCGACAGAGGAAATCAAGAATTTCCAGGACTTTGTAAATTGGAGCTTATCGTAGGGTGGCAATTGTCATTTTTTTTGTTGTCGATGGAAGCAATGCAATAAGAATCATGCCAATCTGGGTTTCCTGTCTTTTAAAGTTTGAATGTGCCGGACCTGATCTGTGCTACTTTCTCTACCCTGGCCCATCAGCTGTCCTTGACACACAGCAGCCTTGGGACTGGCTGCCGTTTGACCTGTGCAAACTTTGCTTCTTGTTCCCTGCAGAGAAAGAAGTGACAGTCAGAATGTCTGAGCTCTTCCCATGGTCCATTCGGCAACACACTGACCATTAGCAGCTAATGAACACAGGCTAACACTCACAGTGAGGCACTGAGAGAGTGCTGCACGGTAGGAGTTTGTGGATGAAGCATTAAACCAAGGCCCCTCTCTCTCCCTCTATCTATCAGGTGAATGCAAAAGATCCCATAGCGCTATTTCAAAGATGAGTAGGGTGAGTTCACCCCGGTGGTCTGGCCAATACCTATCCTTCATAATCAACGTCAAAAAAGGCCCGCTCATTACCTCATTTGTGGGACTGTGTGGCACACGCTCCAACCTCCATCTACAAGTCTGCAGATGACATGACCGTAGTATGTCAGCTCTCGAACAAAATTTAGTCAGAGTACAGGAGGGACTGTCCGTGTGGAGTTTGCACATTCTTCCTGTCTTTGCGTGGGTTTCGGCCCCACAACCCAAAGATGTGCAGGGTAGGTGGATTGGCCACGCTAAATTGGCCCTTCATTGGAAAAAATTAATTGGATACTCTAAACATTTTTTTTTTAAGTACGGGAGGGAGATAGAGAACCTAGTGGCGTGGTGTAAATGATAACATCTCTCCCTCGAAGTCAGCAAAACTGAAGAGCTGGTCATTGACTTCAGGAAGCAAAGTATCATACACGCCCCTGTCTGCATCAATGGTGCCAAGGTGGAGATAGTTGACAACTTCAAATTCCTAGGTGTGCATATCACCAAAAATCTGTCCTGGTCAACCCACATCAATGCTACGACCAAGAAAGCACAACAGCGCCTTTACTTCCTCAGGAAACTAAGGAAATTCAGCGATGCACCATAGAAAGCATCCTATCTCACTGGATCACAGCCTGGTATGGCAACTGCTCGGCCCAAGACCGCAAGAAACTATGGGGAGTCTAATACACAACCCAGTCCATCTAGGTAAACCCGCCTCCCATGACTCTGTCTGCACCTCCCGCTGCCTTGGGAAAGCGGACAGCACAATCAAAGACCCCTTCCACCCGGGTTACTCTCTCTTCCAACTTCTTCCATCGGGTAGGAGATACAAAAGTCTGAGAACATGCACGAACAGGTTCAAAATCAGTTTCTTCCCTGCTGTTACTAGACTCCTGAATGACCCTCTTATGGACTGAACTGATCTCTTCAGACATCTTTACTGAGTAGTACTACACTCCTTTTGCTTCACCCGATGCCTATGTCTATGTATTTATATTGTATATTGATGCAAGTCCTATGTTTCTAATGAATGGAAAAAACTGTCTGGACTGTACCACTGTACACATGACAATAAATCCAAATTCAATCAGGCTTGCTGGTGCTGGAAGCTGCGTTCTTTCTGATTGCTTTATCCTATAATGATAATGTATTAAGCTGTGCAGTTTCTGCAGGAGAAACTGGGAATAGAACACGTACAAATGTAACATTCGATAAATTAGTTGACAGAGAGCGATATCTGCCTCCTGCAGCCTTTAGACTAGTCAGTTCAGTTTCACCGTCGCTACAGCTAAAATAGCTGCGTGCATGAACATTGGGCCTGACTGACTCCTTGTCATACTGGACTATGCCATCACCTCCCAAGTTGTGAAGGGGGTTGAAGCCTAACTCAATCCAGTGATTATTGAAAAGAAGAGGCAGTAGGGCTAATCCACTGCGCCACCGTGCTGCCCAATTTACAGCTCTTGACACAATTTGTCCATGCTTCATCCCAGCTTTGTAATGTATCCTTCTTTTACTTTCTCCCTTATATATTTTTCGGTTTCCTGTTAAGTGCATCTTTGCCATTCACTTCAACTATTGCTTGTGGTTGCAAGTTCCACAGTTTGGGCAAAGAAATTTCTCCCAAATTCTCGATTGGATTCATTATCGTCTGTGGTGATTCAGGCCATACACTGGAGGCTTTCAGTAGTTGACCAAGGGATTTATTGATCAAAGGCAAATGCAGTTAAGTTGCAGGCACAGACTCAATGTAACAGGTCTTAACACATTGCCTGGGGTCCTGCTCCCAGGGCCCCGTGCAAACTCCCCATTGACCAGGATTCACGCACTCCCGCGTTATTGGTCCCAGGAAGATCATGTGGTCCATAGGGTCCGTCCCCTTAAAGGGGCACACTATCAGTTCCCTCGCTGCTTAAGTCCTTTATCACACTACTTCAAAACTATGCACTAAAGCTACAATGGTTAACAGGAACAATGATGGAAAGACAGTCCATCAAAATGTCAATTGGTCCAGAGACCTGGGGCTGATTTAGCACAGGGCTAAATCGCTGGCTTGAAAGCAGACCAAGGCAGGCCAGCAGCACGGTAATTCCCGTACCAGCCTCCACAAACAGGCGCCGTAATTTGGCGACTAGGGGCTTTTCACAGTAACTTCATTTGAAGCCTACTTGTGACAATAAGCAATTTTCTCTTTTTTTCATTTCAGGCTCTGGGTCCTCCCAGACCTCCACAACGCAGCCACAGACTCGGCACTCTTTTGGGTGATGAAGTGGTTCACAGTTGATGCCACCTCAGGAGGGACCACTTTGACGACAGGCGAACTAGCCACACTGGCCTCGGCAGACACAGCAGGTTGAACAGGAATGGAGGTTCCTGGCTCCCCTTGGTTGGACTGAGTTACAGGATGTTCGCTGGATTTGTTCACACCACGTCAGGGGTCACCACCCCTCGGTTCCTCAGGTGGTCTAATTGCTTTTTTGATGGTCTTCCTGTGAACATTGGGTATATAAGACACCAACCCTGACTGGACCACAATCAATCCTTCAAACAAAGGCAAACCAGAGTGAAACTTTGGGCCAAAACCAGATCTCACATCCGGAACGTCCTGTCATCCCTCCACTCTGACTGCTGACTCTTCTGAGATGCCTGACGTGCCTCCAACCTGGCCGCCAATTTTGGAAATACAAGAGTAAATCAGCATCTCCGGTTGCGTTCACGATGAGGGGAGCAATTGACGGTTTCTAACAGAGTTGGCGTCTGTTTATATTGCATTTCACGGATCTGGTCACTGTCAACTGTTGAGGAGGGGGGTGTTCTATTGGGAGGGGGAAGGTTCTAATTGTGATGTTTTTGGTGGTTATGGTTTGTTCAGGTTGTCGATACGTCCTTTATTGTTTGACTGTCACGTAGAAAATGTTTAAAATTTCCTGTTGGGATGGAGAGCAGCCTCTCCACCCTGTGCCCTGGCGTGGCGGGGGGACCTGTTGGAATTCTTGACTCTTGAGAAGGTTAAGTTTGAACTGAGTGGAAGGATGGAGGGGTTCTACAATTCATGGGCGTTATTCATTATGCACTTTTGAGAATTGGATCACATCGAACACTAGTGGGGGGGACCGTATGTGTTAATGTGACTATGGGTGATTCCTCATTCCTTTTTGTTGTATGTTCATGTTAACTTGCAGCACGGTAGCACAAGTGGATCGCACTGTGGCTTCACGGCGCCAGGGTCCCAGGTTCGATTCCCGGCTGGGTCACTATCTGTGCGGAGTCTGCACGTTCTCCCCCGTGTCTGCGTGGGTTTCCTCCGGGTGCTCCGGTTTCCTCCCACAGTCCAAAGACGTGTAGGTTAGGTGGATTGGCCACGCAAAAAAAAGGTTAGGAGGGGTTATTGGGTTACGTGGATAGGGTGGAAGTGAGGGCTTAAGTGGGTCAGTGCAGACTCGATGGAGCCCAGCTGCTTTGACCCCATGGTTGAATGAGAGGTTAAGTTGTACAACAACAAAAATTCGGCAACCTCTGGCAAAGTAGTTTATCGGATTGCTTCTTTATGGCATTTTGGAAATGAATTTTAATGACCTGGCCACCCCATAGTTATGAGAAACTGTTCAGAACTAAAAGGTGCACACCATTCCATAGAAAACATACTGATCACAGGCCTGAAGGGAGCAGATACATTCTGTTCTTGACACCAGGTCACTCAGACCTTAACGTTTTTCAGAGGAATAGAAGCTTTGTAGCTACTCCCCAATTTTGCAGAAAATAAATAAGGCTTAAAAGGTTTCCACTGATAGTCATCATATACAATATCCAAACATTGTAAAAATCTCACTCTTATTGATTGGGCAGTCACTAGGCAGTACAATTTCCCCGACAACATAAACATGTGTCAACTCTAGTAGGCTTGAGGGCAGCACGGTGGCCTAGTGGTTAGCATTGCTGCCTCACGGCGCTGAGGTCCCAGGTTCGATCCCGGCTCTGGGTCACTGTCTGTGTGGAGTTTGCACATTCTCCCCGTGTCTGCGTGGGTTTCGCCCCCACAACCCAAAATTGTGCAGAGTAGGTGGATTGGCCACGCTAAATTGCCCCTTAATTGGAAAAATAATTGGGTACTCTAAATTTAAAAAAAAAAAACTCTAGTAGGCTTCACCTCAGAGATATAAGGTTATGGTTTAAGCCCCTCTGACATTTCCGTACAACAGAGTTCTGCACTTTGAAGGTGCTGTCTGCCCTCTCAGCTGAGTGTGACAGACCCAATTTAAATACGAGCAGGGAAGCTCTCCCCACGTGCTGGCTAATATTTATCCCTCAACCAACATCATAAAGAACGGTTACCTGGTAATAATCATATTGTTGTTTCTGGAAGTTTGCTGTGCATAAATCAATTCCTGCATATCGTGCATAAACAGCATTACAATATTTAACTGGCTGTAAAGTGCTTTGGAAGGGTGTGAGGGTTGTGAAAGGCATTATATAAATGCACGTTTTTCTCTCTCACTGAAATTGGACTCTAATAATTCCCCCAGATCTCAGACACATCAGAGATATTTCCTTCTCAAAGCAGCTGGTCACAGAATGACATTGTGGGGGCCTGGGACCCTCTCGGCCAATGACTGACATTTAATGACGAAGGAGATGCAAAAAGATTTTTTTTTTAAATGGAGACGAGCAAACAGTTAACCAAACAACTGACAACTTGAACTTTTAAACCTCTCAGAAATCAGACCTTTACATGGGGGCAAGTGCACACAGCTCTCGAAGACGGATATCATTTGATATCTTGAAGTGTACTGTTAGCTGAAACTAGTTTTGTTCAATCGGAGGCATCTCCAAGTGACTCCTTCAACTGAGAACAATGAAATGAAGCAAGTGAGGGGTCTCTCAGCTGTCTGGTGCTGCCGGCGAGGATCTGGGTGGATTGCCTGATGTTGAGAATGGCATCCTCTCTCTCTACATTGGAAAGCTTCTTAGAGCTGAGCAAATAAACACAGACAGTGCAATGTTTTCGGCAACAAAAAAGATCTTTTGCTTGTCTCTAAATTACTGGCACGGACAGGAAGCTTTTGTTATCTTGTTATCGCTTTGACATTTATACTTGACCATATGGCGCACATATGTGGATATTTACCCCGGCTGTTCATCAGGTTTACTCTCTGATTTGCCACATTGCGAATTTTGTGAGGTTATCCTTCAAATGCAACAAGCTGTCGGCAAAACAAGTTCTAATCAATGGATGCGGGCTTCCTCTTGATTTGTTTGGGTCAATTTTCTTCCTCTTTCCTGGAGATGCTGACTGCTGCCATGTTTGCCAATTGACACTCCCTCTGACACCTTGTGCAGACAGTCCATTCTCGTGTCCTCACCAATGATAGGTAGACGACAGAGAACAGACAAAGGGATGATCGAACTGAGATGACCAAACTGATTCAATGCAGTACATAGCAAAATAAACTGTTCCATCCATTTGAGGAGCCCACAACAAGTTGAGATAACTTTAAAATTAGAGGCAGGCTGATGTCAGGAAGCATTTGTCCACACAAAGAGGGCTGCATATCTTGTACTCTCCCTTTGTCGGCTGGGGTTAATTGAAAATTTCCAGTTGAAATTGATATATTTTAATTGGCCAGAGGTATTAGAGAAATGGGAACAAGGTGGCTACATGGGGTTAAGATCGAATTGAATATTTATCTAATTGAATGGTGGAAAAGGTTCGAGGGACAGAATGGCCTCCCGATGTCATATTGGAGAGTGCCAGTGTCTGCATCCACACACTTTTTAGCCAGGGCCATGAGATTGATCAGCAGTGGAAACCCTGGCTGGTATTTCCCTCAGTGTCCCATTTGCGGTGAGGATTGTTTTTTTTTTTACCCCAGTCACCATCCTGGCAGTGATCAGTGAAATCTGAGGAACTTTGGTTTGAATGGCTCAGCTCCGTCCAATTGGGTTTGCCAACTCAGCCACAGAGTGTGCACACGCTGTCATCGTAATGTTACAGCTTTAACTGCCTCTGCATTTCCAGGAACGTCAGTAAATCAACCTCAGTTACTTTACCCGTTGTAAATCTGTCATAAGGAAATGACAGCCCCATGTATCTGATGGATTCAATTGCAGTGAAATACCTGCTCCATCAGCTGAGTAAATTAGCATCTTGCTTGTGTAATCTGCTGGCCAAGGGTATTGCAAATCCTTGAAGTGTCCATCACACTGCTATTTCTGTGATTACACATTTCAAAGGCAACATGAAGAACAGTTTAAAGAGTGCTGATTGCAGCTGAGATTGACATCTTCAATGTTTCTAAATCACTGCCACATTGGGCAGTGAGTTAAAGACCTCCAATCTGGTGTGTGTGTGTGTGTGTGTTTGTGTGTGGGTTCTCCCCTTCTGTAAATACCGTGAGACGAGGTGAAAGGCAGAAATTAAAGCACATGCTTCATGGCGCAAAGATTATTGAAGAAAAGCAGTGAGATGGCAAAAAAGGAGAACTGGAGGAAGCAGAGGAACAAGCGCACACACCTCTTTAGGCCTTGTGAAAGTGAACTGCAAGAGAGGTGGTTAGAAACTGCCTCTTCAACACTTTAAAGAGAACATCAGCAAGTTAGGGGCAGCAGGGTAGCATGGTGGTTAGCATAAATGCTTCACAGCTCCAGGGTCCCAGGTTCGATTCCCGGCTGGGTCACTGTCTGTGTGGAGTCTGCACGTCCTCCCCCTGTGTGCGTGGGTTTCCTCCGGGTGCTCCGGTTTCCTCCCACAGTCCAAAGATGTGCGGGTTAGGTGGATTGGCCATGCTAAATTGCCCGTAGTGTCCTAATAAAAGTAAGGTTAAGGGGGGGGGGTTGTTGGGTTACGGGTATAGGGTGAATACGTGGGTTTGTGTAGGGTGATCATGGCTCGGCACAACATTGAGGGCCGAAGGGCCTGTACTGTTCTATGTTCTATGTTCTATGTTAACCAAAGGCAAAGTAAGCGTAACTTAACACCTACCAAGTGCACCACCCAACCTCAGCACTGAGAATGATCTCTATGGAAAATAATGGTCAGTCATTGGCTACGGCTGACGGTTGTCACATCAATAGATTTGGATGATTTCAAAAAAGTGCAGAATTAAGAGCAAGAGCTGGCATTGCTGATGTTGCAATCACTCTTCATGTGCTGGAAGGAAAGTAAATTTCTTCACATGGTGATTTCATACATTTGTGGACCACTGTTATAAGTAGTAGCTCTGAGTGCTAAAGCGAGCAGTGAATGTGCTATGTGTCAATGACACACCGTGACATTCATGACAAGAAACTGATACCAGGGAAAATTCAAAGCAAGTCAATTGTGTAATACTGTCCTGTTGGTCAGATGGAAACATATGGTGAAACATGTGCCTCTTAGGGGCGGAATTCTCCGCTCCCCATGCAGCCTGGGAGAATCGCGGGAGGGAGCCCCGACATTTTTTACGCCCCCCTGGCGACCCCCGCGATTCTCCGCCCCCCGCTCAGAAAAATCGACGCTCGCCGTTTTACACGGCGAACGGCGATTCTCCGAGCCCGATGGGCCGAGCGGCCTGCTATTCACACCCGTTTCACGATGGCGGCAAACACACCTGGTCGCTGCATTCATGAAACAGGCGCCAGATGCCCGTTTGGGGTATCTAGGGGCCCGATTGGGAGGGGAGCACGACTGTTCTCGGGAGGGGACAGGCCCGCGATCGGTGCCCACCGATCGTCGGGCCGGCGTCCAAAATGGATGCACTCTTTCCCCTCCGCTGCCCAGCAAGATCAAGCCGCCACATCTTGCCGGGCGGCTGAGGAGAAAGACGGCCACCGCGCATGCGCGGATTCGTGCTGTCTGAGCGATGAAGTCATCCACGCATGCGCAAATTGGAACCGGCAACCCACGCATGCGCGGATGACTTCACATTCACAGCGTCACGAGGTTGCTGCCGAGAAAGCCGGAGGCCCGCTCCTAGCCCCCCGGGTGGGGGTGAAGTAGGTGCGGGGAGCGGGCCTCCGGGAACTCGGCCGAGGTTCACGACGGCCTTCACGAATTCGGCCCCCTGCGGAGAATTCCGCCCACAGTTTCCGGGGGTGGCACGTTGGCACAGTGGTTAGCACTGCTGCCTCATGGAACCGAGGACCCGAGTTTGATCCCGGCCCTGGGTCCTTGTCCGTGTAGAGTTTGCGCATTCTCCACATGGTTGCATGGTCCTCACTCCCACAACCCAAAGATGTGCAGGGATGGTGGATTGGCCAAGCTAAATTGCCCCTAAATTAGAAAAAAAATGTTTAAAAGAAAGTCTACCCGAACAATGGGCCTTGAAACTGTGTTTTCATAGAATTTACAGTGCAGAAGGAGTCATTCGGCCCATCGAGTCTGCACCGACCCTGGGAAAGAGCACCCTACTTCAGCACACACCTCCATCCTATCCACGTATAACCCAGTAACCCCACCTAATCTTTTTTTTTGACACTGAGGACAATTTAGCATGGCAATTCCACCTAACCTGCACATCTTTGAACTGTGGGAGGAAACCAGAGCACCCAGAGGAAACCCATGCAGACACGGGAAGAAAGTGAAAACTCAACACAGACAGTGACCCGAGGCCGGATTTGAGCCCGAGTCCCTGGAGCTATGAGGTGGCAGTGCTAACCACTGTGCCATCCCCTTTTCAACATCAAGTCTCGAATGAGGTAGAATTAACCCCAGGTAAATATTCTCAGGACAGAAGAAGTGGTGTGAATCTCTGTGCGGTTGTTCAATTCCATCCTCCCTATTAGCTGTACCTGGTAGCGTTACAGCTCTGGTGTCCGAAACCTGAACCTCACCTCAAATTGTGTATTGTGGCCATCGTCAAGACCGCTTTGGCCTTCCCTTTTCCCCGAGTTGGCTTTACTCCTGTCCGGCCTCCTCATAACTCCCAAATCTCCAGTTGTACTTCCTTTCCCATTCCATTGTGCAATCAGGTCAAAATCTTTGATCTTGTTTGCAACTCAAGCCACATTGAACCTCCTATGTTTCGCTTGTCACCTTCTGCTTTGCTGAACATGGATGGCCAAACTAACACTCGTTCCTCTGATCCACAACTGCGAGCAGAACTTTCAACCATCACAGCACTACACTCACAAACTCTTTTACTCTGCTGTTACATCTTGTTGCATCTCACCCAGTCTTGTAGAGTTTACTAAAAAGGACAACTGTTTGGGTCATTCTGTCAATCAAGCTCCTCAATCTCTTGCCTTTCTCTGTTCAGAGTTAGAACATCTCATTATCTTACAGGGGTTTGACAACATATCGTTCATCAACTGTGTGAATGTGTGAAGTTTTCATCGCCAAGCCAATAATTGTCCCGAGTCAGAAACAGCATCCCAGCATTGGGTGAGATGCCTCGCTGAGCATCATATTTTATTTCAGGGCTTCTATGTAAATGTAAGTTGCCGCTGCAGTCTCTATTGTCAATTCATCACTCTTGATGCCTTCTTTTCCTCCTGGGGGGATCACCAAGACAACAAGACATTGCACCAGTTCCCAACCAGGCTCTTGTGCACAGATAACTCAACATAGCATCATCTACGGGGGCAGCACGGTGGCACAGTGGTTAGCATTGCTGCCTATGGCGCTGAGGACCCGGGTTCGAATCCCGGCCCTGGGTCACTGTCCGTGTGGAGTTTGCACATTCTCCCCGTGTCTGCGTGGGTCTCACCCCCACAACCCAAAGATGTGCAGGGTAGGTGGATTAGTCACGCCAAATTGCCCCTTATAGAACAGTACAGCACAGAACAGGCCCTTCGGCCCTCGATGTTGTGCCGAGCAATGATCACCCTACTTAAACCCACGTAACCCGTATACCCGTAACCCAACAATCCCCCCATTAACCTTACACTACGGGCAATTTAGCATGGCCAATCCACCTAACCCGCACATCTTTGGACTGTGGGAGGAAACCGGAGCACCCGGAGGAAACCCACGCACACACGGGGAGGACGTGCAGACTCCGCACAGACAGTGACCCAGCCGGGAATCGAACCTGGGACCCTGGAGCTGTGAAGCATTGATGCTAACCACCATGCTACCGTGAGGCCCCCTTGCTACTGTGAGGCCCCCGGAGATAACGCAACATAGCACCATCCGGGGGCAGCACGGTGGCACAGTGGTTAGCATTGCTGCCTATGGCGCTGAGGACCCGGGTTCGAATCCCGGCCCTGGGTCACTGTCCGTGTGGAGTTTGCACATTCTCCCCGTGTCTGCGTGGGTCTCACCCCCACAACCCAAAGATGTGCAGGATAGGTGGATTAGTCACGCCAAATTGCCCCTTAATTGGAAAAAAAAGAATTGGGTACTCTAAATTTTTTTTAAAAATAGCAGCATCCTAGGGGATCCATGTGGTCAACCACAGCAGATCAAGGTCAGAACTTGTGGGCAGGAGCATGGTCAGGATCAGAAGCAGGATTTGCTGCAACATCAGGAATTCTCGGACCATGTGTTAACTGTGGCTCTTACAGTGGGTGCACTCTCACCTCTGAGTCATGTGTTTGTGGGTAGAAATCCCACGCCAAAGCAAACAAAAGACTCAACTGACTCCACTGCCGAACTGAGGGAGTGCAACACTGTTACAGGTCTTGCAGATGAGACATCAAACTCAGGTCTCCATCAGGAGGATAGAAGTAAAAAGGTAAAGTCGCTAAAGTTCCAGATGACCAGAGGCTGCTTTCCCTTTTGAGCGGAAGGGCTGACTGGTGGTGATTTAACCTGAGGATCACCACACTTCAGGTGAGGGACAAGATTGAGAACCTTCATTTCAAAAAAAAATTTAGGTTACCCAATTATTTTTTTCACTTAAGGGCCAATTTAGTGTGACCAATCCACCTGCTCTGCACATTTTTGGGTTGTGGGGGCGAAACCCACGCAGACACGGGGAGAATGTGCAAACTCCACACGGACAGTGACCCAGAGCCGGGATCGAACCTGGGGCCTCAGCGCCGTGAGGCAGCTGTGCTAACCACTAGGCCACCGTGCTGCCCTGATTGAGAACCTTCATGAATGCAACCACTAATTCAAAGAAGAGCAGGCACATTCTCCCGGGTACCAAAGCCAAGTACAGCCAAAGCTTAAATCTGAAATAAAAACAGAAAATGCTGGAAACATCTGGCAGGTCTGACAGCAGCCGTGAAGAGAGAAACAGAGTTTATGTTTTGAGTTTTGGTCCCCTGATCTAAGGAAAGATATACTGTCGTTGGCGACAGTCCAGAAAAGGTTCACCAGGTTGATCCGGGGTATGGAGGGATTTTCTTATGAAGAGAAGTTGAGTAGATTGGGCCTGTGCTCATTGGAGTTTAGAAGAATGAGAGACGACCTTATTGAGACATAGAGGATTCTCAGGGGATTTGACAGGATAGATACTGAGGGGATGTTTCCTCTTATGGGAGAGTCCAGGACCAAGAGGGCAGAATCTCAGAGTCAGGGGTCACCCATTTCAGACAGAGATGAGGAGGAATTTCTTCTCTCCGAGGGGAGTGAATCTGTGGAATTCTTTACCACAGAGAGCTGCAAAGGCTGGGTCGGTAATTTGCCAATCCACCTCCCGTGCACATCTTTGGGTTGTGGGGGTGAGACCCACGCAGACACGGGGAGAGTGTGCGAACTCCACACGGACAGCGACCCGGGGCTGGGATCGAACCCGGGTCCTCAGCTCCGTGAGGCAGCAGTGCTAACCACTGCGTCACCATGCAGCCCGGAGTTGAGGATTTTATCCAATCAGCCATGACCGCATTGAATGGCGGAGCAGAGAGGATGGGTCGATTTGACTCTTGTTAAGAGCTAAGACCTGCTGAGTTTTTCCAACATTTTCTGTTTTGATTTGAGTTCCCCCTGCTGCCCTGGCCAGTATTTATCTCTCAACCAGTATCAGGAAAAAACCCTGCATTTCCTGCTCACTTCTCTTTCGGGAGCTTGCTGTGCACAAATTGGAATTGTGTTTTCTATGTTGTCACACTTAAATACAATTTAACGAGCGGCAAAGTGTTTTGGAGCTCCTGTGATGCAGTGGGTAGCATCCCTGCCTTTGAGCCGGAAGTTCTGGGTTCAAGTCCCACCCTGGGACTTGCTGGCCAAGGAAGGTATGTTCAGGACACAGCCAAATCTGCAAATCCTTCCAAACATGCCCATGGACGGCAGTAAGAGCGGCAGGGACTCCTGGTCTGCCACGCTTGATGTGGAGTAGCGCCCCTCAAGCTAAATCCCCTGGCAACAGATTAGTGACCTGTTCTGGGAAGCACTAGCTATGGAAACGGACAAAAATATGCCTTGGTGCATCATTAAATGTGGAAAGAGGTGGGGGCGGGGGACAGTAGCTTAGTGGTATGAGCACGGTGATGAGTAACCCAGAGACCAGGGTAATGCTCTGGGGACCCGAATTCAAACTCCACTATGGTAGATGGTGAAATTCAAATTCAATGAAAAGCTGGAGTTAAAAGTCTAATGATGACCATTGTCAATTGTCGTAAAAAAACATCTGGTTCATTAACGTCTTTTAGGGAAAGAAAATGGCCTACATGTGACTCCAGATCCTTGCCAAATGTGCTTGACTCTCAAATACTCTCAGAAATGGTGTGCAGTTAGGGCAATAACAGTCAGCGATACTGACGTCTCATAAATTAATTTTAAAAAGTGCTTTCGGCTGTCGTCAATATGCATTTATATGGCAACTTTTCTAAAGGAGTCGGAGGCACGAAGCCAGGTTGAAGACCAATGGCAATGAATAGCAGCCAGATAGCAATTAACGGATAGAAATTGGAATGGTAATGAAGAACTGGGTGCAAATTAAACCCAGCAGCAACCTTCAATTCTTCAGGTGAGATGTTAAATCTATCCATTTTCATTCAAATCTCAAGCCGGATGGAGGTGCAGGGTAATTAATTAATCTTTTTATTTGCTGTTTAACAGCAGTTGAAATTTCACCGACATTTCAGAAGAACCTTAGTGGAAGGTTTGATCATGAAGGCTGCAGCCCGGTGATTCATCAGACACTATTCCTGTTGCGTGATGCCTAGGTTTGCTCATGTATCCTGCAGCGCTGTGCTGCTAATGGGCTAATGCAATCTATTGATGGTTTAGTACTGTCGCAGTGCAAGTCAAATAGCCAATCGCTATTGCATTTGGACATATATATTAATGACCTGTTTGGCTTCTGTTTATTTCATGTGACAAGCAAATATACTTTAATAATACCTTTGGGCGAGCTGAAAGGCTGCAAACTATTATGGGTGTTTTTCTTTTGTTCATGTCTGGCTCATGATGAAAATTGCTCACAAATAACCCAGTGAGAAAACTGTCGCTGCTTTTTGGAGAACGGCTGTCTTCAACGCTTCAAATGCTTTCTGCATGGGCCCTGGTGACTGTCCTCGGATCACAGTGTTCCCATAAGGGCACGCCTGCTGCCCACCTCGTCACAGCCAGATGGAAAGCAAAGATGCTGCAAATCTGGACAAAACAGAAAATGCTGCAAAACTCAGGAGGTCAGACAGCATCTGCGCAGCAATGTTTCAGAAGGTCAATGAGCGAGGGTCAGAACGAGAGGAAGTGGAGTTTGAAGCAAGAATTAGAAAGGCAAAGGGTTGAGGGGGTGTAGTAAAATGGAAGGTCTGTGATTGGGCGCAAGGTGGGAGACTAAACCACAAAAGGGACAGTCGTACATGAAAAGATGGGTCCAGATGAGGTGTAAATAGGAGTTACAGAATCATTACTAACAGCATAAAAATGGCCTTTGCTTATGATCTGAAATTAATGATGCTAATGTTGAGGTCAAAAGGCTGTAAAGAGCTTCATCAATAGATGAGCTGCTCCCCCTTGAGCTTCTATTTCTCCCTTTGTCATGCACCATCAGGCCTTTGATCATTTGATCTCTCCTACCTTGCACCCATTCGTACATCTTTCCTTTCATCAGTCTCCTTCCCCACAAAACCCCACTTCCACCTTTGCTCAGGCTGTCTAAAGCGGTGGGCTTCAGTTGGACCTGTTGTTAATCATCCCCCACCCAGACAGAATTTAACAAGATATAAAGAGCACCAATTGAAGAGTCAGTAAATGTTCCTCATACCTATCACACCCATCTACTCATTTAGTTTCCCATTAACCAAGTTCGGTAAAATAGCCCCAGTCTATTCTGCCGTTAGTTCAATTGCTCGCAAATTACACTTTTTTGTCAGGGGGTTGCAGTTAAAGATATTGCTCATGTGGTTAAATAGTGAGCATAGACTTGGTCAAATTGGAGATATCTTGGGTAATAATTCTCGTCCTTCTTATGTGTCATGTTTCAGTATCCGGGGTGGTTTTCGAAGGATGCTCTGGGCAATGGTGGTGTATTTGGTTTCTGGTTTATTTTTGAAAAACATTTAAATGAGTTGATATCCCCATTAAGCCTGTAAGTTCCTGGCAAGGTTTGTACTGCTCCTACAAGCAGGATCTAAAGTATGAGCATTATGAGAAGTTTTGAGATTAACTCCACTGGTAGTCTGTTATTAGGCATGAGCTTGTCCATAACTACATTAGTAAGTTCAGTTACATTTATAATAAGGAAGTTGACTGGTAATGATTTCCACATGCATTCTTTGAATACTCCTTCAACTTGCTGACGCCACTTTTCAATCGCAATCATATGGGGCCCTTTCAAGATGCCTTTTGTTCGGCCAGTTCAAGCAGTCTGTTCTTTGTACAGCGAAAATTCCATATGATAAAAGCCTTACGATAAATATGTTTTTCTGAAGTGGAATGAACATATTACGATGCATTTTTTGGAGTCAAAAGCAGCCACAATTAAACACGGCTGGGTTAATGGGTGGCTGACTCTCATTTTGTTTTGGACTCTCTGACTTTTACAGTGGATGGCAGTGTTTAACACATCATGCCCTGCCTTAAAACCAATGGTCAGCATCCCATTGGCTTGGGGACAACCGTTGGAAGTATGGATGGTATGCATTTTTGTGTTATGCCAAACAATCTGGGCTGGGTCAGCCAGGAACTGTGTCAGTGCGCAAAGCACATCTTCCTCAAGAAGGGCTGTTTCCTGTTTTTGGTCACACTGATGGGTGGGGGGGGGGGGGGGGGAGGGGGGGATGTCCACTGCAAGACTGTTACTCAAAGCTCCTAGCCCTCGTGGCTTTAAAATGGACAATTTTGTTCGGAACCCTGAGGGAATCCTGGGTTGAAAGTCCAAAGGCAGAACATGATGTGGAGATGCCGGCATTGGACTGGGGTGAGCGCAGTAAGAAGTCTTACAACACCAGGTTATAGTCCAACAGGTTTGTTTCGGACACTAGCTTTCAGAGCACTGCTCCTTCCTCAGGTGAATGGAGGAAGGAGCAGTGCTCTGAAAGTTACTGTTTGAAACAAACATGTTGGGCTTTAACCTGGTGTTCTTCTTACAAAGAACTTCTTACAAAGGCAGAACAGTATTGCTGCAACGTGGGGTTGACATATTAAACCAAGTTCTAGTCCCAGTCTGCCTTTTGACATGGGCACAAAAGATTCCGTGGTACCTTTTGAGGAATGCTAAGTAGTTCTCCCAGCATCCTGGCTAATATTCCTCTCTCAAACCCAAATCAGTTAAACCCAGATTAACTGCTCTCTTATCTCGTTGCTCTTTGTGGGACCTTGCTTCGTGCAAATTGGCTGACACACATTTCCCACAGAATACCAGAGTTCAGAAGTAATTGTTTCCTGGTGCTAAATAAACTCAGGTCTTTCCTCTTTCCAGACAGGAAGCTTGTTGCAGTCTGTGGTTGTTAACTTTATCTTCCTGGTGTCTCTTTCTCCATTCACTTCTCCCATGGTCTCTGACAGTGAGTCAAAGATGTATAAAGGTGCACCGATATGAATATCGTGCATCTGCTATCTCCTGTTGGGTGCATCCCCTGAAATAAATTACAACATTCTTCCTATTTTTATTGAGTGCTCGTGGTGAGCCACTTGCTTTTGAATTTCTCCCTTGCTCTTCTCAAGGTGTCAACTCCAGCTGGGTAGCCTTTCCCTAAGTAACGAGTGTCCACAGAGGATTCAAGCATAGAACTTATTTCCTGGCATGGGTCACGAGTCAGTCATTAGGAGCTATCACTGCCTCTTTCCTAGTTTTTGCTGGCACTGCTCAAGTGATGCCTGCGCTGAGGGCCAAGTAAGGAAAAACTGGTTTCCCTGAGCTGAGGGTTCAATTACTGGGGGCATAGATTTAAGGCAACTGGCAGAAGGGGACATGAGGAAAAACATTTTCACCCAGAGGGTGGTGGGGTCTGGTATTCACTGCCTAAGTTGGTGGTTGAGGCTGAAAGGCTCAACTCATTTGAAAGACACTGGATCTGCATCTGAAGGGCTGGACTAGGTGCTGGAAAACGGGATTCAAATGTCTCTTTTTTGGTTAGTGCAGACACGATGGGCTGAATCGTCCCTTTCTACACCGTAACCTTTCCATTTTTCTATGGCTACTAGTTCTTTTTTGGTTAGTGCAGACACGATGGGCTGAATCGTCCCTTTCTACACCGTAACCTTTCCATTTTTCTATGGCTACTAGTTCAGCACAGACCAGATTGTACCAATGGGATGGAGCAAGTAGAAGCATATGCAGTGAACGTTCACCAGACTGATTTCCGGAATGGTAGGATTGTCATATAAGAGATTGGATCAACCTGGCGAGTATTCACTGGAATTGAGAAGAATGAGCAGGAATCTCATTTAAACATCCATAATTCTGACACTGTGGAGGCTATGGGGGGCCAAGCCACTGAATATATTTAGACGGAAATACATAGATTTCTATTCTCTGAAGGTGTCAAGGCGTATGGTGAGAGTGCTGGGATATGAGGGGCTGTTTAGGGGCTGTTTAGCACAGAGCTAAATCGCTGGCTTTGAAAGCAGACCAAGCAGGCCAGCAGCACGGTTCGATTCCTGTAACAGCCTCCCCGAACAGGCGCCGGAATGTGGCGACTAGGGGCTTTTCACAGTAACTTCATTGAAGCCTACTTGTGACAATAAGCGATTTTCATTTTTTTTCATTTCATATGAGATTGATGATCATGTGAATGACAGAGCAGGCTTGCAGAGCCAATTGACCACCTCCTCATATTTTCTATGTTTCTATGTTCAACTAAAAAGCAGTCTAGGGACAATATGCAGCATCAGAATCTCAAAATGTATTTCTTTTAAAAAAAATTTTGAGTACCCAATTCATTTTTTCCAATTAAGGGCCAATTTAGTGTGGCCAATCCACCGAGCTTGCACATTTTTGGGTTGTGGGGGCGAAACCTACGCAAACACGGAGAGAATACAGTGCAAACTCCACATGGACAGTGACCCAGAGCCGGGATCGAACCTGGGACCCCGGCTCCGTGAGGCCACAGTGTTAATCCACTCCGCCACTGTGCTGCCCCTATGTATTGCTAATGTAGAAAGAAAGAAAGAGAATGTGCACTTATAGCAATTTTAATGAGCAGCCAGATAACCTGTCACGTCATTGTCAGTGGAGAAATGTTGTTCGGACATGGGGAGAGCTTCCTATCAGTAACCTGCGGGCCTTAATTCCAGCCTTTGGAAGTAGGCAGAAATGGCCTGAAGTTAAACTTCTCAGCTGAAAGACAACACATCTGACAATCCAGCACTTCTTCAATGTATACACAAGTCGGGGGCAGCACGGTGGCACAGTGGTTAGCACTGCTGCCTCACTGCGCTGAGGTCCCAGGTTCGATCCCGGCTCTGGGTCACTGTCCGTGTGGAGTTTGCACATTCTCCCCGTGTTTGTGTGGGTTTCGCCCCCACAACCCAAAGATGTTCAGGATTGGTGGTTTGGCCACGCTAAATTGCCCCTTAATTGGAAAAAATTAATTGGGTGCTCTAAATTTATTTTAAAAAATGTGTACCCAAGTCAAAGGGTGACTGAATTCACAACATCCGATTCAGAAGGCAAACTGTTATTAGTGAGCCAAGTTGGCACTTGGAAATACCATTCACATATTGCCATATTATTGTCTGCTTAAAAAATGTTTGAGTGTCCAATTATTTTTTTCCAATTAATGGGCAATTTAGCGTGGCTAATCCACCTACCCGGCACATCTTTTGGATTGTAGGGGTGAGACTCATGGAGACCCGGGGCTGGGATCGAACCCGGGTCCTCAGCACTGTGAAACAGCAGTGCAGCCATATCATTCTCAATGACAATGGCATTTATTTGTCAAACAATAGATAACTTAAGGGTTAGCACTGCTGCCTCATGGCACTGAAGACCCGAGTTCGATCCTGGCCCTGGGTCACTGTTCGTGTGGAGTTTGCACATTCTCCCCGTGTCTGCGTGGGTCTCACCCCACAACCCAAAGATGTGCAGGTAAGTGGATTGGCCACGCCAACTTGCCCCTTAAATGAGAAAAGAAAAGATTTGGGCACTTCACATTTAAAGAAAAAGAAATAGATAACTAAATGCTTGAAAGTATGTGCAGTGATTACAGCAACATTGTTATCCTTGCATTGTAGATGTCATCTGGCATTGAAGATGCAGAAAGTACTGAGGAATCAAACATGCGTTAAAAAATCGAGAAGAAAGTCCACCACGTTTCTCTTTGCATCTATATTAAAGGCATGGTTAGAGATTTTGAGCCTCTGGCCTCATTTTTAAGCATTTATTTATGTGTGATTCTGTCAAACTGTTGATGTGAACACAACAATTAGTTCCAATGTCCCTGGGCTAGGAGGTGAGATGTAATTGGCCCAGGATTTGTAATTGGCTCCTGATTCACTGCCAATGTTCCTGACTGTAAAGTGCACCTGTGCAAAGGCTGGGTGAGAACAAGATTGGTTTAGTTGGGTTCTCCGAAGCATCATTAAGCTGACTGAAGTGACTGGGTGCAATCTGGGCAGCCAATTGACCAACTCGTCTGAGTCATATTGGAATATCATTGTGCCCTGAGTTTCCTTCCTTTTCCCCAAATTCCTGAATATTCTTAGTCCTAACTAGCTATCTTCCTTTCAAACATATCATTGACTTTACATCCAGAGCCTGAGACAGCACTTTTCACCTTCGCAGTGTGAAATGTTGCTGGCCGGTTTTGAACCGAGGACATATCACGTGTGAGGTGAACCACGACACTATAGGTACACTGCTTGAGCAATGTCGATCATGTTTCAGCACAGTTTTGAACCGACGACCTATCGTTTGTGAGGTGAAAGCGCTAACCACTACACTATAGAAACCAGTGGGTGTAACTACCTGAGTTTGTTTTCTAACGAGTTTAGCTTGAAGATGTGAATCGCAATTGAGGTGCATTTACTGGTCAGCTAGAAAGGATTGGATGATATGGCTCATATTCCGGGTTCAAATCCCACCATGAGCGTGGAACCATTACCAACTGTCGTTCAAAACCCATTTGGTTCACTCATGTCTGAAGGCTAGAATCTGCCATCCTTTTGTGATCTGGACTGCAAGTGGTTGACTCTTAAATGCTCTCTGAAATGGCCTAGCAAGCCACTCCATTCAAGGGCAATTAGGGATGGGCAACAAATGCTGGTCCAGCCACCGACGCCCACCTCTCATGAATGAATAACAAATAAAAATAAAATGTTGCTCCTCAACACTTAGATATATGGAGCCATCCTTTTCACTTCCTCCTGCTCTTCTTCATTCAGGTGAGTCAGTAAGGAATCACTTTGTTTTTCCAGTCTAAAGTCCTCGATTTGATTAATGCCTTCCTGTGCTGACATTATTCTGCCCAAAGAAGCACATGAGCTTTCAGACTAACTCCTTCACATGCTAGATGAGTGCTACATTTGTGGAATTACTGCTGCATGAGAAATTGTGAGTAAACTCAAACATCCTCATTGCTGATCTTTAAAACATTTACTTTAAAATGACAGCATGACTCAAACAGCTTGGAATTGTGACTTGCGTTAATTTCACCTTCCTCCCTGTAGCTTTCGGCCAAGCTGTTTTCCGATGATAGTGTCAACGGTCACTGTTTAAACAGGAGCATTTGCCAACAAAAAAACCCTGCAATTGGACTGAATCATGAACACTCTTATTTACTTTTGCAATTTTGAGTTTGGTGCCAGGTTATATTTGGACTCGGGTTCCATGGACTTGGGTTCAATCCATAGTGTTTTCTCGTTTCTGCAAAGTACATTACTTTTCAATTTCCCGATCTGATTTGTGCAATTCCTAAATCATCAGTGAAAGAGGCAAAGTTGTTCTCGGCTGATCCATTGATGGGTTTTCAGTTTGCTATGTAGTTCCTGCTGTAAAATCGCCCCAGACTGAAATGAGATACCAGCTACTGAAATATCCCACAACACAATCGTCAACACAATTTCAAAACGATAAGACAATGGAGTTAGAATGACAGTGTGACAGTACACAGAATGAAGCCTTTCATACAACATTCCTTCACTGTTTTGTATGAGCCTGAGCCAGGTGAAACCCATCTTTAACGGTACCACAAAGTGCGTGTTAGGTATCAGACCCCCCCCCCCCCCTCCCTGACATTCCTATTCACTGCCTATAAGTGGAATGCACCATGACTATACCATGCAAAAAACATTCGAACATTGGGAAAGCATATGCTTGTGGGTGCATCATGCCAGGAGCTAACTTTCAACCCTTAGCTGTGTTCGCATGGGCAGCACATTCCTCCTTCCCTTGGTTTCTAGAAATTGCTGCAATCTTCTGTGCACCCATTGTGTGATTGAACAGTGTAATAGAAAGAGCTTGCATTTATCAGTGATTTTTGCAATCTCAGGATGCCTCAAACTGCTTTACAGCGAATTAAGTACTTTTTAAAGTGCTGTAATGTCGGAAGCATGGCAGCCAATTGCCCGAGTAAGCTCCTACGAACTGCAACGTGCTCATGACTGATGACAGGGGCTGTTTAGCTCACTGGGCTAAATCGCTGGCTTTGAAAGCAGACCAAGGCAAGCCAGCAGCACGGTTCGATTCCCGTAACAGCCTCCCCGAACAGGCGCCGGAATGTGGCGACTAGGGGCTTTTCACAGTAACTTCATTTGAAGCCTACTCGTGACAATAAGCGATTTTCATTTCATGACCTGACCATCTGCTCGAGTGAGGAATATTGACCAAGGGCACCCGTGAAAACATAACTGTCCATCTTCAAGGTATTGACATGATATCCTTTGCCTTTAGCTGAGGGGACAAATGGGACCTTGTCTGAACATCTTTTCCGAAAGACAGCACTGCAGCGCTCCCTCGCTACTGTGGGACCAGGAAGCCACAACCTTGTGATTCCAGCGCTATTGACTGAGCCATGACCCATACCACATGCAACACACTTCACAACAAAGCTCAGTGAAGAGGGCATGGCATCTTTAGAGCGTTAATTTTCTAATGATGAGGGTATTGAACCCCAAACAGTGTTATGTCTCCTTAATTTGCCATACTGGGTGAGCCTTGATAGTGACAGTTGGCTGAATCTTTACCCACAAGCAGGCCTTGCTGTTGATTCTAGGGCTGTCATCATGTGATATTCATTGAATGCAGAGTTTGAATTTTCTCTACTGCATTCAGTGGAGCTGAACTGTTGTTACTGAACATGTGTCCATAATGCCAGACACTCGAAATTTGTTGCTGGTCTGTTTCATCTTTTATTTATGGCTTTGCCAAAGAACTGGCTAAGCTTCCAGGTCAGAAAGTACCTTGGAGTCCTTGCAACACATGCTGTTAAACTGTAATAACTCCACTCACATACGTGTTTGTCAGACGCAATCTGCCTCTCTGGTGTTGTACATTTTGTGTTTGTGTTCCCATATGGGGGACTCAGCGTTTGCACACAGCACTGCAACTTTGGTGGCTGCAAGGGGCAAGATGCAGCGTAAAGCTTGATATAAACCCTGTCACCCACCCCGCCCCGCCATATTTCACAGTTTAACGAGAATCATTGTCTAGTACCGTTAGGATACTTCATTCTTGTAAGCCATTTGTTTCTGATTAACTGAAGAAGAGTCTCACTGGACTCGAAATGTTAACTCTGTTTCCTTCTTGAGCAGCACGGTGGCGCAGTGGGTTAGTGCTGCTGCCTCACGGCGCCGAGGTCCCAGGTTCGATCCCGGCTCTGGGTCACTGTCCGTGTGGAGTTTGCACATTCTCCCCGTGTTTGCGTGGGTTTCGCCCCCACAACCCAAAAGGATGTGCAAGGTGGGGGCAGCAGGGTAGCATGGTGGTTAGCATAAATGCTTCACAGCTCCAGGGTCCCAGGTTCGATTCCCGGCTGGGTCACTGTCTGTGCGGAGTCTGCACGCCCTCCCCCTGTGTGCGTGGGTTTCCTCCGGGTGCTCCGGTTTCCTCCCACAGTCCAAAGATGTGCGGGTTAGGTGGATTGGCCATGATAAATTGCCCGTAGTGTCCTTAAAAGTAAGGTTAATGGGGGGGTTGTTGGGTTACGGGTATAGGGTGGATACGTGGGTTTGAGTAGGGTGATCATGGCTCGGCACAACATTGAGGGCCGAAGGGCTTGTTCTGTGCTGTACTGTTCTATGTTCTATGTTGGCCACACTAAATTGCCCCTTAATTGAACAAATGAATTAGGTACTCTAAATTTATTTTTAAAAATCTCTGTTTCCCTCTCCACAGAAGCTGCCAGACCTGCTGAGTTTATCCAGGACTTTCTGTTTTTCTTTCAGATTTCCTGAGTCTGTCGTGTTTTGCTTTTATCTGTGCAAGTGAGTGGTCAAGACAGTGACCATTTCACAATTTGACACAAAATTAGATTAGCATTTAAAGCAGTGGAATATGCAGGTCTGCGAGAGGAAGGTTGGATTGCCGTAATGGAAAACTCGCACAGACTCAATGGCCCAAATGGCCTCCTACATTGTTTAACTTGTGCATGTCTATGGCGCACTATGCATTGTACCACACCACCACTACATAGTGGAGTGTAATGGAATTTCTGGGGATTTTAAAGAATGGCCGAGTGAGTAAATACCATTTGATTATCGCTCACAATCGCAGGAAACAGAAAATGTACACAGAAACAAATCTGGAACGAAGTAAAGAGGTCTCAGATATTAGAGAACGACAACTGGTCTCAGTGTCCAAGCCCAGTAAAACCAAAGTTCCTGCTCCTCGTTGTTATCCAGTGATCCTTTGCTGTAAAGTGTATGGACAGGGAACATAGATATAATGGGGCTCAGTCGCAATGACAAATTAACCTTCCAATGCCTTCTCTTTGTATCATACACCAAGGACAAATCAACTGAGAGACTGGGAAGAACTGGAGGATTGTTACTGTCTTCATACAATATACAAACGCTTGCCTCAAAAACTAATCAGTTCAAACTTAGTCAAAGACAAGACCTGCTGCAATCAAAATGATTTGGGAGACAGCAGGAAATGTTAAATCATTTGAGATGACAGAGAAGGGCACACTTGATCCAATGCTTTCATCAACACAGAAGATAATTAATTGAACATTTCAACATACCATAAAGAAGGAATGACGCTTGGAGGGATGTGCCTTTGGGATGCGATGGTGCAATGCGAAGTCAGAATGATAACTTCCTGTCCGAGTCAGTATGTTACTGCTGAAACACTGACCTGCATGAAGGAAACATTGAAGATTACATCAGAAGGATGTGCATCGTTCTGCTGCCCATATAACTCGAATCAATGGCAGGATGATTCACTGATTAACTTGATAAAGATTTGCAACTCATCCCAACAACGGAGCTCTCCAATTTGTCCTCTTCCCTTGTCACAGCAGCATCATGCACAGTGGGTGGCACTCGATAGCATCCAGCTGTTCTATAATATTGTTGTTTCAATGTTTTTTTCAGATGTGACCATTATTGGTAAGGCCAACATTTATTGCCTGGCATTAACTGTCCTTGATAAAGTGATGATGGGTGTCTTGCAGAACCACTGCCTGCCGTTTGGTGTAAATATAGCCAGCGAGCTCTTTGGGAGCCAGTTCCGGGGTTTTGTGACCCAGTGACAGTGAAAAATGAGAGAAACATGAAGATGGTGGTGTTCCCATGTTCCACCCATGTGCTCCCGATCATCTAGACTGTTTGAGCAAAGGCTATATATAATGAGGTGTGGAGATGAGTGGTACTGGCAGAACCCAAATTGGGCATTGGTACACAAGTTAATGGCTGGTTCATGGCACTGCCAACAACATCTGCCATCACTTTTCTGATGAGCGGGAGTTGACTGATCGGATGGTAATTGGCCAGATTGGGTATGTCCTGTTCTTTTGGACAGAACCCAGTGGGTCTATTTAAGAAGCATGTCTCAGGTCAGTTGTGTCCTCAGCCTCATCCTCACACATCGTCTTTCAAAGAGTGATCACTCCATTCCCATCCATGGTCATTGAAGCCTTGTGGAAATGCCTCACAACTGTGATCAACTAACGTGGCATATCCGGCGCTGAGGACCCGGGTTCGAATCCCGGCCCCGGGTCTCTGTCTATGTGGAGTTTGCACATTCTCTCCGTGTCTGTGTGGGTCACAACCCCACAACCCAAAGATGTGCAGGGTAGATGGATTGGCCACGCTCAATTGCACCTTAATTGGAAAAAAAATGAATCAGGTACTTTAATTTTTTTTAAAAACTAACTCAACATAGACCTGGAATGAAAGCTGGGACTTGTTTATCTCTGACTGAATACCACTTCATAAAACATAGATACCGGTACCCAGTAAACCAACCAGAGAGCACCCTCTCATAAAATATGATCCCTATGCTGACAATAACGAGAGCATCTTTTTTGGAAGACACTTGATCTTCATAAAGTTATGTCTACCTTTTGGCAACCAGCACGTTATATCTGTCCTGTCTTACTGATCTATACACCCATCTTGCTGGTCAATCAATTAATCTAATGAAACCTCCATATTCTGTCCTGTAGATATTGATCATTCCATCCCCAACGTACTATCATTTACTTGCTATTGATCCAGATAGTTAGCTAACCTGTTGAGGTATCTAATCCAACCAGTGATCAATCTAACCTGTCTTTCTCATCGACAGTATCGGACTGAATAGCAAGCTGTTGTGTGTTAGCCACCTGTCACGTATTCCATTGAGCGTCTTTGCTGTAAGTTGGATTTTGGGAGCCGGATCTTTGTGTTTATCCAATACATTCATTTCTTAGCGTGAAACCAGCCAAGTGGTTCATGGAGAGGAGGTGAGCTCCCTGAATCACAAACTAAAGCACAAAAGCAGGTTTATCTGTGATGTTCCCCCACTTCTTGGTATTGTTTGATGAAGATAGATGATAGAATAGATGATAGGATAGATAGAAATCTTTTCCAGTTGTGGAGGTAGTCAAGGACAGGGAGACACAATGTTAAAATAATAGCCAGGACGTTCAGGAGAGCAATTTGGAAACAATTTCTCACACAAAAGGAAGTGTGGACCTCTCTCCCATAAAAAAAGCAATGTAGATTAAATCAATTCCTCATTTTAAATCTGAGAGCCTCGGAATTTTGCTGGAATAGGGTGCAAGAGGTTTTGGAGCCAATCATAATTTACAGTGCAGGAGGCCATTCAGCCCATTGTGTCTACATCAGCCCTTGGAAAGAGCACCCTACTTAAGCCCACACCTCCACTCTCGGAGATCTTCACAATAACTTCATTGCGGTGTTAATGTGTGCTTACTTGTGACAATAATAAAAAGTATTATTATTATTATCCACGTAACCCCACCTAACCTTTTTGGACACTAAGTGCAATTTAGCATGGCCAATCCACCCAACCTGCACATCTTTGGGCAGGCGGATTGAGATAAAATACACATTGGCTATAATCCCGCTAAAAGGTGGGGACTGACACGAGGGGCTGTCTGGCCAACCCCTGATCCTATGTTGATAAATGATCGAAAAGCTATCGACATATGTAGAATGATAGTCTAACGTGAATGTTATTCTATAACATTTAGTGGGATAATTGGAGAGTACAAAACCATATGGAAAAATGGAATAAAGCAGATGGCTTCAGATCTATTTCAGTGCTTACTTTCCATGATTCTGTGGTTTTGGGTGGAAAAAAAAGGAAAGTCATTTGGAACACAAATTGAAGTAACAGATTATGTATTTAGTCATAATCAACAGTTTTAACAAAGCTGACAATTAGCTCTGATTTGAGCAGCATTTCAATGGATGGTGCATGACAAAACAGAAAGACTTGCTTTGGTGTCCTCCTATGTGTGAATGGGTCATAAATCCAGCCCTACCCTGACCTTTTCACCTTCATAAAAAATGCAAATACTGTGCTCATGTAAACCTAGAAAATGGTGTGGAGTTCTGTGACCCAGATCCTGGCATTTAATGCCATATAATGTCACGTAATCTTTTCCACTTGCAGAGCCAAATCTTTGAAGGTTATTTCTGGGTCACTATGAAACACAGAATTCACAACACACAATGCAAATTGGGCTAGGATAGAACCAAAGTGCTGGAAATGCTCAGCAGGTCTGGCAGCATGTGTGGAGAGAGAAACAGAGTGAACATGCTTTTTCCCAGAATGGAGTCATATTGGATTTGAAACTTTAACTCTGCCTCTCGCTCCACAAGTGCTACCAGATCTTCTGAGTATTCCCAGCACTTAGTGCTTTTATTTCAGATTTCCAGCATCCGTAGCATTTTGCTTTTATTCAGGCCCAGGGCAATGGTACGTTCAGTTTAAAATGGGGATTCACTGCCTCCACTTTGGCAACTCAAACTTCCACCTGTGTGAACGTGTGAGCAATGAGTAGCCTCTGGGTCAAGGTTCTGCTGCTAACTGCCAATCACAGTCATTGGTAGAAATAAGGCGGGAACATTTGCTGTAAACCTTGAATGCAAATCACTGGCCCGATGAGCAGTGAAGTGATCCTGCTTGTGCTCATTGCTGTTGGACCCAGGCTTGCTGCGTGCACCCAACCCATCAATGACATTCAAACCCCACCAATCGCATCGTAGCCCGCCAAAATCCCAGCCAATCTGAGTTCTCCTGGCTTTTATTTTGCTTTAAGGGGGTTTGAATTTGATGGGATGGCGTGGTGCCAGAGATGTGGGCCGGAATTCTCCGACCCCGCACCGGGGTGAGAATCACGCCAAGATCACGTCACGCCTCCCAGACGCTGGCTCGCCGATTCTCCGGCGCCGATTCTCAGGCGCCCGCTGGATCACTGCCCTGCCAGTCGGGGACCTTTGAAAACGACCCCCCCCCCGGCAATTCTCCCGGCTTCGACGGGCTGAGTGTCTGCCGAGTTCGGCCGAGTCCAGCCGGCGTGGGTTTAGTATGGTCCCACATGGCGGGACCTGAAAGTTCTGTCTGCAGGGGCCGTCCTGGTGGGGGGACCTGGATTGGGGCCTACCAATCGGCGGGCGGGCTGGTTCCGTGGGGCCTATGTTCCTCCGTGCCGGCCCCTGTAGGGCTCCGCCATATTGCCGGGGGCCGGCACGGAGACGGGAACCCACGTGCATGCGCAAACTCGCGCTGGCCGTGCCACGCTGGCTGGAGCAGCGGAGACCACTCCGGCGCTGACCTAGGAAGGAGTGAATACCTGACAATCGAGGGCCGTTGACGCCGGAGTGGTTCGCACTGCTTTTCACTCTGGCGTCAGAACTTGGCCGTGGGATTGGAGAATCCCAGCCGTGATGTCGCCATGTATCAATGACGCACGATGCCAAGAGTTTAGGTTTTCTCGCCCTTGGCTGTCGACAACAAATTATGTGATTGATTTGTTTAGAATGTCAGATTTTGGTTCAAACTCAAAAAAAAAGAAGCTATCTTTTGTCCCCTAAACACCCCCACCCCACCACGCCTTGCCGCCCGAGGCGAGCATCTAGTGGATACGTTGATCCTGCTTTTGTTATGCAAATTGGACTGCTGTACTTCCCTTGACCACTCAACTTTGCCCGACAAGCAAATGCGCGCACTCCCGTCCACTTCATTCCCTTTGCCAAACGGTTCTCATTTTTCAGCATGTATGATTGATGATGTAACTCTCGTTGGGACTAAATTGGATGAATCGCAGATTAACTTAATTAAAGTCTCATGATTTAAAAAAACATAAGTCGGAGAGCAGATGTCTGATCAGTGCAAAGTATATGTTGGACTTTTCGACAAACAATGCAAGCAAAAAAGTAAGAGCAAAATCAGGTACGGCCACATTGGATTGACACATCCTCCACAATAAAGTCCAAATATTTTAACAAAGATCAGCTGCTCCTGTCTCGATTTTGAACAGCAGAAAGATTACATTTATATAACCACTTTCACAATCACAGAATATCCCAAGACTCTTCCAGCCATTTACTTCAAAAGTGTTGTATCATAGGATTTACAGAATTTACAATGCAGAAGGAGGCCATTCGGCCCATCGAGTCTGCAACAGCCCTTTGAAAAGAGCACCCAATTTAAGCCCACACCCCACCCTATCCCTGTAACCCAGTAACCCCACCCAACCTTTTTGGACATGAAGGGGCAATTTAGCATGGCCAATCCACCTAACCTGCACATCTTTGGACTGTGGGAGGAAACCGGAGCACCCGGAGGAAACCCACGCACACACGGGGAGGACGTGCAGACTCTGCACAGACAAGCCGGGAATCGAACCTGAGACCCTGGAGATGTGAAGCACTGTGCTAACCACTGTGCTACCGTGCCCTCCTTGTGACTGTTATACGATGAGAAAATGATGGCGCAGAGGTGATGTCACTGGGCTAGTAATCAAAGGACCGGGCTAATGCCCTGGGGACAGGGGTCCAAATCCCACTATGGCTGCTGGTGGAATTTGAATTCAGTTAGTAAAATATGGAATTATAAAGCTCCTCTCAGCAATAGCAAATATGAAACTATCATTCCCATACCAGCCTCCCCGAACAGGTGCCGGAATGTGGTGACTAGGGGCTTTTCACAGTAACTTCATTTGAAGCCTACTTGTGACAATAAACAAATATTATTATTATTTGGCCGCATAAGTCACTCAGTCCAAGGCAAATAGGGATAGAATAAATGATTGAATAAATAAAATGGAAGAAATGCTCCAGTCAAGTTCTGTACAGGAACCTCCCACGAAATAGCAATGTGATGTTTTAAAAAAAATAAATTAAGAGTACCCAATTCATTTTTCCAATTAAGGGGGCAATTTAGCACAGCCATTCCACCTACCCTGCACAGCTTTGGGTTGTTGGGAGTGGAGGGGGGGGGGGGAGGGGAGACCCACGCAAACACGGGGAGAATATGCAAACTCCACACGGACAGTGACCCAGAGCCGGGATCGAACCTGGGACCTCGGTGCCGTGAGGCTGCAGGGCTAACCCACTGCGTCACCGTGCTGCCCCGATGTTTGTTTTAATGATGTTGCTAGTGGAATAAATATTGGCCAGGGCACCAGGGGTACAATCCACTCCTCTTCTTCAAAATAGCGCGATGGAATCTTTCACATCCACAGAGAGGGCAGACAGAGCCTCAGTAACAGCTCATCTGAAGAACAGTACTTCTGACAGTTCAGCATTCCCTCAGCACTGCACTGGAGTGTCAGCTTAGAGTTTTGCACTCAAGTCTCTGGAATGGGTCTATGAACTCGCAACGCCTGACTCAGAGGTGAGGTTCGAGTGCTACCCACTGAGCCATAGCTGACACAGGTACTCTAATTATTGGATATTATTAGAGTATCCAATAATTTTTTTCCAATTAAGGGCAATTTAGCTCCAAAAACAAACACAGAGGTGTGAGGCGTTTGTTAACATGTGCAGAGTGGCACAATTTTCCCCAACATTACTTTTTTTTTTAAATAATTTTTATTGAGAAATTTTGATTTTATACAACATTGACGCACCTTAGTAAAATACCGAAAATAACAATAATATTAACAATCATATACATTCGCCCCATCCCCATGAACAACCCAGCATTTTAACAACAACGCAAATTAACACACTATAAAGTTACAGAATAAACACTACAATAATGCACCCCCCCCCCCCCCCCCTCCCCCGGGTTGCTGCTGCTATTGACCCAGTTACCTATCTCTGAGCCAGGAAGTCCAGAAAAGGCTGCCATCGTTTATAGAACCCTTGTGTTGATCCTCTCAGGGCAAATTTGACCTTTTCCAATTTTATAAATCCCGCCATGTCACTGATCCAGGTCTCCACGCTTGGGGGCCTTGCATCCTTCCATTGTAACAGAATCCTTCGTCGGGCTACTAGGGACGCAAAGGCCAGGACACCGGCCTCTTTCGCCTCCTGCACTCCCGGCTCTACCGCAACTCCAAAAATCGCGAGTCCCCACCCTGGTTCGACCCTGATTTCCCAACATTACTTGATGTGTTTCTTGAATTGCGATGTGTGGAGATTGTGCCCACACTTGCCTCCTCTTTGCCCCTCCATCTGCACTCAGTAGGACGAGGCAGTTTCACAAAGTGGTGTGAACCGTGCCTCGTTTACAAAGCAGGCTAGAATTTGGACACTGACATTATCTTTGCACAATCAGCACAATTTGGCCTCACAGATTGGCAGCTGGATTCAGCAGTAATTGTGGGAAATCTCTTCACCCCTGGAAAGCCAGCTCATATCTCTGGAAGCTCACTTGTCGATTGCCTCTGCCTTGGAAGGTACTACAAGTGCTGACACATTTCACTTATACCCTCATTGAAGACATCAAACTCTACCTATTCGCTGATAAAAAGACTATCTTTTGGAATAAAAGATAAACGGGATCAAGACAGGTGACAGCATAACACCAGTGACAAATCAAGATTGAACGGATGGTGTTAATAAGGTGCAGGAACACATCCTGATGTTCAACCTATGCATCATCTCTGTAGCAGGCATGTGCCTCCATGGAAGCTGGTGAGTGTCACTATTTGATTCAGTCGGGCATCAAAACCTTGTGTTCACCTGTGTTCAGTTTTTAGCCTCTGGATCTGGGAGCTTCCGAACAAATTCCCATGCACCCTGCTTTGATGTGACTGCACAGCCTCAGTAACATCTGCCTGGGAACAGGTTATGGATCCAGAGTTGCGATGGACGTTTGGATCTTCTTAGCTTGTATGGGCGCTGTGGTGTCTTCATGAATGAGCACAGACCTGTGGGGCTGAACGGCCAGTGTTGATGCTCCACACCAATCTCCACACACCACCTACCACGACCAGCATCACTCACTCTTCCTTTCTCCCTCATTTTTCTTATTATCACCATTCACCTCAATGACTCCCTGTGGTGGCGAGTACCACATTCTCACCACTCTCTGGACAAAGAAGTTTCTCCCGAATTCCCTGATGGACTTATGAAGCAGTGGTAGTGCCTCACAAGGCTATCAATTCTGATAATTCAGTGAAGTGTTCTTTTGCTGGCCTGATGTGCACATTTACTGCACGGTGTCATGCAAAGTCAGAACGTGAGTCAGCTCATTTCAGTTGAACTTGGTGTTGGGTGCTACAACTAGTTTCATCGTCCTTGGGTTACGAAGGGTATAATTCATCACTGGTTCCCGCTGCTGCTGATTATGCATGAACACTGCTGGCTAGACATGTGGACTTTGGACAAAAACAGGGCTGGGCTTCTCTATGATGCCTCTCATTGTTAACTTGCCTAAGAATGCTCATTGTCCTCTTCAGAGATGGCAAATTGGGAACTCTAAGCCACGTGCGCTTCTTCTGTGGTGGATGTTTGGCCTTTTAAATGCTTCCTTTAAATCCTCTCCAGTCCATACACTGAGTTTCGGTTTACACAATGGCTTCAGTTTTCCAGTCACAATTTGATTACAGCGTCTCTGGACTAGTGGCAGGGGCCAAACTGTGTCCGCCACACTCAGTCAGGTGAGCAGAGAATGTGATGGGTTGTGACGATCCACCTGGTGGTTAGCCTGCTAACGATGATGATCTTGAGCTTGCACCTGAAGAATGGCCACGGGCTGAGGTGTCAAGAGCATACCTCTCCACCTCTTCAAGGGAGCACAGCAAAAAACCTGGTGCTGAGACAATGAGCAGGTCAGTGCAGAAGGAAAGCAGTGATCATGGTGTGTGGCATTTGGGGCTCTCTGCATGTGCCAACACTGTGTTTAATGTCCAGAAAGGAGAGATTTACAACATCTCTGCGTCACAGGCAGTTTTGTTTGGAATTCTCAGAACACAAGAGACATAAAAATATTTGGGCCAAGTGTTTGCCATATGTTATTGCATTTCATCACTTCAGTTAATATATTGAGGTTATAATGTATGCACACATTTTTTGCTAACTTTCCAGAATCAGTATCTTCTGTCCACATTGGTAATTAAAAGAACCTATGTAAAACTATGATTAAAAATTTTTTTTTTAGATTACCCAATTATTTTTTTCCAATTAAGGGGCAATTTAGGGTGGCCAATCCACCTACCCTGCACATCTTTGGGTTGTGGGGGTGAAACCCACACAGACACGGGGAAAATGTGCAAACTCCACACAGATAGTGACCCAGGGTTGGGATTCGAACCCAGGTCCTCAGCGCTGTGAGGCAGCAATGCTAACCACTGTGCCACATGCCGCTCGTTTTGTAAAACTATGATTTTTTATTTATTTTTTTTTTTTTATTTTTTTTTTAATAAATTTAGATTACCCAATTATTTTTTCCAATTAAGGGGCAATTTAGCGTGACCAATCCACCTACTCTGCACATTTTTGGGTTGTGGGGGCGAAACCCACGCAGACACGGGGAGTATGTGCCAACTCCACACGGACAGTGACCCAGAGCCGGGATCGAACCTGGGACCTCAGCGCCGTGAGGCGGTTGTGCTAACCACTAGGCCACCGTGCTGCCCTTGTAAAACTATGATGACAGCCTTCTCCCAATGGACGGCGTAGATCACTGAAGGATGACAGCTTACTCTGGCCAATTATCTTCCAGTCTTCACCTCTTGGCTACAATTGGTTGTGACTTCCCAAGAGTCATTTGAACTTTGCCTGGTTTCAGACCGGCAATGGTCAATGAGGTGCAAAATGGGTTGGCAATTCACTGGCACCAACAGACACAGAGTCAAAATGAATCCTAGCCGAGGGCACTACACAATTATGTTTTGTACTGGAAGGAGGCTTTTCGGGAATGAGGGCAGTCAAAGCCTAACACAGTCCAGATTTCAGTCCTACAATGGCCTCCAGAGTCAGTGGAAAGGAATAGCATTGGCATTGAAATATCCAAGTTTGGGCAACACGGCGGTGCAGTGGTTAGCACTGCTACCTCACGGCGCCAAGGTCCCAGGTTCAATCCCGGCTCTGGGTCACTGCCCGTGTGGAGTTTGCACATTTTCCCCTTGTTTGTGTGGGTTTCGCCCCCACAATGCAAAGATGTGCAGGGTAGGTTGGTTGGCCAAACTAAATTGCCCCTTAATTGGAAAAAATGAATTGGGTTCTCTAAATTTATTTAAAAAAAAAGAAATATCCAAGTTTTCTTCACACACCAGTTTCATTTATTTTCCCAACTCGGGGCGGGAATGAAGAATGCGACCAAAGTATGATGAGGCCACTGAGAGTTGATAATTAAACGCAAAGGGAAGTAACAGCGAGCAGAGATCATTCAATGAGTACACTGTGGGGGTAGGAAGTCGAGGGAATGAAGGCTGCTCGCCAATTAAATTGTCACAATCGGAGGTAGATCCATTCCTGAGCTGGGGCAATGAACGTGAGGGAACTTGTCTTCTACTAAAAATCACACAAGGTGTGGGGGATGGGGGTGGGGGCGGGGGGGGGGGGGGGCGCTCTGGCGATATGGGGTGGCTCCCTCCTGACAGCACGGGTGAGTTTAAAGCCCCTCATGCAGGGGAAGACTGCACTGTACTGTTGAACTGACAATGCTATGCAGGCTAAAACCACCAGCAGACCCCTGAGCTTTCTCGATCCCTTGGCTGCAGGCGATGCAAATTGTCTCCGACTTTTGGTAAATTTCCAAAGAAACTAAGTTCAGATCAGAACTAAAGGTGAAAAACTGCAATTCAAAACCACTATTTTGTTTGCTCTTCTTCGTCTGTTACTAATCCACTGCTGGGTTTGTTAACTGTTTGCTGCAAGTTTCGATACTGAGTATGTTTTGTTATGCTCTTGATGGAGCATAAGCTGCTTCCTTGATGTGCACTCCGACAAAGGAAGGTTCAGACTTGGAGATAGCTTTAACACGTTTATTGAACTGTTATCAATTCTCCTACTTTGATTCGACTCTCCTGTTAATCCTGCTGACGAACCAGTCTGCTACAATCCACATGGTGGGTGTGATGTGTTTCAAATCAACCCTGTGTACACACTGAGTGTCTCCACTGGAAAGAGGAAGATCATGTGTGCTGTGTCCTTTTATATGGGTTGGTGTAATGCCCTCCTGTGGTAGCGTCACCTCTGTGTGTGTCGTGAATGCCCATTGGTTGTGTCCTATCTAACTGGCCTATTGGTTGAATGTCTGTGTCATGATGTCTCTGGTGCTCCCTCTAGTGTCTATCTAATCTACATGTATTTACATTAACCCCTTGTGTATTTACAATGGATGCAGATCACCACAGAGTGTTCAACCACGGAGGTTACACTGGAACCGAGCCCCAACTTCTTCCACATTCATGCAAACATACCGAGTCTCAGAGACTCTTAAAGCCTGAATGGAGACCATTCGCTCTATTGGGCCTGTGCTGGATAAAAGAGAACTAAATACAAAATGTTGATGTAACAATGTTTCCTCTGGCTGTTGATACTTACTTTCAAAGCTCACAAATGATGAGTGGTTCCTTCAGGATTGTAGTGTGCCCAAGGCTTGGTACATTGGCAAACAGTTGACATTCCCAGTGCAGTACTGCGGGTGTGCCACATTTCCAAAGGTGCTGTCTTTCAGGTGAGACATGAAACCGAGGCCCCACCTGCCCTCTTTGCTGGATGCAAAAGATCCCATGGCACAGTTCGAAGATGAACAGAGAGATACACTCTTACCTCCTTGCTGCAATTGTTCAAAAGCAGACTGTCTGTCATAATATGATGGTGCATAGACAGACACTGACTGACACACTGAATGACCAATCAACACACAGAACACAGCAGCCAATCGCCAGACAGGACATGGCCACTATGCAGCCTCTGAGACAGCCAGAGCCCGTGAACTGCAACACGAATATCCACCATGTGCTAGCAGGATAGTCTGGTCAGGTTAGCCTCAGGTCTCCAGTCAACTCAAGATAGTATCAACCCAGAGTGCAAGTATGTGTAACAGCTCATAGTTCAATAAAATAGAGTTGCACTTCTACAAGTGTTGGAAGCCTGTCTCTCTCACTGCTATGGTAAACGCAGTCCTCGCAGACCCAGCGTACCCAACACATCACTGTCCAGTCACTATCACATTGCTGTTTGCGGGAACTTTCTGTCTGCAAATTGGCTGCAGTGTTTCCTGCATCATAACAGTGACTGTACCTTAACAGTGCTTCACTGGCTGTGGGACTGCCTCCGATGCAAAAGGTGCTATATAAATGTACCTTTTAGATAGAGAAGAGGAGAAAAGAGGACCAAAAAAACATTGGCGGTAAAAGGTCAATCTGACAGTTCAGTTTAAGTTTTAATCAAAACGTCAAGGATCCTTTGTGCGCAGAGATAGATTCCTGGCAAGGGAGGAGCGACATTTAATCCAAAGCTTTGTTCTCTTCCAAACGTTGAGAGGCAACATCAAAAAAGTCAGATCAAAATTCAGAGCCCCAGCTTCACTGTCAGACCATTTAGGAAGGTTAAAGCTGCTGAATATTTAGTTGTCAGTTTTATATTTCTTAACTCAATTAGATGACTGATTAAAATTCACCAATACAGGGGCAGCACGGTGGCGCAGTGGGTAAGCCCGGCTGCTTCACGGCGCCAAGGTCCCAGGTTCGATCCCGGCTCTGGGTCACTGTCTTGTGTGGAGTTTGCACATTCTCTCCGTGTCTGCGTGGGTTTCACCCCCACAACCCAAAGATGTGCAGGGTAGGTGGATTGACTGTGCTAAATTGCCCCTTAATTGGAAAAAATGAATTGGGTACTCTAAATTTATTTAAAAATTCACCGATACTGAGAACGGTTTTCTGTAAAACAAGGTCTCGACCTTGGCTTGTGTCTTTCAAAGTCACTTATCAGTTACCAAGAATCTAACATCCATTATGGATTAATAAGTGATTAGCAGGAAGTGGACCTTTTCACGCTATTCCAAGGGTTGGGCTCCCAATGCTCTGATTAGGATCAGACTCTTCCTGTGTACAGAGCGGCCTTTCCCTGAATTTGACTGCTTTGACAAGATCTTACAGAGAGATAACTCCACGACATAAAACACTGAATAAGGAAAAAGCATTTTCCTCCGTCAAACCTGCTTCACCCACAAATAAAATCCACTTTATCGTGGAGTTTATACAAGTGATACTCTGCCAGATTCTTCCATCATGGATAAGCAGATCAAGGATACTTGTATCTGGCATTGACTGCCTGTATCCTTGACAGAACTTCCCCATGGTCATAATGAAAGACCATTTTCACATTTTCTTCCTTTCAGTCTTTTTGTTTCTGTATTTACTGGTGCCAATCATGGAAGTTGCCGCGAATGGGCATTCAGTCCATGTGCCATGGTCCGAGGTCTCTTCTGTCTTTATTCCATGCAAACGCTTGCTTCAGTCTCTTCTCCCATTCACGTGAGGGTGCCCCCAGCTGATGAGTTAGAAGGAGGAAGCAGCAGCCAATTGACGAATGAGCACCATCAGGATGGCTCTGTCACGTGGTTCCCAAGCTAAATAATCCTTTCAAAGCCTCCCCGATGGCCCGCTAAGCTGATCCTGTAGTTAGTGTCACATCAGTGCAGTTGTTGCAGGGTTCCTCGTCTTGCAGATGTAGCCACTTCTGGAGTGAAATGAGGGTTTGGTGAGAGGGGGACAAGGATCAGAAGCATGACATGTACCGTATCAGACAAGGACTGGAATTCTCCAGATGGTGCGATTCTCTGTGCCCACTGGCAGTGCACCCATCCCCCCCCCCCCCCACCCGGGATTCCCAGTGGGTGGGATGGCTTCAACGGGAAGTCCCAGTGACAAGCGGCAGGTGGAGAGAATCCCGCCGCCGGTGAACGGTGCGCTGTGGCACCGGAGAATCCAGTCCAAGGGGTCCTGACTTGCCACTTATCACAATCTGCCCAAAGGAAGCCATCACCACACATTCCTGCGGCCAGACCAGATCTGGCACGGGGACAGCTGTATCAGTATTGTCAGAGGAGGAGGTACTTCCAGCCTTTATCCATTGGTCCCTTTCAGACCAGTGCAGGAGGTTCAAGTTTCACTTTGCATGTTTACGGGATGCGGGCAACTGAATCCCACCCCTAGTGGTCCTCGGATGGTGGTGCAGACCTACACTTTGATGGCAGCGATTGCAGGGTGGCAGATGCAGTCAGTAAGAGTGGTTTCCTGGGCCCAGAACAGCAGACTGACAAAAAGCCAGGCAGTGTGCAGCTACTGACAAATGTGAACCTGGCGGGGGGAAAGCACTCAGCAGGGCAGGCAGCAAGTGTGCAGAGAGTTTGTGCTTCAGATAGATGCAGAGACCAAGCTCGGGTTAATGTTTCAGCTCAATGTGTTTTCATCTCCAAAACAATGATGCACTCAAACTCTTTCTCTCTCTCCAGATCTCTTTGGCCTGCTGAACGTTGCCAGCATTTTCTGTCTCTTGAATATTCTGGGCTGCAATGCTGACTGGGCCATGGGGAGGACCTGCAGGGCATGAAGGAGTTTGTATCGAGTTTCGTAGCAGATGGTGTCATATCTTCAGTTTGCCAATGAGACACAAAGTTGTTCTTATATCTTGATGTGTGTCCTGGTTTGAGCATTCCCCAATGTGGACACTCCGAACATTCTGAACTGGTGACTCATTGGGGACAGTGACCAATGGCCAGACGTTGTCTCAATCATTAGCTCGCCAGTATGTTTGGAAGCTGAGGCTAGTCACCTGGCCAATTCTGCTTCCCACTCAGAGATATAGAACATAGAACTTAGAACAGTACAGCACAGCACAGGCCCTTCAGCCCACGATGTTGTCCCCACCATTTATCCTAATCTAAGATCAACCTAACCTACACCCCTTTAATTTACTGCTGTCCGTGTGCTTGTCTAAGAGTCGCTTAAATGTCCCTAATGACTCTGACTCCACCACCACTGCTGGCAGTGCATTCCACACACCCACTACTCTCTGTGTAAAGAACCTACCCCTGACATCTCCCCTATACCTCCCTCCAATCACCTTAAAATTATGTCCCCTCGTGACAGCCATTTCCACCCTGGGGAAAAGTCTCTGGCTATCCACTCTATCCATGCCTCTCATCACCTTGTACACCTCTATCAAGTCACCTCTCTGCCTTCTTCGCTCTAGTGAGAAAAGCCCTAACTCCCTCAACCTTTCTTCATAAGACATGCCCTCCAGTCCAGGCAGCATCCTGGTAAATCTCCTCTGTACCCTCTCCAAAGCATCCACATCCTTCCTATAATGAGACGACCAAAACTGGACACAATATTCCAAGTGTGGTCTAACTAGGGTTTTATAAAGCTGCAGGAAAACCTCGCGGCTCTTAAACGCAATCCCCCTGTTAATGAAAGCCAACACGCCATATGCCTTCTTAACAACCCTATCAACCTGGGTGGCGACTTTGAGGGATCTCTGTATGTGGACCCCAAGATCCCTCTGTTCCTCCACACTTCCAAGAATCCTGCTTTTAACCCTCTATTCAGCATTCAAATTCAACCTTCCAAAATGAATTACTTCACATTTATCAAGGTTGAACTCCATCTGCCACATCTCAGCCCAGCTCTGCATCCTGTCAATGTCCTGTTGTAACCTGCAGCAACCCTCAACACTATCTACAACTCCCCCAACCTTCGTGACATCGGCAAACTTACTAACCCACCCTTCCCCACTTCCTCATCCAAGTCATTTATAAAAACTACAAACAGCAGAGGTCCCAGAACAGATCCCTGCGGGACACCACTGGTCACCGACCTCCAGGCGGAATACTTTCCATCCACTACCACTCGCTGTCTTCTTTCGGCCAGCCAATTCTGTATCCAGATAGCCAAATTTCCCTGTATTCCATGCCCCCTATCTTTCTGAATGAGCCTACCATGAGGGACCTTATCAAATGCCTCACTGAAATCCATTTGCACCACATCCACTGCCCGACCTTCATCAATGTGTCTCGTCACATCCTCAAAGAATTCAATGAGGCTTGTGAGGCATGACCTGCCCCTCACAAAGCCATGCTGACTATCTTTAATCAAACTATGGTTTTCTAAATAATCATAAATCCTATCTCTCAGAATCCTTTCCAATATTTTGCTCACCACCGATTTCATAATCGCCGATCAGGTGGAGAATCCCTTTTTACGATGGAATCGGGGGCAGCGCCAGTTTTCACACGCTCCGCCCCCACCAAAACGGCGCCATCGAGGAATGCGCCACACGCCATTGAGACGGCCTCAGGACATCACCTGAGGCTCTCCCCCAATGCTCCGCCCCCGATGGGCCGAGTTCCCGACAGCACGGGGAACGTGTGGTCTCAGTGGTCGTGAACCTGGCATGGCGGCCACAGACTGTATCCAGTGGTGCCACAGCTGGGCGGGAGCCACCCTCCTGGCCGGGTGGGTCTTCGGCGAGGACAATGGGGACTGGTGGGGGGCGGCCAGGGGTGGCGAGGGGTGTCCAGGGGGGGCACTATCTGGCAGATCGGGTAAATGCATGGCCAGCGCCATGTTGTACACCCGGGCGTTTTACATGGCGCAGCTGCTGGCCCCTCAGCGTTTGAACGATCGGCGCTGGGGCGCCGCTGGTTTTTTCGACGTAAAACGCCTCCCGACATAGCCTGGAAATCGGGGAATCCAGCCCGTGAGCTTTATTCTTTCAGCACAGCCAGGAACAAGTCAGTCACAGCTATTTCTTACTCCCCTATATCTTCTCACTCACAACTCCTTCCTTTCCTCCACTGAATTGGTTCCCTGCCTTTTAACCTTGTTAGCTGGGAGTTGTTCCTGATTATCAGCAATTAAGGTCAATGATTTCTCAAAGCTAAACTGCTTTACTTTGGTCATGCTGACATTTTATACAATTTCTTAAAACTTCAGTAGCAGATGCAAAGCTCCCATGAGGCTGTGGCTCATCTCCCATCCCTCGCTCCCTCTGCTACACCAGCTAGAACATTAAAGCACCATCACCAGTATTATCATAGGGTTTTCATTCAGGAACAAGGTGAGACATGAGAAAGAATCGATCCGAACTAATGAACAGTGGGATAGAAATTCATCTCAGCTTGCTTCACAAAGCAGGTGGAATTGCATTTGCTACACATTGTACACCCTGTCTGTTATTCCATTTGTCTCATGTTGTGCACTGTCCAAGGGCAAGTTCCTGTCCCCGTAGATTCTGACTGGCTGCACAGACAGTTAGAGAACAGTCAGATGTGAATCATTTCGGTGGGTGATGATGGGGGTCTTTGCCAGCCTGCAAATCTAACAGGCAGCGAGGCATTTATGACAAACTTAGCACAATATTGCTTTTGCGGTCAACACTGTCACCTAAGCTCCTTGGGTGCTTTATGGTCCCCAAGTCATCATCCAAGCCCTGGGCTTGGATCAAACATTGGGTATTAATGTTAGCAGCCTACGAATGCTCTTGAGCACTGCCCAGGAACACACATTGCAAACGCAGATGCCCTGAGTCACCTCCCTCTGCCCACAAGCTTGCCCCCCCCCCCCCTGCCAAGTCGCTATGTTGAACTTCCTGGAGACCATGCCAGTATCCGCAAAGCAGATTCAGACAAGAACGCAGAAGGACCCCACACTGACTAAATTGCATCATACGATCCTCAGTGACCGAACCTGAGGACACTCCACGGACGACATGAAGCCCTTCCTCACTAAACGACAAGAGTTAAGTGTAGAAGATGGCATCATTCTGTGGGGAGCCCGAGTAATTGTTCCCCCACCCAGGTCGGCCAAAAACCATGACATAATTACACAATGGACACCCCAGGGTATCCACGATGAAAATGCTCACATGGTGGCCTGGGCTCGATACAGACATCGAGAATCTGGTGCAGCAGTGCTCCTTGTGCCAGGGGAACTAGAAGGTCCCACCTTCAATCTCTTTGCACCCATGGAATAGGCAGGAAGACCATGGCTACGGGTGTATGTGGACTTCGCTGGCCCCTTCTTGGGATTGATGTTCTTTATTATGGTCAACGCCCACTCAAAATGGTTAGAAGTACATTGTATGTCTTTCATGACCTCTCATGGCATATCAGTGAACCTCATGTCCGATAATGGTAACTGCATTACCAGTGGGGAATTCCAGGCACTCATGAAGCCGAACAGCATTAAACACATGTGAAGACGGCGTACCTTTCATCATCTAATAGCCTGGCCGAACGCACAGTTCAAACATTCAAAACCGGAATGAAGAAACAACCTGCTGGTTCCCTGGATACAAAATTGGCCCGGCTCCTCTTTGATTATAGAGCCATGCCGCACACGATGACGGGAGTCACACCAGCGGATTTGTTAATGGGACAATGACTGCGTCTCAGGCACAGCCTGCTGTTTTCCAACCTGGGATTGAAGTTGGGAGTCAAAGCAGGAGACCCCAAAAAGGAACTACAACACAACAAGACCTGAAAGGACCTTCGGAACAGGAGATGCCACCCATGTGCAGATGGCTCCCAATGCATCCCACGAGTCGTGCTGGAAAAGACTGGTCCAGTTTCTCACAAAGTCAAAGTCCAAGGGAAGGCTGGGAAGAAACGCTTGGACCAACTGAGAAGCATGGAGCCCACTCCAGCCGAGACGGTTTCAGCAGAGACAACGTCCTTGATGCCCACTGTAAATAACTCCAGGCAAGGGGCCTCAGTCTATGGGGGGACCGAGAGTCATTTCTCCTGCCCCCCTCCCTCCACCGACGATGAAGATTTGGAGTCTGAAATGGAGACTGAAGAGGTGGATCTTCCACTGGAGGCGAGCACCAAAGTTGAGCCTCCGACTGTGGGCCTTCGAAACAAGAAAGTGACAATCCCCAGTCTATTTCATGCACCCCCCATCACCCCGCCCCCGATCCGGCTCCACCTGCTGCCAATTTGAGGCCTTCTACCAAGCGGCCAAAGGGGCCTCACTGCCGCGGGAGTGAGGGGGATGATTTGGACTTGAGCGGGGAGGGATTTGAAAACCCTCATGAGGACCACAGGGGAAATCGCTGAAGGATCTCTCCGTGGGCTTTGTAGAATATGAGTTCCCGTGGTGAGCGGAGGGAGGCCCACCCACCTGGGCTCATTACCGGGACCTTTAACTGTAGCTCCAAGATCTGAATGGCAGCCCCCGATAGTCTGGGGCGGAGATGTTTGTGTTGTGTGTCTTGGTCGCGGCTTTATTTTCAGTTTAAAAGAAACCAGTTTGGCCTTTCACTCTGGGCCTCCTGGAATTATTACAGACCCGTTCGACCAGGGGACCGCAGACTGCAGCCAGTATATTGGGTGGCTCTGTTACTTCTTCACGGCAAATAATATAATGGGGAAGTTATACAGAATTTTATCCTATTAGCAATCTGTGGGCCAACAACCTACTATCGTAGAATAAATAGATATCCCCTGACACAAAATAATTTGACCAGTTGGTGAAGCTGGTCTGAGAGCATTTCAACCCCAGACCCTCGATCATACTACAGCGATACATGTTCAACTCGGATGTCAGAGGGGCCCAGGAGAATCTATCTCCGCCTTCGTTGGTAGACTCTGGCAAATGGCTGAGCATTGTTAGTTTGGTGCAGCAGTCGGTGATATGCTGCGTGATTGTTTAGTATGCGGTATTAACAATGCAAGTGTGCAGGGCGATCGATACGGGGGGGGGGGGCGGGGGATCAGAGCTTCAAAGAGTGCAAGAGGGCGAGGTCAACCAGTTGTGGGGCAGTATGGCCGCAGGGCATGCAGGCAGGTCGACAGGCACAGAGGAAGTTCTGCCATCATCCCAGGAACAGGATCGTATTCAGTGCCCAGGTGAGAAATTGGGCTGTCAGCCCAGAACTCAAGATGAAGGCTATTGATGCGGGGAGATCACCCCCCGCCCCAGAATCCTACCGCTGTTGAGAGTTTGTTTCTGGTGCAATAGGAAGGTCCATGTTCAGTTACATTGCCACGCCCATTAGAATGCACCAATTCAAAATAAGGCAGCACGTTATGGCTCCAGTAAACAAGGTGGAGAGGAATTCAGACGAAAAACCTGCAACGTACTGATGAAAGGCGGTGAAAGTGTGCAAAACAGCCCCAGTGCTCACAATAAGTGGAAGATCACTAAGGGTGGATGTCTACACCGGGACATCAGCCACAGTTTAACATTTTTTTAAAAATTAAGGTATTTGAAAATTTTTATAAAAATAACATAGGCAATGACATCAACATGGTATAATAAACATTCCCCCCACCCCCGTCTCAATCTTCACACACCCCAACCATAAAACAACAATCTCCTCCCTCCCCTCCCCGGCCGACTAGCCATCTCCCTTTTTAGGCCAGCCTCTAGCTCGCACCCTCCACCTCCTCGAGCTCCCCCCTCGGTCAGTCGCCGTTCCCAACCTCCTATTTGTCCCCGAGTAACAGTTCCTCCCCTGTCAGCAAAGCAGCTCCCCCCTCCCTCCCCCCCCAGCAACAACACTAGAAACCCAAGTCAAGCTCCAGCTTAACACCTGCTCACCCCCCACTGTGCTTCTGAGAGTCAGCTGACCCATGCTGACTTGATAGCGCCCGCCCCTGGCACCAAGCAGTCTGTCTCCCCATTGTTCCCCCATTGTTCTCTCCCCTCTCCCCCCACTTGGACAAACATTTTAAAAGCATCACATTCCCCAGTAAACAAACATCAGAAAGAACAAAAAAACAGCCACTTCAGAAAAATAATCACCCAAAAAGCAGAAACAACCCCAAAGCCCATCCCCACTCTAACCAGCTCCCTGCAAGACAAAGTTACCTTTAGCCATCCAAACAGCCCCTTATTACACATAGCACTACTTATATTTATACAACCCAGCACATCAAATATCCGGCACAGTACTTCTCGAGGGCTTCAGTGTCTTTAAATTCGCCTTCCGCCACGTTTCTTTAATAAAAGTCTATACTGGTGTTTCAAAGTATAAGTCCCGTTCCTCATGTGTGACCCACAGACGGGCTGGGTACAGCATCCCAAACTTCACTCCCTTTTTAAAGAAGGCCGTTTTTACCCGATTAAACACAGCTCGCCCCTTGGCCAGATCCGCGCCCAGGTCCTGATAAATGCACAGCTCACAGTGCTGCTCCGTTCCTTCTTCTTGGCCCACCGCAGAACATGTTCCTTGTCCAGGAAACGGTGAAAGCTTACCACCATGGCCCTCGGCGGCTCGTTCGCTCGGGGCTTCATCGCGAGGGCTCTGTACGCTCTATCCACTTCCAGGGGCTGAGAGAACGCCTCAGCCCCCATCAACATCTCCAGCATGGCCGTCACATGAGCCCTCGCATATGATCCCTCACTGCCTTCAGGGAGGCCGATAATTCTAAGATTCTGCCTCCTGAAACTGTTCTCCAGGTCCTCCAGCTTCTCCTGCATTCTTCTCTGGCCGTCGTCCATCATCCCCACCTTGGTCTCCAGCATGGTTATGTATTCCTCATGCTCAGACACCTTTTCCTCCACCTCCTGGATCGCTCTCCCGTGGGTCTCTTGATTCTGTACAACTTGATCAATTGAAGCCTCAATGGGGTCCAGCGTGTCCTTCTTCAGCTTGGCAAATCAATCTTCGAAAAACTTCACCAGCTGCTCTGTCGGCCACTGTGCCGTCTCCCCTCGGCCCTTGCTCTCCGCCATGCTTTCCCGCGCCACCAGCTCTGCTCGCGTCTCCCTTATAGGACTTTGTCTTCTCACACGGCCACTTCTGGCCCAATTCTCCATACATCGGAGGGGAATTTCTCCTTACTGTCCCACTCTTTACTGATTTATCCCATAAAATCCCGAAAAAAACAGGGGAAAAGGTCCAAAAGTTCGTCACAGGCGGGAGCTATCAAATGTGCGATCTACTCCTCCATGGCTGCCACCGGAAGTTGGCACCAGCCGCAGTTGTGGGCAAACAAACGTTTAAATACCTTCAAGGATGTATTCAGTCTTTGAACTTGAGTGACACAACAGCCAGGTGAGCAACATACATGGGGAAGAGCCTAAAAGTTTGGTAAGAACCGTCAGCAAAAAGGTACCCAGGTACCTATGATTATTGTTGAAGGACATCAGCCAAGTCTTATGAGACGGGATTGGTTGCGCCAAATCAAGTTAAACTTTTCAAAATGTCTGACAGTTTCTTCCAGGAAGTCTTCTGCAAATATAAAGACGTATTCCAGAACGAATTGGACCTTAGGGATGGGCAATAAAATGCTGACCGAGCCAGCGACACCCACAGCAGGCGAAATTTAAAACAAAATCACCTTAAATGCCCTTCAAATGAGCCAACACAGGTCTGATGAGCCCAATGGCCTCATTTTCTGCTGACCACTTGATGCTTTTAGTCCGAGAATGGACCCCGAAAACTGAGCAAATGTTATACAATCAGGAACTTCAAACACTGAAAAATCTTTGAGTGCCGCAGTAAAATGTACTTGAAAACAAAATTACTTTGGGTTGCAATCAGTACGTCCAAAAAACTCAGAATTTAACTACCACATTTTTGCATAACCAAATTGAAAAGGCCCTGAAAGTAAAATTCTTGTGCCATGTGTTTCCTTTTCAAATTTGCTTGCCAGCCCAGAGGTCAGCGCTCTCTGCTACGGTCTGTTACTGTCAGCTGTCAGGGAAATAAACCCAGTCAAAGGTATTACTCTGCTCAACTCCTCACACACCTGTGTTTTAATATTGTCCTGCACTGCCTTCACTTCAGCTCAACCACTTTCCCAATCCCCTTCCTCTTAACTCATGAGTTTGAAGAACTTTCTCCTGTCGTCTGTTTCTCTCAATCTCTTTTGGACCATTCTTAGCCTTGAACGTCATGACGTGGCAAGGGTTCATCCGGGTACTTTTTGAGGAACGTGAGGCAACCTGATTCTATCACCCTCCCAGGCATTCCAGTGCATTCCAGACTGTCACCACCCTCTGGGTAAAGACGTTTATCCTCACATCCCTCTAAAACTCCTGCCCCTCACCTTGAACTTGTATCTCCTCATGGCTGACCCATCAATTAGGGGGAGGAGCCTATCCACACTGTCCATGCCCCTCATAACCTTGTACCCCTCGATCAGATCGCCCCTCAGTCTTCTCTGCTCCAAAGAAAACAACCCAAGCTTATCCAACCCTTCTTCATAATGTTCCATCCTAGGCAACATCCTGGTGAATCTCCTCTGCACCCCCTTGAGTGCAATCACATCCTTCCTATAGTGTGGTGACTAGAATTACATACAGTATTCCAGCTGTGACCTCACCAAAGTTTTATACAACTCCAACGTGACCTCTCTGCTTTTGGAATCTATGCCGAGACCGATAAAGGCAAAGTCCCATGCAGTGGGTTTTGCATACGGTGAATTCCAGACAGTGAGCTGTTTGACTGTAAGGAGCATCGTAGTCAAGCTCAATACTTTCCTCCTTAATGCGCCCTTTGTTTTGGAACACTCCCTTTGTTTTGTGTCCCCGAAATCTTTGACAATCTCTCCTTAGCTCTGACCTACCCCTGACTTTCCATTCTGCCCCACCGCCTTCTCCAACTATATAATTCACTCAATTCCTGCCCCTCTTCAGTTCTGAAGAGTCATAGGGACTTGAAATGTTAACTTGTGTGATAACCCCCCACATAACCCAGGGGCATGACCCGATTGATCTCGCTGTGGGACTCGTGGAGTACGAGCTTCTCCACTGAGGGCCATCAGCAGGATGGTTAATTCTCCGAGATTAAAGCCGGCTGGCCCAGGAAGGAGTCGGCAACTCAGGATGATCCCACCTGGGACTTGGACTATTAATTTGTATTTCTATTTCCTAACTGGGAGTAAAAAATAAACTACTTTCAACTCTCCTTCTCGGGGCTTCTGATTGACTACAATATTGGCGACGGGGATAAAATGGAACTACAGACGACATTGCTGGCCACTCAAAGTACGACTGCTTTTCAATGCAAAACTGTTCCAAAAATACCGCTCTTTGGTAGACTCAACGAGTTCGAAGTGAGTGTGGAAGACTGGGCTCAGTACACGGTGCATATGTACTATTTCTTCAAGGCACACAGGATTATTTTGACCGCCTGTGGAGCCCCCACTTGCAGTGTCATAAAGAGCCTAACATGCCCTGCGGCCGCAGACTCCAAGACGTTCGAGGAATTAGTGACATATCAGTATGACCCCAAGGTGTCGGTCACTGTCCAAACATAACGATTTAACACAGCTGAGAGAACACTGGGGGAATCCATTATCCAGTTTTTAGCAAGGTTACTGGTGGAACACTGCGACTATGGGCCATCCCTACCCGAGATGCTATGAGAGTGCCTTGTATGTGGGATAAATAACATGGCAACTCAGCAGAAATTGCTGGCCGAGCTGTTGCTGGACCTAAAAAAGGCTGCTAAGATCTCCCTCTCATGGGAGAGCACAGAGAAGGGTGTCCAGGAACTCCAGGAGATGTCAGCAATGGAGGTGAATAACTGAGGATGCGCCCATTCAGACGAGCACTAGGAGTGGGACTGCTGGGACCCTGCCCTGACATGAACGCCGTCGAGTCCAGGCCTATTGGCCGAGGACTGCTGCAACCAGGTGAGATACCTCCTCAGAATCAATGGAGGAAAGTACACAGCGATGCAGCACTTGTGGCCGGTGAAACCGCAGAGACAGGAAACTACAGGTCAGTCAGCAAACGCACTGCCCTGGTTGAGGGAGGCACCGCCTAGAGCCGGAACCCTCTACCTGGAACAGCCTGATGAGGACGAGTGCATGAAATTAAATTGCCTTGGGTTTCCCTGTCAAAATCACTGTCCAGGTGAATGGTCACCCACTAGAATGGGAGCTGCAGTTTCACGAACAGGACGGCAGACATTTGAAAAGATCAGGACTGGAATTCAGCACTTGAACTTAAGGGACACCGAGGCGAGGTTGACAACCTCCCCGGGGGAACACCTAGCCTACATTTCCAAGGCTCAGACTGATAGTGGGTTCAAGAATCTGGCCTGCAGATTCTGTCTCAAGTCAATGTGAGTGCTGCACTCCTGGAAGCCGATCTCTCAGATAGGATATTAAACAGAGGCTGTTTTTTCTCTCAGGTAGGTGGGGAAGATTATGATCACTATTTTGAATAGACATGGGGGATTATCTCCCTCATGGTCCCAGATAATATTTATCCCTCAGCAATATAATGAAAACACATCATCAGGGCCCTATGGAGGCGCAGTGGTTAGCACGGCTGCCTAACGGTGCTGAGGACCTGGGTTCGATTTCGGGCCCGGATCACTGTCCGTGTGGAGTTTGCACATTCTCCCTGTGTCTGCGCGGGTTTCACCCCCACAACCCAACGATGTGTAGGTGGATTGGCCACACTAAATTGCCCCTTCATTGGAAAAAAAAATTGGGTACTCTAAATTTATTTTTAAAAATTAAAGCACATCCTTATCAAATTGCTGGCGTGTAAACTTATTTTCCCGGACAGGCGCCGGAATGTGGCGACTAGGGGCTTTTCACAGTAACTTCATTGAAGCCTACTCGTGGCAATAAGCGATTTTCGTTTTCATTTTTTCATTGCTGTTCACAAATTTTCTGTTGCATTTTCTATGTTACACCAGGATACTTCAAAAGTACTTCACTGCCTGTGAGACACTTGGGAATAATATCTGTGAAATGCGTTAGATAAATGCAAGGCCTTTTCTTTTTTTTTCAAGTTAACTGGTCTGCACGACCCTTGCTTTCCTTTCCAACTTTTTTTTTAGTGTTTATGGTTTCCTTCCTGTAGTCAGAGCTCTGTGCAGCTACAGAACTGTGCTCAACTGTACTGTGGCAGGGTGTGACACTGAGCACTTGGATGTGTGTTTGAGCCTGCAGCAAGTTGTGCGCCAGTCCAGGACCCTGCAGAGATCTGAAGCTGGGGAAAGGGATGGAAGCAGGCACTGAGCAGCTAGAAAAATGCATGTTCAGTCAAAGCTCTTAATTTTGAGGAAGAGATGCCCCCCCCCGCGCACACCCATCTCTTTCAGTGGAGGACTAATGAATAAAATAAACCGAACAGACAGAGATACAGATTTGCTCGCCAGCTATTGCCAAATAACAGATCATGGTGGTGTGACAGATGGTGCCGCCAGCCATCTTCGAAGGTCAATCCAACCACATGTACAAACAGCCCTTTCACTAGGACCACATTTTAAAAACAATTTCTCAGCAAAACAAAAAACCTCACAATTCCTCTGCTGGTTTGCCCGGAGCTTCTCCAACCAACTATGTGTGGCCACAGAATCCCAAAATAACCCCATCGCCAGGACAGAGTGTGCAGCACATACTGATCAAAACACACAAATGAAAAACTAGTTTATTCTGGATTGACTATGTTTACATACATACATGTCCACAAGAGGATGCTATTGGAGGTGGAAATTATTCTGGTACTTTTATACTAATTCATAGGATGTGGCTGTCACTGGCTGGGCCAACATTTTTTTGTCCACCCTTAATTGCACTTGAACTGCGTGGCTTGCTGCCTTTTAACTTGCAAAAGCATGACTGTATGAATGGTTGCTGAATTGATGGGAAAGATGGTCAATATTTCAGAATGTGAATGAGGCGGGCAAACATCGAACTTGCTGATGAGCAACGAGATGGAAAATAAGCCGATGGCATTAAGGCAGCACAGACCAGTGCAGGACAGAATGAGCCAGGCCAATGCAGGAGCAAATACTCTAATCAACAAGATGAATTTAGTATATTTCACAGAGTCTCATTCAGTTTCAAAAATAAAAATTAACTTCCTTACTTCCTCTCAAAAAATCAAAGACGTTATTGTTGTGAATTCACGTGAGTGAAGTGTCCGGTGAGTCCAGGTCGAATATCAGTGACTTTGTTTGGCAGGATTCTGTTGTTTGTCCTCAAGACTTTCTGAAGGCATAGACCGACCCAGTAGGGTCAGTTAAATGAAGGACAAACTAAATCTCTCTGGAAATTAGCACGGGTGAGAAAAACGTGATGTGTATATATACAACTGTTTATAAATATCGGAATTGCCAAAAGAAAGATTTAAAAAAAAAGACGTTCTGAAGGCTAGTCTTGAGAGCTCTCGTGGTTAGAATTACCAACATGTGACCAGCTGCAGCCATTATATCAGACCTGCAATGGTCCATTTCGAAAAACAGAATTTAAACGAGAGGATATGGAAGAGGGACATATTTTAAATATTTTCTTGCTTCATCCCTTCTTAGCATGGCAATTTCGGCAGCTTTTTTTTCTATACTTTTCTGTACTTTTTCTTCACAAAATCATCAATTGAAATGAAATGAATGAATGAAAATGAAAATGGCTTATTGTCACGAGTAGGCTTCAATGAAGTTACTGTGAAAAGCCCCTAGTAGCCACATTCCGGCGCCTGTCCGGGGAGGCTGGTACGGGAATCGAACCGTGCTGCTGGCCTGCTTGGTCTGCTTTCAAAGCCAGCGAGATAAACCAAATAAAATGTTCCTGATTCATTGTACTTCTCAAATAATTTTGAACTCTTTTCAATAGAGAAAAAGAATATTCATCAGAAGCATTTGTGACAGATATTGTGAAACATATTTTCAGAATGGTTTCCACATTTAGAAAGATTGCTTGCACACCATCACATACAAGTCTGTGCAAATCAGCTGGTGATCTTGAAGCTCAGCACTCATCATTATCGATTAAATAAACTGTTTCACTTCATCTTCAGAAAGATTTGTGCCTTTGTGCTCCCAACAGAATTCACTTAATTTCTACTGCAGTGGCTTTTAGCATTCTCACCCAAACATTTTTGAAATGAATTTCTGAGATGTGGGCGTCACCTGTTAGCTTAGCATTTGTTACCCATCCCTAGTTGAAGGTGGTGGTGAGTTGCCTTCTTGAACTGCTGCAGTCCTTGAGGTTTAGGTACACCCACTGTGCTGTTAGGGAGGGTGTTCAAGGATGTTGCCCCAGCAACAGTGAAGGAACGGCGATATATTTCCAAGTCACGGTGGTGAGTGATTGAAGGGGAAACTCCAAGTGGTGAGGTTCTCAGATATCTGCTGCTCGTGTCCTTCTGGAAACTTCTGCCAAAAAACATGCAAAGTAAATCAAGTTTTCTTCAGAGATTCACTTCTATTCTGCATTGCTGCATTATTGTGTCACAAATAACATAGGCAGTCTCAACAATGATCTTCGCTTTCCCTTTTAAGGTGATTTAATTGTCTCTAATTTAATCGCAAAATAACTTCATGTGTCTTGTACACTTTTCATCATCAGAGGGACCTGAATTTTTTGTTAATATTAGTGCCTCTGCGTCAACTGAGCTGTAGTAATTTTGAATTTCCAAGTCAAAACTTTTAACTGAGGTTACCAATTGTGCAGTATTCAATAAAGTTGTCTCAACATTTCACAGCAGTTTGCTGATGGTATTAATTTTTTTGAAGTAAATAGTTTTTCACGAGAGTAAAAAACACCGAACCGTACTTTTAAATCTCTGCCAAGCATTTTGCTTCAGCTTTCACACGTGATTTTTCAGAATTTGGTGCAGCTATGTAATTCCGCCTCTGGCCACCACCTTCACAAAGCAAAATGGCCAGCTATTAAGTGCCCTAGGAACGGGAGCAATTGGCATTTTATTTGATGCGGCATTAGATGAATTTCCAACATGCCCTCCTTTGACAAGATTCGAGTGTTTCAATTACATGGTGCAGTTCACTGCTTTGCTGCCAAATGCTTTATGATATTCTGGCGTCAGGAATGCAGCCCCTGGCTATATAGTGGGAGCAGGGAGGAGAGCTTAGGTAGAGAAACGGATTGAACACACAGCAAATGCACCCAGCTCATTTCCCATGAATTCCCCGAAGCAGACAGATTTCCTGCTGCAGGTGACAGCATTCCTGAGCTCCCTGCACACTGTAACGCATTGTTCATAAATACAAACTCGGAAAATATCATGTTTTTGCACGTGGAAGGACTTCAGGAGCACGACCAAATGTGCTAAGGTTCACAACTTGGTATTTGGGGAAATAAGCAGTCTTTAGAATTCTCAATCCAAGCATAACATTTCTTGGCAGAGCGATAGTTTCTGCCTGTAAAATGATTGCACTGTGGTGCTGCCCCGTGCGCATTCATGACAGACTGGCTGAGATGGGTTATGATGAGGACCAAGAGGGAATATGGAAACCTGGGCAGAAAAGAGTGTCCGGTTAACGGTTTAGGCAAAGTATATCGGTGTAAGGTTCTTTCTGTGCACCAAACATCGGGAAATCCTCAATCTGCTCCTCAGATATCTGCCTGCAAGCTTGCTCTACTAAACATGCAGAGGAAGTCTTCTTTTGCTGTTGGGTCCCGTCGGCTCCCTTTGACTATATGGCATTTAAGGAGGCCATTTGGCCCATGACGCATATGCCAGGACCTTGGTGGAGCTATTTTATTAATCTGACCTCTTTGTTCTTTCCCTACAATCCTGTAAATCTTCTCCCTCAAGTGCTTGCCGGATTATTATAATTCGCTGTGCAGAAAAAATGTCTTCTTATTCTGCCTTTGCTACTTTCGCTGGTCACTATAAATCTGTGTCCACTGATCACTCATCCTCCTGTCACTGGCAAAACCATTCATAATTATGAACATCGGGATCAAATCTTCTCCTAACCTTCTCTACTCTCACATTCTCACCACGCAAATGCCAGGCAATGATCATCTCCAACAAAAAGGAGGATCTCACTGTCCCACCTTGACATTCAATGGCTTCAAGCATCAAATGTACTCCCACTATCAACATCCTCTACGGATGCAGCACGGTAGCATGGTGGTTAGCATAAATGCTTCACAGCTCCAGGGTCCCAGGTTCGATTCCGGCTTGGGTCACTGTCTGTGCGGAGTCTGCACGTCCTCCCCGTGTGTGCGTGGGTTTCCTCCGGGTGCTCCGGTTTCCTCCCACAGTCCAAAGATGTGCGGGTTAGGTGGATTGGCTATGCTAAATTGCCCTTAGTGTCCTAAAAAATAAGGTTAATGGGGGGGTGTTGAATTACTGGTATAGGGTGGATACGTTGACTTGAGTAGGGTGATCATTGCTCGGCACAACATCGAGGGCCGAAGGGCCTGTTCTGTGCTGTACTGTTCTTTGTTCTATGTTCTATCCTGGGGGTTACTGTTGTGTGGCTACAAGAGCTGGTCAGAGGTTAGAACACCTGTGGTGAGTAACTCACCTCCTGACTCCCCAAAGCCTGTCCACTATGTACAAGGCACAGATTAGGAGTGTGATGGAATACACTCCACTTGCCTGGATGAGTGCAGCTCCAGCAATGCTCAAGAAGCTCGACACCATCCAGGACAAATCAACCCGCTTGATTGGCATCCCATGCACCATCTTAAACATTCACTCCCTACACCATTGATGCACAGTGGCAGCTGTGTGAACCATCTAGAAGATCTATTGAAGCAATTCATCAAGGTTCTTCTGACAGCACCTTCCAAACCTGTGATCTCTGGCACCCAGAAGGACAAGGGCAGCAGATACGTGGGGGAACACCACCACCTGGAAGTTCCTCTCAAGCCACTCACCATCCTGACTTCAAAATGTATCGCTGTTCTTGTACTGTCGCTGGGTCAAAATCCAAGAACTCCCTCTCGAACAGCACTGTGGGTGCACCTACACACAAGAACATAAGAACTAGGAGCAGGAGTCGGCCATCTGGCCCCTCGAGCCTGCCCCGCCATTCAATGAGATCATGGCTGATCTTTTGTGGACTCAGCTCAACTTTCCGGCCCGAACACCATAACCCTTAATCCCTTTATTCTTAAAAAAACTATCTATCTTTATCTGAAAAACATTTTATGAAGGAGCCTCAACTGCTTCACTGGGCAAGGAATTCCATAGATTCACAGCCCTTTGGGTGAAGGAGTTCCTCCTAAACTCAGTCCTAAATCTACTTCCCCTTATTTTGAGGCTATGCCCCCTAGTTCTGCTTTTACCCGCCAGTGGAAACAACCTGCCCGCATCTATCCTATCTATTCCTTTCACAATTTTATATGTTTCTATAAGATCCCGCCTCATCCTTCTAAATTCCAATGAGTACAATCCCAGTCTACTCAACAAATGGACACACCACATGAACAGCAGCAGATCCCAGTGAGCCACGCATCATCCTGACCGGACCATATAGCCATTCTTTTTCTGTCACTGGGTCAAAGTACTGGGATTCCCTCCTTCCTGACAGCACTTACACCACATGGACTGCAGCTGATCAAGGTGCCGGTTACCACCACATTCTCATGGGTAAATAGGGAGGGGCAATAAATGCCGGCCTAGCCAGTGATGCCCACATCCGATGAAAGAATTTTAAAGAACAAAGTTGAACAACCCCAGATACTCAATGTAACTGAAGTCTCTCGCCCCGTATCAATAATTCTTTCAAACAGTGACTACACTGCTTCCTTCATTGGCTGTGAAGAGCTTTGGGACATCGTGAGGTTGTGAAAGGCTGTCTGGAAATGAATGTTTTTCTACCTGTATCACATATAGATTGAATGCTATCCTCCCGCCCAAGTCAATGTTGGACATTCTTCTCACTTCTGAATCAGGAGGCACTAAGACCTTGCTGGAAATGTCGCCGCAATTTTCCTCAGTAATAACCGCCATCAAAACAATGAGAGAAAAAGGTGCTACAGGTGATAAAGGTGCTATACCTTTGGAGCTGCACTCTGTTTTTTGAAAATCCTGGCAGTCACATAAAACTGACTTGAATAGCTTCTTGGAATATTTAAACTCTGCTGCCAAGATTAATGAGACAGTGGAGAAAGGTTCATGTGTAGCAGAAATGCAAACATAGACCAGATGGGCTAAATGGCCTGTTTGTGTGTGATAAATTTTATGCAGTGTTATATCAAGCCAGAAAGATGTTATACTGATTGTTGTCACGCAGGCCTCACTGTTCCAATACTCCGAGATTGAGCCCAATTCTTGGTGGATGTCGGTGTTTTTAACAAATAGAAAAGGTGAACTCTTGTCGCACTTGGCACAAACTTGTTCCTGCAGAGCGAGCTTCTAATAATGGCGAAAGCGCCCGTGTCTGGGAAGCAGCACTGAGAAAATGGATGGATGAATAAATGAATGAATGATTTCCAGATTGTACTTAAAAACCCGAGGGACTCAAACAAACAGGCTGCTATTGCATATTTCACTGTATTTCCGGTGAGACCAAACTCCAGGAGAACCTTGCCCTGCTATTACATTCTAAATAAGCAGCATCAGAATGGAGCACGCGTTTAGTAGTCAAGGAGGGGTCTGGAAAGGAGAGCAAAAAATGGTCTATTTCCAAAGGGAAAGTATTTTCACGCAATAGGCCAAGTCCGATAGCAGGGACTATCCTGCTTTGCCGGCTCCTACCCGGGCAGGCTTTTATGGCAATTAATTAACAAGCTCGCTGATGGGCCTCTGTCCCTCAGCGGAAGGGCTCGTACTCCATGAGGCTCATGGGGAGATTGATCGGGTCAGTCGTGGCATGTGGCCTGGTCTGGTAACTAAACAAAAATCGTCCTAATCTTGTTTCTTTTTTTTCCTTTTTAAAAAAATACCCAATTGTTCTTTTCCAATTCGGGGCAATTTAGTGTGGCCAATCCACCTACCCAAGTCTTTGGGTCGTCGGGGTGAGACCCACGCAGACACGGGGTGAATGCGCAAACTCCACATAGACAGTGACCCAGGGCCGGAATCGAACCCGGGTCCTCAGCGCCTTAGTCAGCAGTGCTAACCACTGTGCCACTGTGCCTTGTTTCCATGGATCCTGTGGTCTGTTTCTTCATCCCTCTGTTGAAGGTCTGCACCACTCTCTCTGCCAGTCCGGTCGAGGAAGGGTGATTCAGGACCATGTGGGTGTGTTTCACCCTGTTTGCCTTCACAAAGCATTCACATTCATCACTGGTGAACATGTTATGGGCCAGGGTTTAGAGAACCCCAAAGTGTATAATGGAATTCACCTGACCCACAACTTTTAATAGATTGTGGTATGGGGAGCACACGGCCCACTCTACAGGTGTGGCACAGCAGAAATGGAAAAGTATTTTTTAAAAGCAAAACAATGTTTATTCTATGAACTCAAGTCAACCTTTTAAAAACATACAGTGAACATCTTAGCAACCATTAATTCAAATACAACCCCAAAGAATACAACACTAAGTAAAGCTTAAGCTGTCCTTTTTCACATCCACAAGACTTTAAAAACCTTTAAAACAGAAACACATCAGGTTACAGTCACTACTGAGAGCAATTATGAGTTTTAAATCATCAAAAGATCAATTTATAGTTTTTAGATTACAGACAGAGAGACTAATAACCCTTCTGGCTGTGACTGCAGCTATCCAGCTCTGAAAAGTGAAACTAAAACACACCCTGCAGCAAACAGCCTAAAACAAAAGTAAAAAGCAGACAGACAGCCCAGCTCCACCCACTCTCTGACATTACTTCAGTAGTAAACACCCATTTCTTAAAGATACTCTCACTACAGATATTTATGTACATACCCATTTATAAACTCCTATTTCTTAAAGGTACTCACTACAGATATTTATATACATACCCATTTAGAAACTCGCATTTCTTAAAGGTACTCTCACATGGCTACTCAATGGTGGCCTTAGATGTGATGGATGATATCCGATGCACTTCCTGTAACTTGAAATGAGCATCTACCACGAGTAAAAACATGGGATCTGGGAAAGGCCTGGCCAAATCAGCGTGCTGTCATTCCCAAAGCCGGTCTGGACATACTCCTTATGCTCCTGGCATGTTGTACATTGTTGGGCCAGTCATTCAATCTCGTCATCCAGGCCTGGCCACCACAAATAACTTCTGGCCAGAAACTTCATTTTCAACACCCCTGGGTGTCCATTGTGCAGGTCCTTGAGTATGGCCCCTTGCCCTGGCTTGATACCACGATGTGAGCTCCCTCACTGGGGGATGCCATCTTCCACACTGAGCTCCTACGTCTAGGTGTCGAAGGCCCGTTGCTCTTCATGCAGCTTACCCTGCTGGCCTCTGTGCAAGATGATGTGGTGTATTTTTGCCAATACTGAGTCCTTTTGCGTCCAGTCGTATATCTGTGCGGCGATGACCGGCAAGAACCGGCAAGATGTTCAGAGGTTTAGTGTCAAAACAACCTTGTCAGCCCTTGGTGGGGATTGGGGTTGTATCGACACCAGGAGCCAGCTCAGCGTATTCACATTTGGGATCTACATGCCTGGGTGATACAATGTTGATTGAGATGGCCTAAACCTCATACATTGAGTTACATACTCATACGCTGCTAGCAATAGGGCCCATCACTGCATCGGGACAATTGCAATTGGCGGGATCACCATATCCTCTTTAAAAAGCCCTAGCAATGGCTTGCGGTTTGCCACAATGGTGAATCAATGCCATGCACGTACGGATTTAATTTATTCACCCCAAAGATGACGGCCAGACTTTTTTAAATTTGGGCATAATTGCTTTCGGTAACGGTCAAAGTGCATGATGCATATGCTATTGGCCTCTCTTGTCTGTCAGCCATGTAGTGGGACAACAATTCCGTCAGGCAAGGGTTGCACATCAGCAAAAAGGGCTTGGAGGGGTCGTGATAGATCAAACCCCAACATCATTTGTTGCTTCTTTACCCACGCAAAGGCTTCCTCCTGAGGTGCTCTCCACACCCATTCTTGGTGCTTCTTCAGCAATGCGCGTAGCGGGGCAAGGATAGTCACTAAGCTAGGAATAGATTTCCTATAGTTTACAAGACCTAAGACTGACCGCAACATTGTCTGCGTTTTCTGGACTGGGGGCTTGTTTTATTGCTCGTACCTTCTCCTCAACCAGGGGTAGGCCATCTCAATCAACTTGACATCCCAAAGGGCAGCACGGTGGCCTAGTGGTTAGCACAACCGCCTCACGGCGCTGAGGTCCCAGGTTCGATCCCGGCTCTGGGTCACTGTCCGTGTGGAGTTTGTACGTTCTCCCCGTGTCTGCGTGGGTTTCGCCCCCACAACCCAAAAAATGTGCAGAGTAGGTGGATTGGCCAAGCTAAATTGCCCTTTAATTGGAAAAAATAATTGGGTAATCTAAATTTATTAAAAAAAAAACTTGACATCCCAAGTACGTGACTTCCTTGCTGTAGAAAACGCACACTTCCCCTTTGAGGTGGACACCTGTCTCGAAAAACTGATGGAGGACTTCCTCCAAGTTGCTCCTTTTCCGTTGCTTCAAGAACCAGGACGTCGTCCAAGTAGACTGCCACTTGCGACAGCCCCCCTTAGGATGTTCTCCATAATGCACTGGAAAATTGCATAAGCCAAAGATACTCTTGTATATTCATAGAGGCCCCAGTGAGTATTGATGGTCACATAACATCTGGAATGAACGCCCAGCTCCAGCTCATATCGAATTTGGAGAAGGATTGACCCCCAGCTAACTTCACGTATAGATCTTTTATCCGCAGCATTGGGTATCTATTGAAAGAAGAGGCCTTGTTTATGGTCAACTTATAATCTCCACACAGGTGTACTGTTTTGTCAGGTTTTAGTACAGGGACTACCGACGTTTCCCAATCGGCAAATGATACTAGCTGGATGATACTGAGGTCTTCAAATTGGCTGAGGTCCTCTTCGACTTTTGCCAGTAACGCATAGGTGACTGGACGGGCCCCAAAGTATTTTGGTTGGGCTCAGGATCTACATATCCACGGCCCCCTTAATTTTGCCCAGGCCCTCCTAGAAGACTTCCAGGGACTTCCCCAAGGCCTCATAAAGTCCTCCGGTGCCCATCCAGGAAATTCATTGCCAGTCCAGCCAGAGGTGTTGCAGCCAGTCACGGCCCAGCAGATATGGTCCGGAGCCCCACACTATTGTTAACAGCAGCCTAATGGACTGCTGCCCATAAGTAACTGGGGTGATTTTCATGCCTGGCTAGGTCTCACACGTGTAGGTTGCTGGTCTTGCCTCAGCGTCTCACAAACCCAGTTGTTGAATTCCTATCCTGATTCTCTCCAAGGTCTGCCTTCCTATTACTGAAATTGCAGCCCCCTGTCCAGCTCCATAGCTAACGAGTGACTATTCCCTTGGACAATATTTCTGTTGGGGGTAACTCGTGACACGGCAATGCAATGTAATTTAATACACTCATCATCATCAGGTGTTCTAGGTGGAGGGCCCTGGCTCTGGGCTGACACCTCTGTGCGGCAGGTTTGCTGGCTGACCTGTGGTTTTCTATCTCTGCAGTTTCGCCGGCCACAAGTGTCGAACCTCCGTGGATCATCCTTCATCGATTCCGGGGAGGTGTCCCAGCTGGAGCCCTCGATCAACGGGCCTAATCCCGATGGTGTTCAGGTCAGAGTGGGGTTCCAGATGTCCCCATCCGAGGGGACGCAGTTCTTCTGAATGGGGCGACGTCCTATACTGTTCATCTCCATCCTTGACTTCCTCTGGAGTTCCTAGACTCCCTTGTCTGAGCTCTCCCGTGAGAGGGAGATCTTGATGACCTTCTTTAGGTCCAGCAATGGCTCAGCCAGCAATTTCTGCTAGGTTGCCTTTTATCCACTCCACATACAAGACAGAGCCGTAGCATTTTGGGTTGGGATGGCCCATAGTTGCAATACCCTGCCAAAAACCCGGTGATGGATTTCCCTGGGGTTCCCTTGGCCATGTTAAATCGGTATTAGTGCATAATTTCCCTTTGCATTCTGTAAAAGCAAGGGGTGGCACAGTGAGGTTATAATTGGTTGGAGAGCACAACAGTTAGAAAATGGACACCTCAATGCAGAAGAAAACAGTGTGATGCCAATTAGAAATGTGGGTGGCCCTCTGAATGTATTTAATTTAGACGGAACGTCATGTTTTTATGAAATAATTTCTCCACAGAACAGAAACTTCGAGAACAGAAGGAGGCCATTTGCCAATCATGTCTGTGCTGGCTCTTTGAGAGAGCAGTTCACGTTTACCATATATGGCCCCATTTCTTTCTGCAACCCTGCAAGTTACTCAACTTTACACTGCCTGTTGCCTGCATAAACGGCCGATGATGCCGTCAGTACATCACATGATCAAATTCTTAAACAGAGCTTGATCCAACCAAGCCCAAAGAGTTTTTTTAAATTTCGAGTACCCAATATTTTTTTCCAATTAAGGGCAATTTAGCCTGGCCTATCCACCTAACCTGCACATCTTTGGGTTGTGGGTGAGATTCGCACAGAGAATGGCCACACGGACAGTGACCCAGAGCCGGGATGGAACCTGGGACCTCGGGGCCGTGAGCTGGAATGCAACTTCTAACCTCTCCTGTTGAAGCTATTGTTCCAAGGATTTCCAAAAGGGTTCTTAGCCTTTTCAGAACATATCAGATTTACTCTTTAGGGGTGGTTTTTGAGCAAAATCAGGTTACGATAATTCTTCTTGCTGTTGGTTTGTTCATTGGTCTTCAGATGCTGCTGTCCAGAGTGAAATAGGAAAGGAATATTGGTGTTGCAGACTGCACTCAGAACAATCCAACTCTTCTTACAGGGTCATCTGGAGGAACTCCCATTCAAACGTCCTTCATGAGTTTCTGTGCTGGCTCCTTTTGCTCTTGTGTTTGCCGCTGTTTTTTAAAAATAAATTTAGAATATCCAATTCATTTTTTCCTAATGAAGGAGTCATTTAGCGTGGCCAATCCACCTACTCTGCACATCTTTGTGTAATGGTGGGGGGGGGGGGTGAAACCCACGGAAACGCGGGGAGAATGTGCAAACTCCACACGGACAGTGACCCAGAGCCGGGATCGAACCTGGGAGCTCGGCGCCATGAGGCCACCGTGCTAACCACCGGATTGGCTCTCCCCGCTGGTTCGCGGAGAATCCCGCCCCATTTCTACGCTCTATTCCTCTATGTATGAAGCCCCTCGAAAGCTCACATGTCAGCATAATGTACATCACTGCCCGGTTTAATTACGCATGTCTTGGCCTTGCATGGAACGCAATCAGCTCTGCTTCCTTAAACCTGACCCTATGCAACATCACGGCAGCAACATGCAAAAGACCCAGAAACATCACAAAGAACAACTGCACATGCAAAAGTGCAAATGCATCCTAAACTAACAGTCAGATGACTGATTAAATGTTGGGTAGAACACTGGGGAACTGCACCTGTCCTTGAAGTGTGGGATTTTGCCTGTCCAGTCATACAGGTAGACAAGGTTGTGGTTTAACATCTCATCCAAAAGATGCCGGGTGGGATTCTTCGTCCCGCCAGCCCCATTTTCCGGCGTGGCACAGCCCCACTGGCAGTGTGATCCTCCGTTCCGGCAGCTGGTCAATGAGGTTTCCCATTTTGGGCATGCCACATCATTGGAAAATCCACAGGCATGGGTGCGCTGCCGGCGAAGCAAAGGATCCCGCCGATGGAGAATCCCGCAGGAGATGTCCAAAAATATCTAAACTGTGCATTTGAATGTCTGGCGTAGGACGTGAACCCAGCAATGGTCTGGCTCAGAGGCAGAGGCGCAGTCCGCTGAGCCAAACTGGCACGCAGTGAAGCGAGAGTGAAACAATGCACAGTCCCCATTCAAATAATTCCAGGGATTAATAAAGTCAGGAGTAAATGTGGCAGCATTGATGCAGGATGCCTCATGCGAGGACAGAGTCTGCTGAACTCTCACTGAGGGGGAATTCCTTGAGATTACACTGAGGACTTGTGCAGGCGGATATGCAGCTGTGAGTAAGCATGGCACCAGCTGCAATGTTTGCAGACCTGGAGATTTGGGGACATTCCCAGAGAGGCAGACTCGAGCAAGAAGGCACTGGTCTGAATTTCAGAACAATCAAAGTCTTACTGTATGCATAGACACCTGACAAGAATATCCTGGACTATTGACCAGGGTTTAAGCACTTGGGTTCTGTCAGTGAAAAGATTCTTGTGATGGCCACAAGATGTTGTGGGCCTCAATATACAGTCGCCTGTCCACACACTTTCAGCAAACAGAATTGCTGGGCAGGGTCACTCAAACCAAGCTCATGATCCGAGTTTTTTTTTGCTTTTTCTTGAAGCTGTACTTGTTCTCTGGTGCAGAGCACATATCCGGCATTGAAACAAAAAAAAAAAGAATTGTTGATTGCAACGATGCACAGATATTGGAGGTTTCCTACTCAATGAAAATGAAGCAATAGTTTAGTCCTCTGATTCTCCTTCAGTTGAGATTTCTGCCTCCAGGGTAAAGTGTAGGTAAAGTGAATAGTGTAACTCCAGTGCACTACTTCAAGATAAATCTCAAGGGCAGGAGGTCAAACTGTCAAAACGCCCATCAAGGACGAACATTCGGAGGTTTCTCTTCACCCAGTGTCTCACTAAAGTCCCACTTCCATATTTAGCTGGTATTTGAGTTATTTTGGTGGGAGGGATGCGAAACATCTTCCGAATCAGTGCACCTCAGCATTCTACACTCTCAAGGCCTTTGACCATGAACCAGTAGCGATGTTCTGGTGTGGTGAAATGGGTTCCCGTGATGGGCTAACTCTGCGTTTCCAAGTACCAAATAGGACGCTGAGACAAATTTGCAGCATTAAAATTGGCATTACTAGTTTTCTGAGGCTGTAGACGGAATGGACACTTGCACCCAATGGGAATTACCCGGAAATCACGGGTGGCCTCTGTGCTGACAGTTACATACACACGCATGACCATCTCAGGAATCAATCCATCATTTTTTTGGTCAGCTTTTTGTGCCAAAGGAAGAACCGAGAAGGGGGGGGGGGGGGGAGGGGGGGTGCAGCCTCCCGGGCTTGTACGATCAGCAACGCAGTAGGAGAGGAGGCCACTGAACCCCTCAAGCCTGTTCTGTCAATCGACGAGGTCGTCTCCTAACTTCATGTGTTTGGAGGATTAAGTGGTGGTTTGTAAGCAACGGGATGATTCATAGCGGCCTGACTTTGTGACACAGTCAGAGCTGGCCACTGACAATCTTCTGAAGCTTGGCTGCAGTTCCAGAGTTGAAGTCAGCTCTGAGCTGGCCATATTGTAGCCTGTTGCAGGCCTCTTGAAAGGACACCTGCTTGTGGCTGTGAAATCAATTAAAATGTTTCATCTGGGTCTGGCAAACACTATGCACGGCTCTCCATTAATCCACGAAACCACTCAGTGTTTCACCAATCGAGTTTCCTTTCGCTGGGCGAGTTTGGCCTTTCAACATTTTTAAATAATGCAGCCCATTCAGGCTGAGTAATTAGCTGATGGATGCCAAGATGAAAAAAAAGTTTGTTTTTATAAAAGCCAGATGTACTTTTCAACAAGTCACTTTTTATACTCCCCCTCTTCACCCCACACCCCGCCCCCATTTCTACTTCCAGCTTTCCTCTACTCTGTGTGCACATGCCCCACTTGCCCTCCCCAGAAACCACACAACCTAATCCCTCACCAGAAGCCAATAGCAACGCTCTCTGGCCTCTCCTGACTCTGCCCCAACTTTGTTTGGATGACGTTGGAGTAATCAGTTTTGAGGATGGGCCCTTCAGCCCGTTCAAACCCAACATCCTAACAGTTGGGGAAAGACCTGATGTTTCTGAATCGGCATTGGGACTGGACAACATGTGCAGATGACAAGCAGAGCCTATTCTTTCACAAAATGACTTGACGGACGCAACACTGTGCAATGGTTTCATCAATGAGTCACTGCAATTTAGTGTGTGCTCCCTGGGCCCTTCAAGATTGGCACCAACTGGAAACGTACCACAGCCTCAGTGGGTGCCCTCTACATACACACTGAATCAAAGGTCCATCAGGCCTACCTGCCACTACTCACCCTACCAAAATCAGGCTGACAACCATCTCTCGTGGCTTCAGAATGAACTGGGTCAAAAAGTGAAATTATTCCAGTCTATAATTTGGATGATAGTATTGTGTGTGACAGCAATGTGAGGAGAAGCATTTGTCAGACGGCAGGTGGCGGAGTTTCCACTGCTGCCCCCAAGGAGAGTTCAGGACAGGGTGCTCTCTGGGATGTGGGTTGGTGAGGGGAAGATTTTGGCAATCTACCAAGTGATGCAGGGGGGAGAGGAGGCCTCGATGGTAGAGCTGAAAGATAAGTGGGAGGAGGAGCTGGGAGAAGAGATTGACGAGGGGACGTGGGCGGATGCCCTGGGGAGGGTGAATTCCTCCTCCTCCTGCGCGAGGCTTAGTTTAATTCAATTAAAGGTGCTGCATAGGGCGCACATGACTGGGACCAGGCTGAACCGGTTCTTTGGAAGAGAGGGCAGGTGTGTCAGGTGTTCTGGGGGCCTAGCAAACCACACCCACATGTTCTGGGCGTGCCCTGCGCTGGAGGGCTTTTGGAGGGGTGTCGCGGAGACGCTGTCAAGGGTGGTTGGTTCCAGGGTTGATCCGGGCTGGGGGGCTCGCAATCTTTGGGGTAGCAGCGGAGCCGGGAGTGCAGGAGGCAAAAGAGGCCGGTATTCTGGCCTTTGCGTCCCTGGTAGCCCGGCGTAGGATTCTTTTGCAGTGGAAGGATGCGAGGCCCCCGGGCGTGTAATCCTGGATCAGTGATATGGCTGGGTTTATCAAACTGGAGAGGGTCAAGTTTGCCCTGAGGGGGACGGTGCAAGGGTTCATCCGGCGGTGGCAACCGTTCCGAGACTTTCTGGCGGAGCATTAGAGGATGGTCATTTTCAGCAGCAACCCGTTTGGGAGGATTGGGGGGGGGGGAGGGGGGGGAAGAGAGAGAGAGAGAGAGAGAGAGAGAGATGGGGGGCTCGTTTTTTCCTTTATTGCGTATGTGTGTTTGTTCTCATGTTAATTATTTTTGTTAATTTATTGCTTTTGTATTTGGGGGGGGGGGGGGTTACTGTTATCTCTCTTTTTCTTCTGTTGTTGTTGGTTAAAACTTGTTGAAAATTTGAATAACATTTTTTTTTGTTTTAAAAAGCAATGTGAGGAGAACTCCTCTGAAAACTATCAACAGGTGGTATACTGACAGATAATATAAAGAATTCAGCCCTCTGAAATGCACATGTTCTTGGTCAATCTTCCACCTCAAATTCTCCTTGGTTCCCTTCATGTCCAGAAAATATGTTGTTATTGAGCGACTGGAATGCCACAGCCCACTAGGGTAGAGAATGGCAAAGGGTCACAACCCTCTGAGTGAAGGAACTGCGCCTCACCTCTCTCCTAAATGGGCGGCTGCTGAGACTGTGACTTCTCTCGTTCTTGTCTCCCCAGCCAGGGGAAAGAACCTCTCAGCATCTCTCCTGTCAAGCCCTCTTGCAACTTTCCAGCTTTATTTTCACTGATGCCCTGAAGTAAGTTTCTGCTACTTGGAAAACACATCCCCAATTCTTTATTTTCCTCTGTAGTTATGGCATGGGGGTACAGGATGCGAGCAACAAACCAGCATTATTTCCTTAACCATCTTTACCAGCAGGCCTAATTTTCTTTAGCTGGTGATGGAGGATGATCACACCAGAGAGCCGGCAGGCAGTCTGGGCTGGTGACTGGAGTGGGATCACCCATCAGTACACAGTTGGTGAGGTGACCTTCAACATTGGGGTTCATCCTTAGAATCCAAACACTGCTGAAGGAGGCCATTCAACCCATCGAGTCTGCACCGACTGTCTGAAAGTGCAACCTACGTAGGCCCACTCCCCGGTCCTATCCTCGTAGCCCCACCCATCCTGCACTGCTTTGGACTGTGGGAGGAAACCGCAGCACCCAGAGGAAACCCACACAGACATGGGGAGAACATGCAAACTCCACAGACAGTCATCCAAGGTTGGAATTGAACCCAGGTCCCTGGTGCTGTGAGGCAACAGTGCTAACCCCTGTGCCACTGTGCTGCCCTCTAAAATCTACCATTCTGCCGCCGTATTTATAGCAGTTGAGCTCTGCCATTGCTCCACTCTTACCTCCCTCTGTGCTATTTTAATGCAATCATTTCCACCTCCTCTGGATCCATCTTTTGTTTGTGGATTTGTCCCATTAAAATTATGAAGGGAATAGATAGGATAGATGCGGGCAGGTTGTTTCCACTGGCGGGTGACAGCAGAACTAGGGGGCATAGCCTCAAAATAAGGGGAAGTAGATTTAGGACTGAGTTTAGGAGGAACTTCTTCACCCAAAGGGTTGTGAATCTATGGAATTCCTTGCCCAGTGAAGCAGTTGAGGCTCCTTCATTACATATTTTTAAGGTAAAGATAGATAGTTTTTTGAAGAATAAAGGGATTAAGGGTTATGGTGTTCGGGCCGGAAAGTGGAGCTGAGTCCACAAAAGATCAGCCATGATCTAATTGAATGGCGGAGCAGGCTCGAGGGGCCAGATGGCCTACTCCTGCTCCTAGTTCTTATGTTCTTATGTTCTTATTATCATTCCGTTTTGCCTTGCACCTTTGACCCCCTCCTCTTTATATAGTCGCCACTGCCCTCCACCCTATCAGAAACCTTCCCTTTTGCTCTTTAGCTGACTGCACCTCCACGTCTCTCCACTCCCCCCCCCCCCCCCCCCCCCCCCCCGGGCCACAATAAACACCTCCCCCGGCTCTGCACTTGCTTAACTTCATCTCTTCACATCTTCCAGTCCTGCGGATTACTCATTGACCTGCAACATGAACCCTCTGTCCAGATGCTCCCTGACTTGCTGAGCGCTTGCAGAATTTTCCGTTTTAACTTCAGATTTCCAGAGTCCTCACCTTTTGTTTCTTTATGACTGGCATAACGTACCAGACGTTAATCTGCTGTTTACCCTCTCCCTCTACTCCCTGTGCCTGGTGGCATCCTCATCACTGGAGGAATATTTCTTAATTTAGCGTGCACTGAAGGGGTTAGGAGAATATTAAAGAACAACTATGTTGCCAATAACCGTGAAAATGACTTGGGCAGAAAAATACTTCAGGTGGTTGTATGGAATGTTGTCCAGAGTTTCTGGCACTTTCTGAGCTGATCCGTGAAGACCACGTGAAATCAAGTTAGCTTGCACATTCTCCCCGTGTCTGAGTGGGTCTCGCCCCCACAACCCAGAAAGATGTGCACTAGGTGAATTGGCCATGCTAAATTGGCCCTCAATTGGGGAAAAAAAATTGGGTACTTTAAACTTACAAAAAAAAGTGAAATCAAGTTAGCGATGCAAGACATTTGAACATCTGTCTGAATCCCCCCCACCCCACTACAACATCTGTCTGTAACCCTGCGAAACACTGTCAGTCGCTGAGAACGAGGCATTGGCTTCTACTCAACTGTGACTCAGCTGGTAGCACTTTCGACTTCGAAACAGAAGGTGGTAGGTTCAAATCTCACTCTGGAGATGAGAGTACAAAATCAAGGCTGATACTCCAATGCGGCACTGAGGGAGATAGAGGTAGTGTTTTGCTGCAAGAGGCATTGAACCAGGAACCCCCCGACCACATGCCCTCTCCGATAAGCGTAAATGCACCATGTTGGAGAAGCACCGGGTGGTTATCCCCAGTGTCCTGGTCGACATTAATCGCTCAATCGGCATTCGAAACACAGATTATTTGGCCGTGAGCACTTTGCTGTTTGTCACAGATTGTTGCGTGCAAATTGACTACTGCATTGTAACAGCTGATAACACTACAAAAGTACTTAATTGGTTGTGAGGTGCTTTGGGATGCCCTGAGATCGGGTTAGGTGCTTGGCAAATGGATTTTTTTGCCTTTTTGTCCTTAATATAGAAAGCCACATTATTACAAACCCAGGCCAGAAGGCAACAGTGGCGAGGATACTGGAACTCAATGACAATATGAAATATTTGTAAGACTGCGTAAAGAATGATTTGCTTGCTCCAGGAGTGATTGCATGAAGAAATAGGGCTTTGGTATTTTAAAAGAAAACTTTATCATGAATGCAATGTCAAACTTTTTAACTTCACACCCGAAATTAATAGCTTATAATTACCCCTGAGCACCACTACTCAATTTCCCATTAAACCAGAAGAAAATAAACATACAGTTCTCAATCCAGCTTAAAAATCAGCTGGGCATAGGCTAATAGTTGCTTTGCAGAACAGATTTGGGCCCCGGTTAGAACCCTTGCAGACTCTGGCTGAATGTCTTCAAATAGCTGCTTCAACTGGGTTGTTTCAGCCTTTTCCTCGTCTTCAGACAAAACTGCTCTGTTTTAAAAAATGATCAGTCTTTTTAAAACTATCCTATTGAGAAATAAAGCTGCCTTTACTTGTAGACTCTGTGGGAGCCAGATTAAACCTCTTCAAAAGCTTTCTCAAGTATGTTTCCCAGGGTGTTTATTTGCTGTAACCTGTTGTGATACATGTTTGCAATAAAATACATTAAAAAAAGGCTTTCTCAAAAAAAAAACTCTCTCTGATTCTCTTAGCTCCACCCAACAGTGACATCATCTCCCCAAACTGAAAAAAAATAACTTTCCAGGGACTGAAAGCACATCAACTCTCCAGGGACTTTCCCCAGTCAAACCACAATGCATTGACATAGACTGACAAATACATTCCGCTGTCAATTTCACCTTCTGGCTGCTAAAAGCTCCCAGGACCTGCAAAGCAGAATCCTTTTAAAATATAACCACTGTAGTCAAACACACTCCAACCACAGGCGTTTAACCCTTAAATTGCCTAAGATTTAGAATCCAATATTTCTAATATCTTCCAGTTGTCACAACATAGTACGTTCAGGAAAAGGAACAAGAAGAAGAAACAAATTGACTTTTTTGTCACCTCTAGCTGGAACTAACACAACAGAGAGGACCTAGATTTCATCCAGTGCCTGAGCAGAATTAGTGTAACTGTGGTGAAGTGACGGGACGAGCATGAGAACAGGAAGAGGAATTGACCAAGGTCTCAAGCCCTGACTGCATCTTGGTGATCTGAAAGAAGGATTTGCATTTGAAAGGTGACTTTCACGTCTCTTCCATGTACAATGTCATGACTTCAGAGGCGATGAGATTACTTTTTAGGTTTAGGCCCTGTCCTCGGCAGATGTGGCAATTGGTGCCGGGCAAGATGGCACACATTGCAAAAGGACAATCAGATATTTTGTTTCTGCTGTTTAGCTGAGGGAGAAATGTTGGCTGAACACTGGGAGGATGCTCTGAATTTCCTCAAGTAGTGTTGCTGGATCTTACGCATCCATTTGGCTCAGCTCCTGCAGCTTCAGTCCGATAATTGGCTCGCCTCTGTGTTGTTCCTCGTGACTTAATAAAGCTCGTAGTCTCAAATGTGGAGAAGATGCTTTATTGTGAATTCGTTCTCTCTTCAGAGCTGTTACCTACGGCTACCTCAAGTGTTTCTACTGGTGTTGTTTGTGTCCTGCTCCAAGTTCTGCCCTCTGTGAAGTGTGTCCTCACTTCCTGTCCCCGTCTATTTATATGGCTCTCCCGTGCCCCCTCTAGTGTTTGCTCAGTTGTATTGCATCTAGTTAACTTGTGATCACCACAGCCTCTATGTCAGGAAGTTGATTCGGGTCACCCCAGCAAGCAAAACCCAAGGCTGACACTCCCGTGCAGCACTGAGGGAATGCTGAATTCTTGGAGATGCTGTCCTTTCGATGTGGGATTGACCCCGGCATCATTCTACGGGCTGGGGAAACCAAAGTGAAGTCTTTCCTGTTTGGCCGGTGCTGTTTTCTGCACCGATTGTTCATAACAGGGCAACGCTGGCGCCCCATGAAGTTGTCACAAGCTGCACTCGGTGTCCCCCAAAATGCCAGAACAGAGATCAGAAACTTAGGTCTGCCGACAATCCTACATCTCGCCCAAGGCTGGTAAACCGCACTGGTAACCACCAACCTGCTGTGCACTGGCCCGTGTCCCAACCGAGAAGAACCTCGCCAGTTCCACATTCTCCCCTCTGCTGGGTGACCTGTGCTCTCCAGTTTCCTCTTGTTCTTGCACAGGAACCCTCCCGTTCCTGGGGCAGGGATGGAAGATTGGAAGTTTGAGGCACCCCTCCCATCGCCGGGGCACTTTGTGCTGTGGGGAATGCGATTTCCGATCTGAAGCAAGCGTGGGTGGCAGGAGGTTTTTGGTTAACGCTGCCATCTACTGGTCAGAAGCTGCCTGGACTGCTGCACAAGGCAAGCAATTTTTCTTTCAACAACAACTAGTTGCATTTACGTAGCACCTTTATTTAGCCTGATGAAATGTCTCAAGGTGCTTTTCATGAACATTATCAAACAAATTTTGACACTGAGCCCGAGTGAGACTTTTGGACGGGTGACCAAAAATTTTTTTTAAAAAATTTAGAGTACCCAATTATTTTTTTCCAATTAAGGGGCAATTTAGCGTGGTCAATCCACCTACATGGCACATCTTTTGGGTTGTGGGGGCGAAGCCCACGCAAACACGGGGAGAATGTGCAAACTCCACACGGACAGTGACCCAGAGCCCCGCGGGATTGAACCTGGGACCTCGGCGCCGTGAGGCAGCAATGCTAACCACTGTGCCACCCTGCTGCCCTAGGGTGACCAAAAATGAACTTCTTCCAAGAGGTAGGTTCATAAGAGGGCCGGTTTAGCTCAGTTGGCTGAACAGTTGGTTTGCGATGCACAGCAAGGCCAATAGCGTGGGTTCAGTTCCCGGACCGGCTGAGGTTATTCACAAAGACCCCGCCTTCTCAACCTCGCTCCTGGCCTAAGGAGTAATCCTCCGGTTAAATCGCAACCAGTCAGCTCTCCCCCTCAAAGGGGAAAGCATCCTATGGTCACCTGGGACTATGGTGATTTACTGTCGGTCGATAACGAGTGTTTTAAAAGAACAAAGAGAGTTGGAGAGATATCAGTGGGTCCATTCCGGATCTTAGGAAAGCACGAATGTCAAAGGGAGTGAATAAAATCGGGGTTGCAGAAGAGGGCAGTATGAAGAAGTGCAGAAATCTTGGTGGTTCATGGGGCTGGAAGAGGTCACAGAGATCAGGAGGTGTATTGGAAGTATTCAAAAAGGAGAATGAAGATTTTATAATGGCTGTTTCTCTGCATTCAGCTTGTCAAACCTCACTTTATGTAGCGAAAGTCGCCCCCTTATAAGGTGGCCTCGAACATCTTGAATGAATTGCCTGACAAAAGAACTCAGTGTTTCTCCCTTTCTCTGAAAGGTATGCAGCATCATGGTGAAACACAGGACATAGATCTACCAAACACAGACACGACTACAGTATCAAACTCAGTAACATGGACAAACGGAAACTGCAAGGATGGCAGCACAACTTGACTCAGCTGTGTTCCCAGTCTCATCCTGCTTCTGCTCTCCCCGGGCTCCAACTCCCCCCCCTCCCCCATGTTTCCAGTCTACCTGTGCTCCCCCTCTTCCTGTGCTCTGGCTCACACCGTGCTCCCACTCTCTCCAGACTGCTGCACTGTCCTGGCTCTCGCACACCCTTATCTCCCACTCTCCCTGTGCTCCGAGAGTTCTCTGTGTGCTCCGGTTCTCTCCGTGCTCCCATTCTTTTTGTACTCTCGCCACCGTCCTGCTCTCCGAGTGCTTCCACTCTCTTTGTGCACCCACTTTCCCCGGGCTCTCGTTCCTCCTGCACTCCCTGTGCTCCCACTCTCCCTCGCGTTCTCTGTTTTCGTTGTTGCTCTCGCTCTGTTGCTCCCGCTCTCCTCATGCTCTCCCTGTGCTCCCACTTTTCTTGCACTCCGTCGCTCCTTGTTTCCACTTCCTTTTTAAAAATTAATTTAGACTACATAATTCATTTTTTTCCAATTAAGGGGCAATTTCGCATGGTCAATCCACCTAACCGGCACATCTTTGTATTTTGCAGGGGGGGGGGGGGGGGGGGGGTGAAACCCACGCAAATACGGGGAGAATGTGCAAACTCCCCACAGACAGTGACCCAGAGCCGGGATCGAACCTGGGAACTCGGCGCCAATGGTAAGCACTGTGTCATCGTGCTGCCCCCGTGCTTCCACTCTACCTTGTCCCGCTCTCTCCCTACGCTCTCCCCGAGCTCCTTGCGCTCTCACATTCATCTCACTGATATCAATAAGTTAATATGGGATCGTTGTTATTGTTGTGGGGTTTGACATATCTGTTGCTGATTATTGTTTATTGTTGGTGGGTGTAAATTCGGGAGAAAATGTGAAAAAGGAGGAGAATAAAAATATTTAAAAAAAAAGTTAATATCTGTTTGCTTTAAAGCATGATTAAGACACTCTTTAAATGCAGCCATTTCATATTCTGAGCATTTATGAATGGGCGATTTCAGGACACTTAACTACTTGGAGAGGGGTCCTGCAACCATTCTGCTGGAAGCTGCAGAGGCAAAGATATCATGGAGCAACTGTGCCATCTAGTGACCAGAGACTACAAGTGCAGGCTCCCAATACCTGCCACAATATGCTGCTCGTTGAATTGTGAATGTCATTCAGAAAAAGAGCAACTCAACTGCAAGTTCCCATCTAACTCTTGGAAATATATTGCTGTCCTTGGGTCAAAATCCTAGAACGCTCCCTAACTACAAGTGCAGGCTCCCAATACCTGCCACAATATGCTGCTCGTTGAATTGTGAATGTCATTCAGAAAAAGAGCAACTCAACTGCAAGTTCCCATCCAACTCTTGGAAATATATTGCTGTCCTTGGGTCAAAATCCTAGAACGCTCCCTAACAGCGTGGCATGTGTACCTATACCTCGGGGGCTGTAGTGAGTTCAAGAAGGCAGCTCACCACCACCTCCTCAAGTGGCAGCCAGGGATAGGCAATAAATGTTGGTTTAGTCCTGTGAATGAATTTTTAAGATGGCCTTTACACCCAGGGCTGCAAGCACAAAGAGGATATGCACAAGATTGTTCAGGACGCACAAACACTTCACTATTTGAAGTGTGACTTCAAATTGAACTGTGGAAGCTAAACTCAGGGGCCTAGGTTCAAACAAGCAGTAAGCAGAGTCAGAATGAATGTCAGGAAAATCAATTTCAGACATACACACACTCACATTCACACTTACTCACACAATCATATGCACACAATCACACACTCACATTCGCACACACACAATTACGCACTCACAATCACACACACACAACAGTGGAAGCTGAAACTATTGAATCGTTTCAGAAACAACGGACGGGATTCTCCCTTGGCTGCATTAACCGATGCCTGTGTCTATGTATGGACATTGTGTATTTTATGTTTGCCCGATGTATTTTATTGTCATGTACGGAATGATCTGTCTGAACTGCATGCAGAACAATACTTATCACTGTACTTCGGTAGGCGGGACAATAAACAAACCTAATCCAATCAAACATCGCCATAGTTTTCTGACAGTCATGCCCCTGGCCGGGGGGCTTCTGCGAGGGCCGGGAGGGGGGGGGGTGGGGGGTGGCGACCTGGAGGTGGGTGATGCGACCATCAATTCACACGAAACTAGGAGTAGAAGTAAACTGTGGCTTTAATCAACTAGAACAGTGCCGTCCTGCGACTTCTGTTAGTGGGAGCTGCCTGCTGGGCGGCTGTTCTTTATACCTCCCCTCAAGGGGTGGAGACAGGGACGGAGCCCACACAGGCCCCAACATGCTACATTATAGGGAATACCATACAATGGTCCATAGGTGGAGCCCACATGGGCAACAGTGTAATACAGATAAGCACATGGTGAATTGTTACAGCAATACATTCACCCCCTGTTAAAAAAATGAAATCCGGCGGGGGTGATGGGTTCATCAGTTCAGCCTGTCCGGTGCATGGATTGTGCACTGATCGCCGAAGCTCTGGTATCACCGCTGGCCCGGGCAACGATCCCATCCGTGCTGGCATCGGTAGTGAAGTCGCCGGTGTGGATACAGACGTGGACTCTGGGAGCGTGTCTTCTGGAGCTTCATTCCTGTGGGTTGGTGAAGGGGGAATGGCGGGCGGGAGGGGGTGCTGGTGCCACGTAGGGGCGGGGGCACTGGTCAGCGTAAGTAGGGCGGGGTAAGATGGGGTGGCGGTGGTAGTGGAACCTGCGGATGCCAGATCCCGGAGGGAGACTGTATCCTGTCGGCCATCGGGGTGTTCGCTGTATGCGTACTGGGGGTTGGAGTGTAGGAGCTGGACCCTCCCGACCAGGGGGTCGGACTTATGGCTCCTGGCGTGCTTGCGGAGCAGGATGGGCCCCGGTGTCTTCAGCCAGGACGGAAGCGAGGCCCCTGAAGTGGATTTCCTGGGGAAAACAAATCGGCGGTCATAAGGGGTCTCGTTTGTGGCCGTGCAAAGTAGGGACCTAATAGAGTGGAATACGTTGGGGAGGACCTCCTGCCAGTGGGAGACCGGGAGTTTCCGAGACCGTAGGGCCAAGAGGACGGTCTTACAGACCGTCACGTTTCCCCTGGGGTTATAACTGATAGTCCTACTCGATGCGATGCTTTTGCTGAGCAGGTACTGACGCAGTTCATCGCTCATGAACGACGAGTCCCGGTTACTGTGGACTTATGTGGGAAACCAAACAGGGTGAAGACACTATGTAGGGCTTTAATGCCAGTAACTGCGATCATGTCGGGGCAAGGGATTGCAAAGGGGAAGCGGGGGAACTCGTCGATGATGTTGAGGAAATATGTGTTGCGGTTGTTGAAGGGGAGGGGCCCTTTGAAATCGATACTGAGGCGCTCAAAGGGCCGGGATGCCTTGACCGTGGGCCTTATCTGGTCGATTGAAGTGCGGCTTATGTTCCGCATAGATTTTGCAGTCCCTGGTCACGGCTCTGACCTCCACTGTGGAGTAGGGCAGGTTGCGGGCCTTGATGTAGTGGAGAAGCCGGGTGACCCCCGGGTGGCAGAGGTCATCATGGATAGCACGTAGTCGGTCATCTTGCACGCTGGCGCATGTGCCGTGGGACAGGGCATCTGGGGGTTCGTTGAGCTTCCCAGGACGATATACCATATTGTAATTATAAGTGGAGAGTTCGATCCTCCACCTCAAGATCTTATCATTCTTGATCTTGCCCTGCAGATTATTATCGAACATGAAGACTACCGATTGTTGGTCGGTGACGAGGGTAAACCTCCTACCAGCGAGATAGTGCCTCCAGTGCCGCACAGCTTCCACGATGGCTTGGGCCTCCTTTTCGACTGAGGAGTGTTGAATTTCGGAGGTGGTGAGGGTTCGTGAAAAAAACGCTACAGGCCTGCCTGCCTGATTGAGGGTAGCGGCGAGGGCGACCTCTGATGCGTCGCTCTCCACCTGGAAGGGGATGGACTCGTCCACCACGCGCATTGCGGCTTTGGCGATATCCGCCTTGATGCAGCTGAAGGCCTGGCGGGCCTCATCCGCCAGTGGGAAGATGGTGGCCTTGATTAGTGGGCGGGCTTTGTTAGGGACCCACTGGGCGTAATATGAAAAGAACCCGAGGCACCTTTTCAGGGCCTTGGGGAAGTGGGGAAGGGGGAGTTGCAGGATGGGGTTCATACGGTCGGGGTCGTGTCCTAGAACCCCGGTTTCCACAATGTAGCCGAGGATAGTCTGGTTGTGTGGAAAATGCATTTCTCCTTGTTGTAAGTGAGGTTAAGCGTTCGGGCAGTTTGGAGAAGTCTCTGGAGGTTGGCATCGTGGTCCTGCTGATCATGGCCGCAGATGGTGACATTGTCCAAGTACGGGTATGTGGCTCGCAGCCCGTACTGGTCCACCATCCGGTCCATCGTTCTTTGGAAGCCCATTCGTGACACAAATGGGGACCCGGAGGAAATGGAAGAAGCAGCCGTCTGCCTCATAGTCCCTGTAGTGGTGGTCCCCGGAGTGCATTGGGAGCTGGTGGTACGCAGACTTCAGATCCACTGTGGAGAACACCCGGTAGTGCGCGATCTGATTAACCATATCTGCGATCCGGGGAAGGGGATACGCATCGAGGTGCGTGTACCGGTTTATGGTCTGGCTGTAATCTACAACCATCCGGTTCTTTTCCCCGGTCCTGACAATCACCACCTGGGCTCTCCAGGGGCTATTGCTGGCCTCGATGATTCCCTCCCGCAAGAGACGCTGGACCTCAGAACTGATAAAAGTTCTATTCTGGATGCAGTACCGCCTGCTTCTGGTGGCGACTGGTTTACAGTCGGCGGTGAGATTTACGAAGAGCGGGAGAGGGTCGACCTTTAGGGTCGCAAGGCTAATATGGTGAGTGGGGATAGGGGCCCGCCGAACTTCAGGGTGAGGCTCCTGAGGTTACATTGGAAATCCAGGGCCAATAGAAGAGGAGCGCAGAGGTCGGGGAGTACATATAATTCAAAATTGGCGTACTCGGCGCCCTGTATTGCGAGGATTGCGGTAGTACGCCCTCGGACCTGTACCGGGTGCAACCCGGAGGCGAGGGAGATGGTTTGATGCGCCGGGAAGATTGGGAGCAAGCAGCATCTTACCGTGTCCGGATGAATGAAGCTCTCTGTGCTCCCGGAGTCGAAGAGGCAGGGCGTTTCGTGTCCGTTTACCCGGACGGTCACCATAGAGCTCCGGAGGTGTTATGGTTGCGACTGGTCAAGGGTGACCATGCTGAGTTGCGGGTATCCGGCGTGGTCGAAGGTACTGGGACGGTCCCAAGATTGCTGCCCCTGTTGGTTGCACCTATCGGGCGGGGTTGCAGATGGCGGCCGAGATGGCGGCCCCCATCAATCGCACGTGGCGGGCTGTGTGGGCGAGAATGGCCAAGATGGCATCCCCCTGTGAGTCGCACATGTTGTGCGGGCTTGGAGATGGCTGCCCCCACAGACAACACGAGGCCGATGACGCGTCCGGGGAGGTGCGGAGCCGGCAGACACTGCCACACTGCGGGATCTGCGGGCCCGTGAGTCTGAGGGTCGGGCCGGCGATTTAGAGTTTTTGGATCAGGCCAGGCAAACTTTAGCAAAATGTCCTTTTCTCCCGCAGTCACTGCAGTTTGCGTTACGGGCCGGGCAGTGCTGCCGGGGGTGTTGAGGCTGGCCGCAGAAATAACAGGGTAGCCCCTCCCATGGTGGGTGGGCAGCCGCACGGCACAGGCCTGGGGTATTCTTTGGCCGGGGGTCCACGAGGGGGTCGCGTGATCGGACGGGACCGCGTTAAGGCTCTGGAACACTACTACCAGAGAGGAGGCTAATTTGACCGTCTCTTCCAGGTCTAGGGCACCTTTTTCGAGTAGGCGCTGTCTCACGTAGTTGGACCTGACTCCAGCTACGTAGGCGTCCCGGATGGCAAGGTCCACATGTTGAGTGGCCATAACGGCCTGGTAATTGCAGCTTCGTGCAAGGACTTTGAGGTCGCGTAGGTACTCTTCCAGTGATTTCCCGGGACGCTGGCGGCGAGTGGTGAGGAGATGTCGCGCGTACCTCGTTCACGGGCCTTACTTAGAGGCGCTCTAGCATCGCGAGGTGGGGGCTTCCTCGAGTTGAACAGAGATTCGATGGCTCACCCGTGCGTGGAGGAGACTCAGCTTCTGTTTGTCGGAGACTGAAGGCGAGAAGGAGGCGGCAAGGTAGGCCTTGAAACAGCGGAGCCAGTGCGAAAAAATATCTTTCGCCTCCGTGGCCTGCGGAGCGAGTTCCAGTCGGTCAGGTTTGAGGGCAGATTCCATTGTGGCGTTGCGACCATCAATTCACACGAAACCAGGAGTAGAAGTAAACTGTGGCTTTAATCAACTAGAACAGTGCCTGCCTTCGACTGATCTGTTAGTGGGAGCCGCCTACTGGGCTCTTTATACCTCCCCTCAAGGAGTAGAGCCAGGGCCGGAGCCCACAGAGGCCCCAACATGCTACATTATAGGGAATACCATACAATGGTCCATAGGTGGAGCCCACATGGGCAATAGCGTAATACAGATAAGCACATGGTGAATTGTTACAGCAATACATTCACCACAGTGGGCTGTGAGGTTGGGGTGGACGGGCATGGAGCACCATTGCTGCGGCCTGCAAGGCAGCCATGCAGCTGCACGTGCAGCTGACTGCTCACTAGGAACTTAGGGCCGCAGGTCTTTGGGTGTCATCCCAGGCCACCCCCCCTCCCCCCCCACCCCCGGTGCCCTCTGGCCAGAGCTAACCATTATTGGCTGGGATGAGTGTGTGTGGGGAGTGTAATGTGTACATGTGGCTGCAGCTTGTCAGCCCCCTGAGTGTCCATCACTGACCCGGCCAATCCCGCACCATTTCTCAATGGAATCGATTGTGTTCCACATGGCACCGGTGCTATCCCCTCCACAGTCGCTGAATAGATCTAGGTGCGGCGCCAGTCTTGCTGTGGTGGAAGTCCTGCCTCAGCGTCAATACTTACGTCTCAGGAATGTTGGATTGGTGCACATTCACTGATTGACAGGGCCTCTTCCGTCGAAAATACAAGTACATCAAGAATGAATGAAAGGGTTGGCTCATTTTTCCTTAGAGAAGGGAAGACGTGGGGTAACTTGATCAAGGCCTTCAACATCATCACCCTTTTAAAGATTGCACCTTGATTAGACTCCTTCCAGTCGAAGGGAACAGCCCCAGGCCGCAGTAAGCTGGCTGAGAAACATCCAGTGGCTCACCTGGCTTACCTCTTGCTTTTTGTCTGAACTCTACTCGCCACAACAACACCCACAGCACTCCCTGGTTGAAGGTGCAAGGCATTGATCGACTAATGTGCTTGGAAGATAACTGTTTTTAGGCATCTTAACCCAAAGACCCTTTGATCCGGAGACAAAAATCACCAGAAGACTTGAAGCACTGTGTTGCCAGGATGCTGCGTTTATAAGTTGAGGCCTTGGATGAGTGAGCTGACCAATTGGGAGCAACATAACGTCCTGAAAAAGTCCCAGTGGTAAATCACATCGATGTTCCATCCCATCCAATTCCCCATCATCAGAAATTTTCTGCCATTTGGTGAGAGACAAGTGATTTGAAACTGAAATGTCTTTCAACTTAGCGTGGGGCAGCACGGTAGCACAATGGTTAGCACTGTTGCTTCACAGCTCCAGGGTCCCGGGTTCGATTCCCATTTGGCTCACTGTCTGTGTGGAGTCTGCACGTTGTCCCCGTGTCTGCGTGGGTTTCCTCCGGGTGCTCCGGTTTCCTCCCACAAGTCCCGAAAGACGTGTTGTTAGGTAACTTGGACATTCTGAATTCCCCCTCTGTGTACCTGAACAGGCGCTGGAGTGTGGCGACTAGGGGCTTTTCACAGTAATGTCATTGCAGTGTTAATGTCAACGTACTTGTGACAATAAAGATTATTATATTATTATTATTTTTAAGTCAGAGTGACACTAGAGATAGGGCAGCCTTTCCATCCTGTCTCCATCCCAGATGCAGGCAAGTTACATGAGACCTGGGAGTTTGTCTTGACTCCAGCCACCACAATATGATTGGCACAACAATGGCTTTCTAAATAGGTGAAGTGACTGCCAGAACAGAGGAATCATGCCAAACCTTTCCAAACCCCCGGTGAGGCCTCAACTCTGGACACCACACTTTAGAAGGGATCTCACAGACTTGCCGAAGCTGAGCTTCTCTTCCTAATGTTACGTTCTTCTCTTTGACAGACGCACCAATCACATGACCTGGATTGGTGAAACAATATTGTGTGTTCTTTATTTGAAGATCAGATGATATACAGATAGCATTTACTGAGAGGCTAAGGACAGTACGTCTAATCTCTCCTGCCGCTGCTTCAGGCTGAACACAAGTCAAGGGACTAATACATCACAGCCTATCTAGATGGAAGTAGTGACTGAGTGCAGTTTAAGATCTGCATCCTTAAAAGTACATACACCAGGGGCGGAATGCTCCAAGCCTCCGTGCCGAAATCGTGATCGGCACGGGGGCGGAGAATGGGCGTTGACGCCCATTCTCTGGTCCCCAGAGAATCGGGGTGAATCGCGGGCACGCGGTCTACGCGGTGGTGGTAGGGGGCCATTGACGGCGGCCCCATCACGATTCACCGACGACAACTGGCCGAGTTCCCGACGGCGTGGTTCTAACCACGGTTTGCCTGTTGGGAACGGTCGGCGGCGGCTGCTGACGTGACCACCCTGGTGGTGGGGGGGGGGGGGGGGGGGGGGGATCCTCAGGGACGGCCAGGCTAGCAATCGGGCGTCAGTTTCTTCCAAGAAAGTACAGAGTGAAACTCCCGCGTTTTGACACTGGAATGGGGGACAGGGCCCCATTATTGGAGAATCCCGCCCCTCATAATGACGTTGTTCAAAATTATGCGGGGTTTTGACAGAACAACTGGGGAGAGCCAATCTTTTCTGGCTAGTTTTAGGTCACCAGAGGTCACGGGCGGGACACTCCAGTCCGCCAGCCGCGTTTTCTAGCGCGGCGCATTCCGGCCAGCAGTGGGATTCTCCATTCCCGCAGCTAGCCAAGGGGGTTCCCGATTGTGGTGACCCCCATGCTATTGGGAAACGCATGAGTGCTCTGCCGGCAGACAGGAAGGGGATCCCACCGAGAATTCGGCTACACATAATTGAAAAATACGGGAAAAGAACTAAAGGTGAATAGAGGAGACATTTCTTTGTGAGGAGGGGCAGATGGCTTACATCTGTGCTGTAAGCTTCCATGATTGCACATGGCTGTGAATAGGCATTGAGGGACAGCTAGAGAGCAAGCAGCACATTCCCCTGATGTGGAGCTCCCACTCCATCCCTCATTTCAGCTATGGTGATATCCCCTGTACCAGTACCTGATGCTGAAATGGTTAAGTTCAGTATCTCGTGACAGGCTGTTTGAGCAGGACATCTTCAATGGTGCAATGGAACTTGGGGTTGACCCCTGCTGAGACTGAGAGAGGTTGATGGGACTAGAGGTCTGCAACGCGGAGAGAAAGTTAACGTAGGCCTATCAATAATTGGGTTTGGTGCTCAACATGGGCTGAGACGAGAGGGGTGAATGAGGGTTGAAATCGGCTGCATGGCTAACGGTATTAACTTAGTGTAAATGCAGACCTGCCAGTAATAGGAGAAACTGGAATGTCGTTTATTGCCAAGTTATGGCATCATTACGGATGGTAAACTTGTACGTCCCTAATTCTACTCCTCTTTCCTGATCTGAAGGTTGCACTCAAGCCCCCTGCACATCGGGTACAATTTGGCCATAGATGTCACACAAACTGATGGAGACGAAAGTCCAAATGAGGTGACAGGACATTCTGTCCCAACGACTGCATATGGTTTTGGAACGGGAAGTGAAATCCACATCCCGTTGAACTTTACAAACCCTCCCAGCTCCAGCAGTTGGATTGTCTCAACGATTGTCAAGCAGCAGCAAACTCCCTCAGATGTCTTGTCTCAGTGACAATACTGACAGACTACACTGAGCATAGTGGGTTTTTTTTTAATTTAAAGAGAGCTGGAGAGAATTTAGAGAGAGTTCGAGCGAATTTTGTTTTGGCATACCCAATACATTTTCACCAATAAAGGGCCAATACTGCACATCTTGGGTTTGTGGGGGCGAGACCCACGCAGGCACGGGGAGAATGTGCAAACTCCACACTGACAGGGGCTGGGATCAAACACGGGTCCTTGGTGTCGTGAGGCAGTAGTGCTAACCACTGCGCCACCCTACATTGAGCATAGTGTTGAGGTACCTTCTCCTTACTCCTCCCCGCCGTCCCATCAATCAAACATTGGAAACATACTCTGCTGGGATGCTTCCTTAATCCTACCCATTTCTTCAAGTAGAACATAGAACATAGAACATAGAACAGTACAGCACAGAACAGGCCCTTCGGCCCTCAATGTTGTGCCGAGCCATGATCACCCTACTCAAACCCACGTATCCACCCTATACCCGTAACCCAACAACCCCCCCTTAACCTTACTTTTTCTAGTACACTACGGGCAATTTATCATGGCCAATCCACCTAACCCGCACATCTTTGGACTGTGGGAGGAAACCGGAGCACCCGGAGGAAACCCACGCACACAGGGGGAGGACGTGCAGACGCCACACAGACAGTGACCCAGCCGGGAATCGAACCTGGGACCCTGGAGCTGTGAAGCATTTATGCTAACCACCACGCTACCCTGCTGCCCCGTCTTGGCTTAGTCTTGGCTTATTTTCCAATTCTAAACTTGAATTTCTTCAATTTATCCGATTGGTTTAGTTCCTCCTCGCACAGTCCAGGGCCAGTTTCTGGACAGTCATCTGTCCGATTCTGACAATAATCCCTGCCCATTCTAAACAGATTGCTCTCGGCAAATGTAATCCGCTTGGCCGTGGGGTGAGGAATGCTGTGGTTACTCGGAAGTTGAACTGCATCCAGCTTGGGAGGAGCAAAGGGAAGTTTGGCTGGGAAGCCTGGCCAGATGTCTGGAGCGCCATCAACAGAATATCTAGTCATCCTGAAGGAGCATCCTCAGCCTTGTGTTCCCATTAAAAGAGGTGGAAAATAAAAATCACATCTGTGTTAGTGAGTCGCACCATGAGCTGTAATCTCTGGAATGTCGAAGTGCTAATACCTTCAGCTACAGACTGGGATTCTTTCTTTTCATTTATTCTTTCATGGCATGCGGGTGTGACGCCAGTGAGCGGCTGGGCCAGCATTTGTTGTCCATCCCTCATTGCGCCTGAACCGAATGGCTGGCTCGGCCGTTTCAGAAGCCAGTTAAAGTTCAATCACATTGCTGTGGGTTTGGAGTCACATGTAGGCCAGTCCAGGCCAGGGGGCTGGTTTCTTCACCGAAACGAAGATTTGGAGGCTTGAACCAGCGTTACCAACTCTACTTTGACACATATTCCGAGAGGTTTTATCACTGGCCCAGCCTGCGAGCAACCTCCCTGCTCCAGCTCTAATATTTTTACGAGAAAAAAAGGCTGAGCTTTGTTTCGCATCATTTTGGAGAATAATTTTAATTTCTAGAGAGTTGGCAACCTTAGTTTGTAGCCATCTGGGATGGCCACTTCCAGAATACAAAATGGATATTTGCAAAAACTATAGGGAACTATGGACAATGCTTAGAAAGCAGGCAGGCACAGAGCCTGTTTGCATATTGGAACCTCAGCACCCAGACGAGACTGAAACTGTAAGGCAATTAGCATATTGATGGCCCATCTCCGGGGACAAAGGAATAACATTCAAGTAACCGATACTGAGGCAGACATCCCGGCGCCAGAAAGACACAAACAAAGCAAGGCCAACGGCCACCAAAGACACGCCCAGCCATCAGGGCACCCACCCCTTTATTGGTCAAGGTCAATATGAGTGATCAAGGTGCAGTCCAATTAATTGGGGCCAAGTTCAAGGCCCTCCCAAAAGTGCGCAAAGCCCCCTATGGAGTATAAGAAGAAGTCCCCGAGAGAGAATCGCTCTCAAGGACTCGGCTCTCGAAGCGGAGAGACCCGTCCACCAGCCGCACCAGAAGTCCGAGGTCAACACTCGCTACCAGACGGACAACCTTAGCTGTTCTCCTGTTACCTCTTCGCACCCAACAGCCTCAGATCCGAACAACGGCCATTGTTCCTCTGACTGAGTGGGTACCCGAAGTTAAGTATAGGCGTTAGCATTAGAGATAGTTTAGTTTGTGGTATTTGTACATTAGTAGATATTATTGTGTGTGTAAATAAATAGTATTGGCTTTGAACTAACTAACTGGTGCATTGGTTCTTTGATCAGTATTGGAGTTTGAACCTTGTGGCGGTATCGAAAGATACCTGGCAACTCTAGAGTAAACATACTTAAGATTAAGGAAGGTGACCATATTAACCGCTATATTTAGAACCAGATAAATATAGCAACAAGTTAAACCAGGCTACAGCCAATGTTTTAACCAGTAAAAACTTTTTCCTTGTCTCATTATTCCACCTTAGAACAGGCAGTGTGCAAAACCCTCCACCAGGCAAATAATTTGGGGACACTAAACACCAAATGAAACTTAATTGAAGTAAATTTCACTTTGCACACATTTTCATATATGAACTGGGAATTCAGAATCTTCTCCATATTTTTGAGGTGAAATTTTCCAATCTCATTCAGGGTCCCACTGACCAGGTGCTCAGTCTGTATCAGAATGGTCTGGTACTCTCAAAGCCTTGTCCGTGCTGTTGTAAACTGGATGGAGATGTTACAGGGGTATATTTGTCTCATAGGTTCCCTCCAGGGGCATGAATGAAGAAAGGGAAAACCTCAGCACTTGCACATGGAAATAACACTAAAATGAGGCTTTCATGTTTCCTTCCCGGGGCAGCACGGTGGTGCAGTGGTCAGCACTGCTGCCTCACGAAGCCGAGGTCCCAGGTTCGATCCCGGCTCTGGGTCACTGTCCGTGTGGAGTTTGCACATTCTCCCCGTGTTTGCGTGGGTCTCACTCCCACAACCCAAAGATGTGCAGGGTAGGTGGATTGGCCACGCTAAATTGCCCCTTAATTGGGAAAAAAAATAATTGGGTACATTAAATTTTTTTTAAAATGTTTCCTTCTCGTTTTAATAATGTTCTGTGGAGTTTCATTGTCCATATTGAGCCCTCGTTCCTGCTGCCCCAATAGGGGGCAGCCTTACCTTGGCATATCAGTTAATTACCCATTATCCACGTATCCACCCTATACCCATTATCCATGTGTGATCCATGGGCAGCACGGTAGCATGGTGGTTAGCATAAATGCTTCACAGCTCCAGGGTCCCAGGTTCGATTCCCGGCTGGGTCACTGTCTGTGCGGAGTCTGCACGTCCTCCCCGTGTGTGCGTGGGTTTCCTCCGGGTGCTCCGGTTTCCTCCCACAGTCCAAAGATGTGCGGGTTAGGTGGATTGGCCATGCTAAATTGCCCGTAGTGTCCTAAAAAGTAAGGTTAGGGGGGGGGGGGGGGTTTGTTGGGTTACGGGTATAGGGTGGATACGTGGGTTTGAGTAGAGTGATCATGGCTCGGCACATCGAGGGCTGAAGGGCCTGTTCTGTGCTGTACTGTTCTATGTTCTATGATTCTTGGCAGTGAGTGTGAGCAGATTCCGAGGCTTACTCAGTCTTGTTCCTAACTAATGCACTGAACAGGTTTTGGCTGCCTCTCTCATCCCGCGGTGTTTGCAGAAGAGAATTGCAATGCCCCTTAAGAACCTACCCCACCCCATCTCCCCCGAAATGGGATGAGCTAATTTTGAACAGACCGAGGGTCAAAGTAACATAACAGATTCAGTAACTACTGCCGGATCACACATTGTGCCATCAATAATCCAAAAATGAATGAATGGCGAGGCCAGCTTTGCGACAGTGCTGTGCATTTTTCAGTGAGCTAACTGTGTAACATAGAATCACTACAGTGCAGAAGGGGACCATTTAGCCCAGTGATTCTGCACTGACCCTCTGAAAGAAAACCCTACTGGGCCCCCAAAGCCCAATAACTCACCTAATTTTTTGGACACTAAGGGGCAATTTAGCATGGCGAATCCACCCAACATGCACATCTTTGGGCTATGGGAGGAAACCCATGCAGACTTGGGGAGAACATACAAACTCCACACAGACAGTGACCCAAGGATGGAATTGAACCCAGGTCCCTGGCACTATGAGGCGGCAGTGCTAACCATTGTGCCACCGTGTTGCCCTTTTTGTTAATTCCCCCACCTTGTGTTTTTTTTCTCCCTCTGTCGCCCGCCTCTATCTCTCATGTTCCTTTTGAGGAAGCTGTACATGTGGCCAATGAATCCTTGTAATCTGTCCTATCAATCACAAGAAACCAGGTCCCATGTTTACCCAGGATTCTTGTCTTCTCCTTTCCGTTTGAATTTTGCTGGACCTACATTGATTCCCAGTTAAGCAACACATTGATCTTAAAATTCTCATCCATATTTTCAAATCTCTCCATGGTTTCAGACCTCCCTTATCTAATCTCTCCAGCCCACAGCCCCCTCTGTATTCCTTTGAGAATTCCTTATGTTAACTGATCCAATATTGGTGGCCGTACCTTCAGCTCATGATCCCTAAACACTGGAACTCCCTCCATAAATCACTCTGCCTCTTTATTTCACTTACAGTCCTTAAGGAGGTCTTGTGGTGTGGTGGGTAGGGTCCCTGCTCTGAGCCAGAAGGCCTGAGTTCAAGTCCCAGTCCAGCACTTGATGGTCAAGGAAGTTGCGTTCACAACGTGGTCAAACAGGTTGGGTGTCAACCTGCAAAATCCTCCCAAACATGTCAATGGATGGCGGTAAGAGCGGGTCAGCCACGCTGGATGGGAAGCTGCTAAAAACCTCTGGCGACAGCCTAGCAACCTGTTCCTGGAAAAATCTTCCAATGGGAAATAGAAGAAATACTGCCTTGTGTATCACCAAGTGGGGGAAGAGATAGAACAAACAATTATTTAATACCTACCTCTTTGACCAATCTATCGGTCATCCTATCTGACACCTCTTTATGTGGTCAAGTATCAAACGTTGCTTTATAACGTTCCTGTGAATGTTTTTTTGTGTTCACGTTAAAATTTTATGTTAAATATAAATGAAAATGGTAGCTGTTGTTGCTGACTGAAGAACTGAAAAAGGCTGCTCTTCACACCAAACAAGCAAACAAAGCCTTTTACGTAGCAAAGTGTTGTAAGGCACAACACCGAGGCATTATCAATCGGAATTTGACTCCGAACCACATTGGGCATCCAAAAGGATGGGCAAACTGGATTGTCCCATTGCTTGGTACATTCGGGATGTGAACATCAGGATCGATCAGTCTTAACAGGACAATTGAAAATGGAAATGGCTTATTGTCACGAGTAGGCTTCAATGAAGTTACTGTGAAAAGCCCCTAGTCGCCACATTCCGGCGCCTATCCGCGGAGGCTGATACGGGAATTGATTGAAGCTTGACACGGATACATGGTTCAAAGTTAGTTGGCCTACAAAGATATTGGATGCCATTCCCCCTGCAATCCCCTCCTCAATCTCCTCTCCCCAGTAACTGATTTGCAGATGATACAACTTTGGGAACAGAGTTTATGTATTTGTGACGTCTGACTGAAAGAGAACGCAGTAAATTGGAAATCTGATGTGGAGGGTGGCTCCAGTCACTCGGCCACAGTAGCACAGTGGTTAGCACTGCCACCTGACAGCTCCAGGGACCCGGGTTCAATTCCGGCCTCGGGTGACTGTCAGTGCGGAGTCTGCACGTTCTCCCAGTGTCTGCGTGGGTTTCCTCCGGGTGCTCTGGTTTCCTCCCACAGTCCAACGATGTGCAGGTTAGGTGGATTGGCCATGCTAAATTTCCCCTTAGTGTCCAAAAAGGTTAGGTGGAGTTACTGCGTTACAGGGCTAGGGTGGAGGCATGGGCTTAAGTGGGGGACTCTTTCAAGGGGCTGGTGTATACTTGATGGGTCGAATTGCCTACTTTGCACTGTAAATTCTATGATTCTATTACTGCAGATGAAACTCGTTCATGAAAACCATCACCCATGAGGCGTTGGAGAATGGACAGCAATGGGTGTACAATACATTTGGTAACCAATGTGCTTTGCACATTGATCTATGAAGCGACTCTGCAATAAACAAAGCATTTTGATGCTCGTGTGTCATAGGCATATTTGTTTCTGAAGTGCTGATCAGAAAGGTTATAAAATACAGATGAGGGAGATGTTTTGGACCTTTTGGGCGAAATTCTCCGCCCCCCACGACGGGTGGGAGAATAGTGGGAGGGCCTTCCCGACATTTTTGCCGCCCTCCCGCTATTCTCCCACCCCCCCGCCGAAGTCCCGACCCGAATCGCTGCCGCCGTTTTTTTACGGCCGGCAGCGATTCTCAGCTGTTAGATGGGCCGAAGTCCCAGCCCTTTCCGCCGTTTTTACGAACGGCAAACACACCTGGTCTTGCCGTTCGTAAAAACGGCGTCACAAACTCGCTATTAATAACCATGGCACCGATTGGCACGGCCGTACCACGGCCGTGCCAAGGGTGCCATGGGCCCGCGATCGGTGGGCACCGATCGCGGGCAGCGGGCCCGATGCCCGCGCACTACTTGTCCTTCCGCCGCCCCGCAGTATCCATTCGCGGGGCGGCTGAGGGGCAACCCGGCCCGCGCATGCGCGGGTTTCGCGCAAAAACGCGATGCCGTCACCCGCGCATGCGCGGGTTGGAGTCTTCCAAACTGCGCATGCGCGGCTGACGTCATATGACGCGTCAGCCGGCGCTAACTCCGGCAAGCGGGCTTAACGATTTTCGTTAAGGCCGTCTTGCCGGAGCCTACGGCGTCGGGCTGCTAGCCCCGACCGGGGACCAGAATCGGTCCCCGGTCGGGAAGGGGCGCGCTGGCGTCAAACCCGCCCGGGTTTGACGCCAGCTTTACGATTTCTCCCGTTTTGGGAGAATCTCGCCCAGTATCTCTCTCTCCTGCATCGGAAATCATGACCAAAGGAGTGAACAACCTCTTGACTAATTCCGGGATTTGGCCTCTGCGATCCTATCCACAGACTATCCTCATCATTTGACACAGCCACATCAAGTTTGAACTTACAAGGGAAAATTTCCTTGCACCCTGGGACCCTCCTGAAAAACTTGCGGTAGTCACAGAATTTGGACAGTTGAAAATTAAAAATGAAAATCGCTTATTGTCACGAGTCGGCTTCAATGAAGTTACTGTGAAAAGCCCCTAGTCGCCTAGTTCCATGTGATTTAGCTGGATAGTTAACCAGAATAATATTCAACAGAACAAAAACAAATCTATCTGATCCCCCAACCACTCAGACTGACTCCCCACTCCATCTTCCCTTACGCCCCAACTACCCCCCGGAACCAAGCAGATGACCCCCCCCCCCCCAACCGCAACCCACCTGCCACCCTATCCACCTGCCTCCTTACTCACAGCGCTACAATGCTGAGGCAATGTTAGATGGTCTCAAGTGCTGCCTTTCAAACGTGAGGTTTAGACATTTCCCTGACTGCCCATTCCAGTGGATACGAGAGGTGCAATGGCGCAACTGGTGTTGGACTGGACTGAAATCTCCTGCTGCTCCGTCCAACACCATCTAATACCAACGACAGCAGATTATCTGACCATCATGGGGACTTGCTGTGCGGAATTTGGTGCTGCCACTTGCCCACGGAACAAGCCTGACTTCCACAAAAAATTATGCTTGAGGCGCCACAAGATATGACGCAAACGAACATGTTTATCTCAACGAGGTCTGCGGCTGGACAACACGTGGCTGCCGTCGAACAGGCACAGCGACAAACACCTTCGTTTTCCTTCGTGCCGAGCAGAGCTTCTGCATTCTCGCTCACAAAAGCCTCACGGTAGCATGGTGGTTAGCATCAATGCTTCACAGCTCCAGTGGTCCCAGGTTCGATTCCCGGCTGGGTCACTGTCTGTGTGGAGTCTGCATGTCCTCCCTGTGTGTGCATGGGTTTCCTCCGGGTGCTCCGGTTTCCTCCCACAGTCCAAAGATGTGCAGGTTAGGTGGATTGGCCATGCTAAATTGCCCGTAGTGTAAGGTTAATGGGGGGATTGTTGGGTTACGGGTATACGGGTTACGTGGGTTTAAGTAGGGTGATCATTGCTCGGCACAACATCGAGGGCCGAAGGGCCTGTTCTGTGCTGTACTGTTCTATGTTCTATGTTCTAAAACAAGCATCTGGCAAACTGTGAGGACCCCACCCGCTTCAATCTGAGTGTGAATTCTCAGCAGCCCTGCCTGCAATGGGAGCTCAGTCACTGCACAGTTATTTCTGAAGCTAAACTATAAAACAGAATCGCCGCCCTGGGACCCCGAGGGGATTTAGCCTTTTTCCTTGCCTCATGAGCTGTTCCAGAGAAGCCAAATGTGACAAAACATCCTTTTTCCGTAAGGAGCATTCCTGGATTTGGGAGGGGAAGGGGAGAACTCCTCCCTCTCTTCCTCCTCTCAGGGCTTCATTAATCCTGAGATCGGCCTGTCCTGGCTGCCACACTCAGGGAGAGTCGTGCTGTTGTCTTGCTGTCCTTTGCTGTGAGGAGCAACTCCCTCGATGAGAAAAGGTAAGCAGAGTGGGCACTGCCTTTCCTACAACTCGGTCCTTGGTTGCAATGTCCCAGTCTGTGTGCACCCCTGCGGTGAGACTGGTAATATAAGATGATTAGAGAGCATTTAAAAGGAGCAAAGTTGACCGTCCCTCCAGCTGGAGGGATTATAAATGCTCAGCTGTGGAACTCCTGGTTTAGGAATAAGCTTGTCTCCTCGAGTTGTGATTTCCCAGCACTGCCCGCACAGATTATGAATGCCATTTCCTCAGGAACTGCTTCATTGATGGCTGTTTCAGTGGTCTTGCATCAGCTCAGCTCCACACGGAGACTCTCACAGCCCTGCAGAGGTCACAACCTGCCTTGATGATTTATGTCCCTTTCAGACACACAGTTTACGTTTTACAGCTACACGTTAGTATTGGTAGATGAGAAAATAAAATAAATTAGTAGAAGAGTCACGCATTCTTGACCTCTGCTGTTGCATTCTTACATTACAAAAGTGACCTCACTTTGAAAGTATTTTGTTGGCTGCGAAGAACTTGGGGACAAGCTGAGGTCAGTTTTGAATTTGTGGCCTTCCCCCCCCCTCCCCCCCTCTGTTGTGTGAACAGCGATGAAAGGAGTGAACGGGGTAAAGTTTCACTTTCAATGTGAAAAAAGGAAACGGTTGTAAATCTGGAGACTGTTTTCTGTCACGTGGAACTTCAGCAAAAATCAGCTTGTCCTGCAGGTTAGGGGCTTGGGGCACCAGCTGACTGTTACCTCCCGGGTTTCAACAAAGTCCGGAGATTGTGTTACCGTTGTTCATCTTTTGGCAAATGTGCCACCGGACATGTCAAACAGGAGGAGGAGTCGGCCATTCGGCCCCACGAGCTTGCTCCACCATTCAATGAGATCATGGTTGATCTGATTGTGGCCTCAACTCCACCTCACACCTGCACTCCCATGACCTCTCATTCCATCATTAGACAAAGATCTATTCATCTCTGCCTTGAAAATACTCATTGACGTCCACCGCTCTCGGGGAAAGAGAGTCCCAAACAGTCAGGACCCTCGGAAAGAAAGAGTTTCTTCCCATCTGAGTCCTGAATCGGAGACCCCTTATTTTTATACTGTCTCTCCCACAAGGGAAAACTGAGCATAACTTTAGAGCAACAGTTCTGCCCATTGCTTTTCACGCAACACCCGTGGCTTACATAGTGAAGGAAACTGTTGGAAATAGAATAAAACCTCCCCGACAACTTCACAATGTACTAAATAGCAGCCAGATTATTGCAGGCAGTAATCTTCTTTCTATATTCAGACTTTGATGATGATGAATGCGTTTTTCTGGTTGGGTTGCTGTCTATGGGGAACAGAAGAAACCGAGGAAAAGGAGCATGAATAGATCATCCAGCTCCTTGATCAATAAGATCGCCGACTGAGATACCTCTTGCTTTGGGCAGCACGGTAGCATTGTGGATATCACAATTGCTTCACAGTTCCAGGGCTCCAGGTTCGATTCCGGCTTGGGTCACTGTCTGTGTGGAGTCTGCACTTTCTCCCTGTGTCTGCGTGGGTTTCCTCCGGGTGCTCCGGTTTCCTCCCACAGTCCAAAGATGTGCAGGTTAGGTGGCTTGGCCATGATAAATTGCCCTGAGTGTCCAAAATTGCCTTTAGTGTTGGGTGGGGTTACTGGGTTATGGGGTTAGAGTGGAGGTGTTGACCTTGGGTAGGGTGCTGTTTCCAGGAGCCGGTGCAGACTCGATGGGCTGAATGGCCTCCTTCCGCACTGTAAATTCTATGATAAATCTGTGACCACTTCCCTCTCCTGTCCCCATTGCTCTCGATTTCACTGCGGTTCAAATATCTGTCACTCTCACACCTGGCGTGAACTCAATCGCTGAGGGTCCACAGCCCACCAGAGATGTGAACCACCTGCTTGGCACGTGATGGCAGTTTGAGACAACTGTCCCTCTGGCAAAGCTCTACTTTCTGTTTCTCCACGGAAAGACGATTGAGGCGGGGAGAGGCAGCATGCGGAGGATGCGGGGGAACCTGCATTCCCAGTGCTGTGACACTCCACAAGGGTGCCAGGGAGAGCCAGCAGTAGCCAAGTGCTCAGTTGATGTCAGGACTTGTTGATCAAACCTATGCACCTATAATTCTCTACATTATAGATTATAGAACAGTACAGCACAGAACAGGCCCTTGATGTTGTGCCGAGCAATGATCACCCTACTTAAACCCACGTAACCCGTATACCCGTAACCCAACAATCCCCCCATTAACCTTACACTACGGGCAATTTAGCATGGCCAATCCACCTAACCCGCACATCTTTGGACTGTGGGAGGAAACCGGAGCACCCGGAGGAAACCCACGCACACACGGGGAGGACGTGCAGACTCCACACAGACAGTGACCCAGCCGGGAATCGAACCTGGGACCCTGGAGCTGTGAAGCATTGATGCTAACCACCATGCTACCGCGAGGCCCCTATCAAAATAACGTCTGTTGGGGAGTCCAGAAAAGGGAGACCTAAATTAAGAGAGCCAGGAACAGATGGAATGAAGAATTAAGAAGCAATTTCTTTCCACACAGAGTGGTGAGAATGCAAAACTGGCTGTCACATGGCTAAATCAGATAGCAGTGATTCTTATAGAAAATATGTAAAATGAAGCAAATTAGAGGAACCACTGACCTCAGTCAGATTCCAAAAGCTGGCACATAAAACCTGTACTTCCCAGCACTCAGAGAATAGATTGCTATGAGACTGACTGCCTTACCACCGACAGGTTAGGTGGGGTTACCGGGTTACAGGGGTAGGGCGGGGGTGTGGGCCTAGGTACGGTGCTCTTTCGGAGGGTCGGGCACGGTAGGGATTCTATGTTCCACATTAACTTCACCTCTCAGCATTTTAATAAGCTTTCTAAGGTCCAATTCAGGGAGGTATCTCAGCCTACGATTGATACGAATGACCCTAATAAGAGGATTCCAAGCATCAGTTAATATTTAGTCACTGTCAGTAAGGGGTTCGAGACCCGTCTTTTGGAGGCATGGTTGCTAATACGCATAACAAAGGCTCACAGGGCTAAATCGCTGGCTTCGAAAACAGACCCAGGCAAGCCAGCAGCACGGGTTCAATTCCCGTACCAGCCCCCCCGAACAGGTGCCGGAATGTGGTGACTAGGGGCTTTTCACAGTAACTTATTTGAAGCCTACTCGTGATAATAAGCGATTTTCATTTCATTTCATTCATTTGAATGAAGTGTTTCTGATGAGGCTGCACCTGGATCAATAATCTATTCACACACCCAAAATCACCTCTGAGTGGAAGGCACAGTCCAGTAGAAATCTGTCAGGCAGTGCAATTAACAGCACTGATGGAGACCATTCAGCCCATCGTTTTGATGCCGTCTTTGCTTAAATAGTCCTTTGCTTATCGCTGACTGTTCGGGCAGCACGGTGGTACGGACCCAGGTTCGAATCCCGGCCCCAGGTCACTGTCCGTGTGGAGTTTGCACATTCTCGCCGTGTCTGTGTGGGTCTCATGCCCACAACCCAAAAAAGATGTTCAGGGTAAGATGAATCGGCTACGCTAAATTGCCCCTTAATTGAGACAAAAAAGAATGGGGTCTTCCAAATTTATTTTTGAAAAATCACTGACTGTTGATATTCAGACAATGGACAGCACTGAAAATGAAGTGTAGATTTAAAACAGATGAAAACATTTTTTTGCATAAATTTAGAGTACCCAATTCTTATTTTTTTAAATTAAGGGGCAATTTAGCATTGCCAGTCCGCCTGCTCTGCACATCTTTGGGTTGTGGGGGTGAGACTGATATGCGATCAATAACGACTGAAACGAAGGAGTAGTCCGAATTGAAGGCTTTAATCTCCAAGATGTTTCCCCAGCTGCTTGAATACAGGAAGAATGATGGCTGCTGGGAAACACGGGTTCTTATATCCCACCTCATTGGGCGGAGCTACCTTACGTTCCGACCAATGAAATGCAAACACTTGGGCCAATGAGCAGCGAGCCTTCTCCACCAATGGTAGCTCACATTCCCAGGTACCGTAGTACCTTTAGTCATACTACCACAGAGACCCACCCAGACACGGGGAGAATGTGCAAACTCCACACAGACAGTGACCCAGTGCCGGGAATGTAGCCGGGTTCTCAGCACCATGAGGTAGCAGTGCTAACCACTGTGCCATCGTGCCGGCCTGAAAAGATATTTTTTTACGAATGACAGATGTTTACAATCACCTGTCAATGGAGGCAGATGTATTGGGCTTTGGTCGAAAGGTACATTCAGATCGGGAAGGGCGGCAGTAAATGTAGGAATTAGCAAGGCTTTTTTAGAGAAAAGGCTGAGAAGATAGTGCTTGAGTAGACAAAGGAAAGATGCTTCCATTTATGCAGGAGTGCAAAACAACAAGCCTGAAAAGCAGGAAAGTCACCAATAAATCCAGTAAATATTTCAGGAGAAACCTCTTTATTCAAAGGGTAGTGTAGTGGGTTAATAGAATAGTTATGGTAATGAGTGAAGCAGCCATGATGTAACAGTACAGCAGCAATCAACAGACTGTTTACTTGGGAGATATGTGTCAATTCAGGAGTCCACCTTGTATATAAATCTGTTTGAATCCATCAGTACATGAAAGACAAACTCACAGTGTAGGAGTGCATAAAGGAAATCTGCCTGAGGTAGAGAGGAATATCAGGTTATGTCGCTGGTCTTAGATGAAGAGAGTCAGAAGCGAGGAAGTTTGTGTGGAGCATAGAATGAACAATGGCCCAAATGGTCTTTTTCCACGCTGTAAAGTTCTGTCTATAATTGAGTGCTGGAATGGTTGAGTCAGAGATGAGAGGAAAGTTTTAGTGAGCTGAAGTTTCTTCTTTGGCTGCCAAGTTCCCTCATGTTAAGTCTGGCAGTGTGGAGACTGGCCAGATGTTCCAGGTGTATCCAGAAAAATATACAAATCGTAGAGGCCCATTTAGAAGTCAAGCTGTTAGTCACTGCAGAGGGATCAGGCAGACTGAAGGAAACAACATTACTCATATCTGGCAGCTGGTTGTTTAAAACGCACAGCTCCAATCGCACAGTTCAGTGTTCAGCCCTGATTCATGCACAGTCTGTGTTTCCACGTGATTTTGAGAGCCTTCTGTTTTCCTATTCAATGAAGAATGTCTGTGGCTGGGACTGGCACAGGGAACCAGAACACATGTTACTTCCTGAGAGCTCTTCATAGCAGTGCCACTCAGTAACTTTCCATCTGAAATAAAATAGCATTCGCTTCATTTTTTTTGGAATAAAAGATCTGAGTGAAGGAACTGCACGTCCTCCCCCTGTGTGCGTGGGTTTCCTCCGGGTGCTCCGGTTTCCTCCCACAGTCCAAAGATGTGCGGGTTAGGTGGATTGGCCATGCTAAATTGCCCGTAGTGTCCTAAAAAGTAAGGTTAAGGGGGGGGGTTGTTGGGTTACGGGTATAGGGTGGATACGTGGGTTTGAGTAGGGTGATCATGGCTTGGCACAACATTGAGGGCCGAAGGGCCTGTTCTGTGCTGTACTGTTCTATGTTCTATGTTCTATAAAGCAAAGTTGATCTGTTACTTTTTTTGCTGATGGAAGTGTTCTGAAGTGGCTCCGGGAGCTGCTGCTCATGTTGCCTCTCAAACCATCTTTGGCTGTTACACTGTAACTCAGCCAATTAGCTGGCATTGCCCCCTCCTGCCATCAGTGTGATTTATGGCGGGGTGGATGGGGGGGGTTTGGGGGGGTTTGGGGGGGATGTGGGGGTAGAAAACTGGTTGCGAACTTCCCCTCCTGACGTTCATGGCAGATTGATGGCAGGTCAGATTTCCTATTGTATCTTAGTGGAAACCCATTTTTCATCTTATTGCATGCTCATTAAACCCCAACAGACTGGAATCACAAGCTCCCATCAAATGGGTATGTATGGGTGAGAAGGGGGTGTGTCTGGATCAGGAGAAGGTGGTGTGTGGAGGAGGAGAAGAAGGATCTCTGGATGAGCAGTAGAATGGTCCAGATGAGAAGAAGGGGGGACTCTAGAGGAAAAGAAGGTGGGTGATGTGGATGGAGTGAGGAGACAATGAAGGCAAGAGGAGAGAAAGAAGGCATGACAAGGAGGGGGAGGGGGGTAAGGAAGGCATGACAAGGAGGGGGGTAAGGAAGGCATGACAAGGAGGGGGTAAGGAAGGCATGACAAGGAGGGGGTAAGGAAGGCATGACAAGGAGGGGGGGGAAGGAAGGCATGACAAGGAGGGGGGGAAGGAAGGCATGACAAGGAGGGGGGGAAGGAAGGCTTGGGGTGTAGAGGGATGAGCGGGAGTGCGGTGTGGGGCTAGAATGCTTCAGAGAAAGGAGCCAGTGAAGTCAGCGTGGGAGGAGAAGTGGAGATGCTGGTGATATCAGGGGACAGCGACTGAGAGGGGGAAATGGATCCAGTTTTTACATGTTTCGGCCTCAGGGGGAGGGGTGGGGGGGGGGGGTGGGGGTGACATTGAAAGGGCCAAAAATGGTGACATGGATTGAGGGAGTGGGGAGGATCAAGGTGGGCGCAGGAATGGCAAGGAGGGAAGGTCAGTCCAAACTGAACAGTGATAGGGTCCAGAGTAATGGTGGGAGGCTTAAGGGTTATCGAGGAAAGATTGTTGGCAGAGGGGGGGGGGGGAAGGGGGGGGGGGGGGGTCTGGGGCAGGTGGGTGATGAGGGGAGTTAGTGGGTGTCAAGAACCACCATCCTGAGGCAGGGCCAGCTGAATGTCTATGTGTCAAGGTGGGGTGGGGGAGTGGTGGGGTGGTGACGGCAGTACATCACCCTCTGCCAGTAGCAACAAAAGTTTAATGTAACAAGGTTCCCTGTCCCTTGGATACCTTTACCAGACCCAATAAGGTAACAAGGTTTTCCTGAGTTAAGGTAGATCACAAGTTTATAAACAACTAAAACAGTAACGAGAAATGGTAAAACACATGCATCCACATTCCTACAGATCAGAATTAAGAATTGAAATGAAATTAAATGAAAATTGCTTATTGTCACGAGTAGGCTTCAATGAAGTTACTGTGAAAAGCCCCTAGTCGCCACATTCCGGCGCCTGTCCGGGGAGGCTGGTACAGGAATCGAACCGTGCTGCTGGCCTGCCTTGGTCTGCTTTAAAAGCCAGCGATTTAGCCGAATGAGCTAAACCAGCCCCTTGGGTCCAGTGTGAGGAATTGCGGATTGCCATCAGCAGGACTGGAGAATCCCGCTGGAGGGAAGGAAATTACGCTCATTCTGTCCCTCCCTGATAGGAACACTCATGAGCTCTTTAAAAAAAAAAAATTTAGAGTACCCAATTCATTTTTTCCAATTAAGGGACAATATAGCGTGGCCAATCCACCTACCCTGCACATCTTTGGGTTGTGAGGGCGAAACCCACACAGACACGGGGAGAATGTGCAAACTCCACACAGTGACAATGACCCAGAACCGGCATCGAACCTGGAATCTCGGCGCCGTGAGGCAGCAGTGCTAACCACTAGGCCACCATGCTGCCCTTTCGCCTGAGCTCTTGACCTCTTATAATCGTGACTCTTTCCAAAAGCAGTGACTCATTTGAGTTCTTTGTGGTTTCCATAAGACATAGAAGCAGAATTAGGCCACTCGGCCCATCGAGTCTGCTCCGCCATTCAATCATGGCTGATAGTTTTCTTGTCTCCATTCTCCCCATAACCCCTGATTCCCTTATTGATCAAGGACCTACCTATCTCTGTCGTAAAGACACTCAGTGATTTGGCCTCCGCAGCCTTTTGTGACAACCCTGTCTTACAAAGCAGTAAATAAGCAAAGACAAATAACACCTTTCCTTCATTTGCACTGCTTACAGTCTCAGTGACGGCAGCATTTCAGACTGTCAATACCTGAGGTGCAACAACATCTACAAATCCATAAATATGCTTTACCTTCCCTCGGGGAGATGTCGATTCGTCACCAGTTCAACCCAAGGAGGACGGTGAGAGTGTCCTAACACCTAAAAATAGTAGAACAAATTGAATTACCATTTATCCTCAGAGCACTATCGCAATGAAGAAACATTCTGCTGATTTCAGCCTTGTTTTCAAATCACTCCGCGGTCTCATCCCTCGATCTCTGTCACTTCCTCTCCCCCACAACCTCCAAGATGTCTGCCATTCTCTGAGCTGGCCGCTTGACCCTTTCCCAATTTTCAAAAATTGGTGGCTGTGCGTTAAGTTGGCTCGAAATTCAAGGACTGAGGTGAGGAAGAACTTCTTATCTCAGAGAGTTGTGAACTTGTGGAATTCTCTACCACAGAAAGCTGTTGGGACCAGTTCATTGGATATATTCAAGATGGAGCTGGACATGGCCTCTGCGGCTAAAGGGATTAAGGGATACGGAGAGAAAGCGGGAGTGGGATACTGAATTTGCATGATCAGCCACGACCACATTGAATGGTGGTGCAGAATGAAAGGTCGAGTGGCCTACTGCTGCACCTATTTTCTATGTTTCTATCACTGTGACTACACTTCAAAAGTTCCCGGGCATCCTGAGGTTGTGAAAAGCGTTTTATGGTCTCTTCACTTCGTACCTCACTCCTGGGAGAAACTAAAAACCGAGGCTGTGTTAAGGGAAGAAATACTGGGTAATTCCTCTCAAACCCATCCAGACAAGTGAGAGCTGGCTCAGGAGACCACTCTCGCTTGATCTCAACACCACCTTCAACATCCACTGCCCTTACTACCAGAGTAATGCTGTTGCGTTGTGCGCAATGTACAAGTCCAGCTTATTCAAGATCACTTTCCAAACACTTTTTAAGAGGTGACAGCTCAAAGCAGGCCGAGCTTTCAATTGTCCAACAGCACCTAAACTCTGACCCTTTAGAATCTATATGGCTTTGCTTTCAAAGAGAGTTAAAGTAATGTTCCAAGTCTTCGTTGGAACCATGGACACATGCAGTAATTAACAGCTTCAGGTTGTGTATGTTGGAAAAGGAGATCATTCATTCCCTTGAGCCTGTTCTGCTAGTCTGCTTGATCATACCAATTACACACATTGCTTCTGTAAATCTTAATACCCTTGCCTAACAGGAATCTATCAATCTCAGTTTTGAACTGTTCCCTTGACATCCAGTCTCAATACTCTTTTGTGGGAGCGAGTTCCAGATTTCCACTCCCCGTTGAGGGGAATGTTTTCTGATTTCACCCTTGAAGGTTCTTGGGTCTGGATTCCTGCCACCAGAGGAAGTCTTTTCTCTATATTTCAAACCCTTTAATTGTCTTCAAACCCTTCATTTGGATCACACCTTTTATCTTGAATATTCGACACTCAAGGAAGTACAAGCCGAGACATTGCAACCCGCCCTTACAATCTTTCGAATTCCTTTCGCCCCAGTCAATCTGCAGTGCAGCCCCTTCAAGGTGGCTATCTCTTTGCTGAGGAATGGTGCATGGCTGAATCCACGACTCCAGGTGCAGTCCCGGTGCTGTCCGGCTTTATTGGTGAGCTTTTCTTTCAGTGGAGTGGCAGTGGCATCGTGGTAATGTCCCTGGACTAGGACTGATGGATTCACGTTCCAATGTGGCAGCTGGTGGAATTGAAATAAAATGGATAAATCTGGAATTTAAAGCTCTGTAATGGTGACCGCGAAACTATTACTTTATTACAATTAATTTAGACTACCCAGTAATTTTTTTTCCAATTAAGGGGCAATTTAACATGGCCTACGTTGCACACCTTTTGGGGTTGTGGGGGTGAGCCCCACGCAGAGACAGGGAGAATGTGCAAACTCCCCACGGACAGTGACCCAGAGCTGGGATCGAACCCGGGTGCTCGGCCCCTTGAGGCAGCAGTGCTAACCCACTGTGCTGCCACTGCCATGAAACTATTGTTGATTGTTGTAAAATATCTGGTTCATCAATGTCCTTCAGGGAAGGAAATCAGCCATCTTTACCTGGCCTGTCCTACAGGTGACTCCAGACCCACAGGAAGATGGTTGATTCCGTACAGTCCCATTAAACGTTCATTTCAAGGGCAATGAATAATAATAATAATAATAATCGCTTATTGTCACGAGTAGGCTTCAATGAAGTTCCTGTGAAAAGCCCCTAGTTGCCACATTCCAGCGCCTCTTTGGGGAGGCTGGTACGTGAATTATGGATGGGTAACAAACGCTGGCTTTGCCAGTGACGTTCAGTTCCCGGGCAAATATAAAGAAAAAAATAATTGGTTTCCAGTTGATTGTCAAGATTTGCAGGCCTGCATCAACATTTATTCGGAAACAATGCCACAGACGGCAATAAACTCATTCAAAACACCTTAACAATCCACATACTGCAAGAATTCACTCCTTTGTGCTGCCACTATAGTTTGGCTTGTTGCCCTTTACGTGTATGGAGATTTCACAAACTCTATATGAGACTGAGAGATTGTCAGTCAGTATTTAGTCTTTCTTGAAACTATAGAACATAGAACATACAGTGCAAACTAATTATATCCAAAGCCTCACGGTAAGCACATTGTTATCAGGACACAAGCTGATCTGTGTCTTGGAATCTCTTGGTCGTGCTTGCATTATCATCAACTTCATTGTCTAATTATCAGAACTGTGGTATAGTGTCCCTTTAAGGGGTGAGTGCCCGAGTGTCATGTGACCGGAATCGCCAAAGCACACAAACCCGGGGGCCAGAGCGCGGCTTTCCCAGTCAGTTTGGCGTTTGGGGTCTTGGAACACGGTGGCTTTTAGCTCAAGTTCTGGTTACAGTTATTACTTTAATAAACCATTTTTCGTTAATCAATTTGGTGGTTGCCCATCGGTCAGGATATTATAATAACCATTAATGTCTAACCTTGCGTTTACCATTGTAAAAATAGGTCCATGGACAAGGTCCCACATGGGAGATTTATGAAGAAGGCAAATGCACATGGGATACAGGATAACTTGATTAAATGGAATCAGAATTGGCTTAGCTGTAGGAGACAGAAGGTGATGACAGCTGGCTACTTTAGTGACTGGAAGCCAGAGTCCAGTGGCGTACCACATGGATCTGTGCTGGGTCCCAGGTTAGATCCTGGCCCCGGGTCACTATCCGTGTGGAATTCACACATTCTCCTCGGGTCTGCATGAGTCTCACCCCCCAATCCAAAGATGTGCAGGGGTGGTGAATTGGCCACGCTAAATGGGTTTCCTCTCTGGTTTCCTCCCACACGTCCTTAAAGACGTGCTGTTAGGTGAATTGGACATTCTGAATTCTCCCTCAGTGTACCCGAACTGGTGCCAGAATGTGACGACGAAGGGATTTTGGACACTAAGGGGCAATTTAACATGGTCAATCCATCAAACCTGCAGGCAAATGGGATTGGGTAGGCAGGTAGGGTGTTTTTCATGCGTCGGTGCAGACTCGATGGGCCGAAAGGCCTCTTTTGCACTGTATTCGTCTGTGATTCTGTGAATGGCAGAAAGTAGAAACAGCTTGCATTTATGTCTTCAGAGCTTCCTAAAGTGTTCTGCAGTCAATGAAGTACTTCTGATGTGCAATGTGACTGGCAAAAGAGGCAACTGCTTCTTGCACTATACAACTGAAACATTCACTTCCTCCACAGCCAGCTTACTGTAGCTGCAGTGTGTACCGTCTATCTACAAGAGACACTGCCGAGGCTCCTTTGACAGTAGCTGCCATTTGGCCACATTTTGACCTTTGTTGCCAGGAAGGAGAAGGAAAGCAGTTACATGGCAACAACCTGACATCCAAGTTCCCCTTTAACACATCATCTCTATTTGGATAGAATCATTGCTTCTTCACTGTCGCTGGATCAAAGTCCTGGAACTCCCAGCCTTACAGCAGTGTGTGAGTACCTTTACCACACAGACTGCAGTGGAGCAAGAAGGCAGTGAACCATCATCTTCCCAAAGGCAATTGGGGACACTGGGCAACAACGACAATGGCGTTGCCAGCGATGCCCAAATCTCGTGAATGAATGAAATTATTTCAAGGTCCCAGCATAATGAAATTGTGCACTGGTTCCTTGGAATCAACACAAATGAGAATAAATTGAAGAGCAAAGTGAGAAGGAAGTTCATTCCTGCCTTGGCAAAGCAGCTTATCAAAATCAGACCGTTGCACCAAATCAACAAATAAAGAGGTGGTTAGTAAGATTCTCTTGACGTTGGTGAGTTTGTTTTTTCAGACAATTGTCTTCCGGTTGGCAATTAGCCTGTTGACACCACAGGAGACAAAAGACCTTGTAGGGATTCTGATCCTGAGGCTAAGTGTTGACGCCGTTGTAAACGCCGTCGCATTTTACGACGGCATCCAAAGGCCCCCAGGAGCAGCGATCCTGCGCCCTACAGGGGGCCAGCACGGCACTGGAGCGACTCACGCAGCTCCAGCTGCCGACACCGGCGTGAAACGGGCGCCGCGGGTCTGCACATGCGCGCTACGGCCGGCGCAAACTCGCACATGCACGCTACATGGCGGAGAGCTATAGGGGCCCGACGCGGAGGAACATAGGCCCCCACCAGGACGAGCCGGCCCGCTGATCGGTAGGCCACGATCGCGGGCCAGGCCACAGTGGAGGCCCTCCCCCCCCCCGGGACCGGCCCCACCCCCGCAGGATAAATGCCGTGGTCCCACCGGGTAGGACCACACGTGAACGACGCTGGCGGGATTCGGCCTATGTCAGCAGCCACAGAGAAACGGCGGGTGGGGGGGGGGGGGGGTGGGCGCATAGAGGGGCCCTCAACTGGCACCACGCTGACCACGCTGGAGCCAATGGCGCCGATTATCTGGTGACCGGAGAATCGGCGGACCAGCGTCGGAGCGGCGTCATGTGAATCGAGCCCCCCCCCCCCCCCCCCCCCCCCAGCGATTCTCCGACCCGGCCCGGAGTCGGATAATCCCGACCCTTATATTCTGCAGAGGTCCAACCTTGTATTCTTCCTGTTGTTATCTGATATGACCAAACATGCAGGTTGACTGGTCTCCATATGCCTGACCTTGATGTACATCGACTAGCACAGAATAGATGGCACATCGACTGTGTATTACCAAATCCTCTAATCCTGCATCTTCAGCAGACTGCCATGACGATGGTAGGCAATTCCAAAATGTAGGTCTGCGCTGCCTTGTGATCTCAGCAAAGTGAGATGTGAGTCCAGCATTATATACAGGTCTCCATTTGTCATCAGTTCTCAGCAGAACACATCCATCTAACCAACAAGTGGCAACAGTGTCAATGGGTTCTTAAAGATTTTTTAAAAATGGTTTCACCATCACTAGAGCCCCAGTCAAAATGGACATGTCGTCAAAAGTTGACTCTCTCCAGTATCGCAAACAAAAGACATGTTGATATTGGCTGCGATCTAACAGCCATGTTGCGCTCGGCGCGGATATGTGGAAGAGGTGGTGGCACAGTGGGGCAGTGGTTAGCACTGCTGCTTCATGGCGCCGAGGATCCGGATTTGATCCCGGCCTCGGGTCACTGTCCGAGTGGAATCTGCACATTCTCCCCATGTTCGTGTGGGTCTCACCCCCACAAGCCAAAGATGTGCAGACTAGGTAGATTGGCCATACATAATTGTCCCTTAATTGGAAAAAAAGAACTGGGTACTCTAAATTTACATTAAAAAGATGGCACGAGAGACCGAAATCTGGATCTGTGCCGGGCAGCAATAGGTTTCTGATCTAATCATCCTGCTCCCATTGGCGGCATCTGAATCCCGCCTCGATGTGGCGAGCAACCAATAATCACCAAATTAAGGCCAATTTCCATATCATTAAGGGGACGGACCCCTTATCAAAAGGCCTCTCACCGGCTTCCAACTGAGTGGTCACACTGGTGCCCTTCAACACACTTATTTAAAAATGTGACGATGGCGCAATGGCTGCTGCGGGGATCGGAGGAGATGAGTAGCCATCTTCTAAAACAGCCCCAGTGCTCGTTTGGGAAGGGGGGGGACCAGGCTGGGGCAATTGATGGGGGAAGGGGACGCCGCAAAAGGCTACCCTTCCCCTCCCCCGGATTGTGTATACCCATACCACTATACCTGGGGCAACTCAAGCTGCCGCCTGTCCATCCCACCGAACACCCCCAGGACAGAGCCCTGTCGATGGTAATATGGTGAAGGCCACTGTAAACCCCCTCTGCCCATCGCGGCCCCTGACTGCACAGCTGAAGGCTATTGCTCAGAGGGAATTGGCATTGGTACTTACTTCACAGCTCTCAAGTGGATTCTCATGGCTAGACATGTCATGTGGCAGGCGAGTGTCACTGCCTGACACTCAATCAGCATCTCAATCAGACTGTGAGGCCTGAACACCAGAAGCATCAACACCTCAGAGGCAGCAGCCAATAATCAAACACACAAGAGCTGGGCCTCCCCAATTTGGAATTCAAATCCAACGCCAATAAGTTCATCAAGTTATCAGTTACGAGTGGCGTACCACAAGGATCTGTTCTGGGGCCGTTGCTGTTTGTCATTTTTATAAATGACCTAGAGGAGGGCGCAGAAGGATGGGTGAGTAAATTTGCAGACGACACTAAAGTCGGTGGAGTTGTAGACAGTGCGGAAGGATGTTGCAGGTTACAGAGGGACATAGATAAGCTGCAGAGCTGGGCTGAGAGGTGGCAAATGGAGTTTAATGTGGAGAAGTGTGAGGTGATTCACTTTGGAAAGAATAACAGGAATGCGGAATATTTGGCTAATGGTAAAATTCTTGGTAGTGTGGATGAGCAGAGGGATCTCGGTGTCCATGTACATAGATCCCTGAAAGTTGCCACCCAGGTTGATAGGGTTGTGAAGAAGGCCTATGGTGTGTTGGCCTTTATTGGTAGAGGGATTGAGTTCCGGAGCCATGAGGTCATGTTGCAGTTGTACAAAACTCTAGTACGGCCGCATTTGGAGTATTGCGTACAGTTCTGGTCGCCTCATTATAGGAAGGACGTGGAAGCTTTGGAACGGGTGCAGAGGAGATTTACCAGGATGTTGCCTGGTATGGAGGGAAAATCTTATGAGGAAAGGCTGATGGACTTGAGGTTGTTTTCGTTAGAGAGAAGAAGGTTAAGAGGTGACTTAATAGAGGCATACAAAATGATCAGAGGGTTAGATAGGGTGGACAGCGAGAGCCTTCTCCCGCGGATGGAGGTGGCTAGCACGAGGGGACATAGCCTTAAATTGAGGGGTAATAGATATAGGACAGAGGTCAGAGGTGGGTTTTTTACGCAGAGTGGTGAGGCCGTGGAATGCCCTACCTGCAACAGTAGTGAACTCGCCAACATTGAGGGCATTTAAAAATTTATTGGATAAGCATATGGATGATAAGGGCATAGTGTAGGTTAGATGGCCTTTAGATTTTTTCCATGTCGGTGCAACATCGAGGGCCGAAGTGCCTGTACTGCGCTGTATCGTTCTATGTTCTATGTTCTAAGTGGTCCAATGGACTCATCACATATCCCACCTTGTAATCCTGGCCGAAAGCAAGGATGATTGCTTTCTCCAAGCAATTGCCTTGTTTAACTGGACAACAGTAACTGTTCTTGCAAAGCACTCTGTTGCTGGACAGCCTATAATTCATCTTTTCTATCTGTACCACGGCCAGCGAAGGAGAAGGCAGCGGCAGAAGCGTCGATGAGGCTCGAAGCGACAGCCCATGTGCAGGAGTCTGCTACACACCCTGAGGACGCCCATCAGGCGGGAGGCACCCAGAGGGGAAGGCCAGCAACGGCCCAAGGTGTACAGGCTTCTCTGGCCTTTAAGGAGGTGACGGATATCATGTACTGCAGGAGTTCCGCCTCAACAAGGTGGCTGTTAAAAAAAAACTCTTAACGAGGGGACTGTTCGGCACCTGTGCCATGTCCTTTCAGATGTGGCACCATGTGGAGCAGGAGGACACCCGTTCCCAGTGGCCATCAAGGTGACCACAGCCCTGAAGCTTTACGCTTTGGGTTCATTGCAGGGCTCGGGTCATGACTTGTGTGGCATTTCCCAGCCTGCAGCCAACAAGTGCATTCGTAAAGTCACAGATGTCCTGTCTACCCGGGCAACTACATAAATGTTGACCTGGACCAAGTCCACAAAGATGCCTGGGCAGAAGGATTCTCTGCCATCGCAAGGATGCCCCAGGTCCAGGGTAAAAGATAGCTTGCATGTCATCTTGCGTGTATGGGCAGTCCGGGAGTACCCTTCATCAACATGTGCGACCACCACATCAAGATCATGCAGCTGTGCACACTTCCCCGGGAGTGTGCACAATAGCTATATCTTGGGGCAGTTGGAAATCCTGGCATCTTTGAGGAACACCCCAGGATGACGGAGTTGGCTCTTGGGGCAAAAAGGCTACCTGCTGAGGTCCTTGCTAATGATGCCAGTACGGAGGCCAGAAACAAGTGCAGAGACCGTATATAACGAGGCCCATGTGGCCATCTGGGCTGTCACTGAGTGGCGTAACGGACTGCTGAAAATGCAATTCCGATGCCTCGACTGCTTTGGTGGTGTGCTGCCGGGGGGGGGGGGGGGGGGGGGGTTGCTGGGGAGGCCTGCAGGAGCAGCTGGAGGATAGAGGACAGGCAGTGGTGAGGGTCCGGCATGCCCAGAGAACCAGAGAGGCCCTCATTCTCGCCCGCTTTTTTATCGGATGTGGCTTTGCCAAAACAATGAGTGCTGAAACTTGTGAAGTAAATTCCAACTGCAGCATTTTGTTCATCACCTGTCTGGTATTTGGAAACTACTGCAAGAGACTGGTAATTGAAACACATGTACCCAGACATTCCACATTGGCACAGCAACACTTTGTTGAAGGGACAGGCTCGCGTGAACCAGTCTTCTTTTTTCATGTGTGGAAACCAGGATTGGTCTGCCCGGAGTGACTGTGGATTCTTTTGGCCTTTTCATTCCGAACAGATGGCATCACATCTGTGGTATTTTCCTCGAGATACACACACACAGACACAGATCTTCTGTTCTTTATCTGTTCTTTCCTCGCCTGCATGTATAATGTACAAAGTGGCTGTTTTACAATTCTCCATGCCAGTCATTTCAAAGTGATTTCTGCTTCATGACGAGGCTGGAGGGATGATCCTCTCAGAGACGGCAAAGGCTTGAGTCTGCATCAACTCCAAGTACCCATCCGAAAGTATTCTAGTGTGGCAGTGATGTAATGTAATAACTGGGTTATTGAGTTAGTACGAATGCAAATACCAATTGACCTCTTGGTTCAGCCAAAGGATTTCTCAAGTACCATGTAATCTTCAACTCGGTGTCTTGCGATCCTCCCAAATGGGTGGAAAATACATGAATATATGCAAAGCATAGGGCTAGTTTCCACCCCGGTCCAAGTGTTTGTGGGCCCACAATACAGGATGCTTTCAGCAGGTTGTTTTAATCAGTTCCCAGGAATGTGTCAGTTTTCAATTTATTCAAGTTAATCTCTCTTGAACTGTCAGCTATCTTTTTAAAAATAAATTTAGAGTACCCAATTCATCTTTTCCAATTAAGGGGCAATTAAGCGCGGCCAATCCATCTATCCTGCACATAGAATCATAGAATTTACAGTGCAGAAGGAAGCCATTTGGCCCATCAAGTCTACACCAGCACCCTACCCAAGCCCACACCTCCACTCTATCCCCATAACCCAGTCACCCCACCCAACACTAAGGGCAATTTTGGACACTAAGGGCACTTTAGCATGGCCAGTCCACCTAACCTGCACATCTTTGGAATATGGGAGGAAACCGGAGCATCCGAAGGAAACCCACGCACACACGGGGAGAACGTGCAGACTCCGCACAGACAGCGACCCAGAGCCCGGATCGAACCTGGGACCCTGGAGCTGTGAAGCAATTGTGCTAACCACTGTGCCACCATGCTGCCCGAACTGTCAGCTGTCTCAGACCCCTTTAATATCAGCCATGGCGAAATCAGTAAGCTGATACAGGAATATCCAAATTAACCCCCACAGTGGTAAGGCCCAGTAAATACCTCATCATGTAGCTGACAGTGTTCCACACCATGCACGTGGACACTTTGCCTACATTGCTCAATCTAAACTAATCTGACAACGTCATTTGATTTTCCCTGTAGTGCCACACAGGAGGATATCGATGTGTATTAACAGCCAGTGCTAGGCTGGAGATTTGCAAAGACTGTGTCGCAATTTATTTTATTCGGTGCTCAATAACATGGTCCTGAATGGCACAGTCACTTGCTGAAATAATCTACTAATTATGCCCTCAGCTTGCTCCATATGCACTCGCCCTGCAGGACTGGCTGTTCCCTGCATGAGTTTGCTGGAATGCACTTCATTTCTCCCGGGAGAGCCCATTTTCTCCTTGAGGCAGGGAAAGAAAACAAACACATCATTGTGAGCAGACATCCCTCGGAAGAAGAATAGAGTGTCCTGGAATGTACTGGAGAGCCCTTTGCTTGTTTGAAACAGCAGCTTTGGACACAAGCCTCCTCGTGGCAAAACTGCTGTGCTCTGGATCATTTTTTTTTATCCCACAGCCCCAATGCCACAGACCCTCTTGTTCCTCACCAGCGACTTTGAGCCTGTTGTGCATTTTACTGTCCAGTTATGTGCAGTGTTGGCTGGAGGCGACGCTGATGGCATGTGATTGGATAAGGATCTGGCAGGAGTCCAGCAGCCTGAAGTCCTCAGCAATCAATGCAGGTGGCTGCAGTGCTACAGTACTGCAGCATTGGAGGCTGCGTGAGTGTGTGTGTGTCTGTCTGCCTGCCTCAAAACCACAGGCACATCTGCAGCCACTGACAAAAGTTTGAGAATGGGAGGGTCTCAGTCACAGAACCAGCAAAAGGGAGTGGTGAGACCCTTAAAACAGAAGGCAAGCATGTAAGTCATCCATCATCTAACCATATTTCAATTGAAATTCAACGACAGTAACCGGTTATCAGTTTGACTCGAGCCTGTCTGTCTCGATATTTTATTTTCATATCATTGCATATGAGCTGAATGGGAATCTATTGCAAATGAAAAGTGTGTTACATGTGATGTTCATCTGATGTTTATGTTCTTGTGGCTGTGTTTTTCTGTCACTTCTTATTTTGATAAGTTGTTCATGTTGCAAGAGTCTAAGAACAGGGTGAGCTGTGACCAGTATCAGTTGGAACCAGCAAATCAAGGTCAGCTTGATCTGTTCGAAAGGATTCTATCGTTGTCTCACTGCCTCTCGTTTTCTCTTTGTGTTTCCATTACTTGTTTCAAACATTTGAAAGGTGAGGAGGCTGGTTCTTCCTCCTCCTCTGTGATGTTCTGTGTTCATTTCATCCCTCTCGGCAATGGATTTCTGGACGAACGGCCCAATTTCCCTGCCGGTTGGGTGATGCGACACCCGGTGTGTTCACGACTGAACTGAACTGCGACTCAGGCCTGAGAAGCCGGAGCTTTATTGGTTCACGTAGTTTCAGGTACCCAGCCTCGCATGTGCTGTCAGGAATTCCAATCCTCTTCTTTACAGAAAAACAATCTGCTGGCATGACTGTTTCGGCACCTTTTCTGACTTCAAGCCAACGGAAATATTTCAGTAATAATTATTGAGAAGCAACTTAAAGCCACACACGTGGAAAATCCACTACTTGCTGTGGTTCATTGATGCTCCTCTAATCCTCTCCCCCCCCCCCCCACCCCCACACACAATCTTGTCAAGCCCCGTTTTGAGATGTAGGTTTTAGCTTAGATCTCACTGAGTGAAAGGAGAGTATGACAGGATCTCTGTGGTGTTGTGGCCTGCCAGTGATGATTGCGTGAGAACCCAGTGATCCTTGTTTTCAATCCAAATCACATTGTTTGTGTGGACTTACTGAGAGACAGAGAGAGAATCATCAGGCTCAATCAACAGTGGGAACCTCTCACAAGAGGTCAGAATCACCTGACCCATTGTGGTCCCATCTGTACGGAAATCCCAGCATTTCGATGGGAATTGAACACACTCGATGGAGGCAAACCTATCCCAGCATCCACAGCAGAGGTGGAAGCCCTGTATTAAAACTATGGGCCCATTGCCTCCCTGTGGCCAGACCTTTGCAAACACTGCTGGAGGAAGCAGCCTGTCTCACATTTGCCCCTTCATTTCTCTCAGAACCTTTCCATTGGCTCTGCCAACTTTCTCCATAATTCCATATGGCTATTATCTGACAAGAGGGGTGTGAAATTGGAAAGAAGTGTTGTGAGATGAAAAATGAAAAATGAAAATCACTTATTGTCACGAGTAGGCTTCAAATGAAGTTACTGTGAAAAGCCCCTAGTCGCCACATTCCGGCGCCTGTTCGGGGAGGCTGTTACGGGAATCGAACCGTGCTGCTGGCCTGCTTGGTCTGCTTTCAAAGCCAGCAATTTAGCGTTGTGCTAAACAGCCCCTGATGCGTTCTGCACATGAAATTGGTTTGAATGTGGCTGGTTGGATGGACCCTGACCATTAGGAAGCAGGCATAGAAACTGGCAAACACAACAGGAAAAGATGTATCAAAGTCCTGGCAGGGATTTGTGTGAGTGTGACGCACACATTTAACCCTTACAGTGGCTGCATTCTGCATTCTGGCTGGGCACTAACCATGCAGACTCAGGTTGCAGCCAGTCACTTTAGACTGCAATGTTGATGGGCGGAGTTCTGTAAGGAGCACGTTTATAGCATCCATATCAACGGGGTGAATCCCTTAATGATTATTCCGATAGTGTGGAAAGAGCAGGAGTAGAGACGTTTAAAGCAGGCAGTGTGGAAGTGACTCGTATAATCACAGCAGGCCTTCAATTTGGTTGCAAGCAGCCAGAGTTATGGTAGGATATTGGATAATGACTGATACCTGTACGGCGGTACAGGCCTGGGCAATGAGAGATTGGAAAAAAATGTACATCATGATGAGGAATGAGAGGCCAAATTAGGTTTTGAGGTTTTGTTTAAGAGTCTCCAGAAATTAGGAAAGCCTATTTCTTTCACAGAGACCTTGACCAAGATTATGTGGAGCTGAACATTGACTACTTTTAGCTGCAATAATGCAGGGTCAAATAGCCCATGAATTAGGGCACTGCACTGATACTCAGGTTGACCAGCTCTGAGGAAATAGGATAAAGGACACTTGGGACCTGGGGTGGGAGTTGTTTGGTGGGGGTGGCAGTGGGGGGGACAGCAGCATTGCTGATCATAAATCCCCTTGGTGGCTGAGGCTCCATGCACGTGTTCACAAAGGGAGAAGCAAAGTCAAAGGCGGCACAGTAGCACAGTGGTCAGCACTGCACCAGGGACTCGGGTTCGAATCCGGAATTGGGTTACCGTCTGTGTGGAGTTCTCCCCGTGTCTGGGTGGGATTCCTCCGGGTGCTCCGGTTTCCTCCCACAGTCCAAAGACATGCAGGTCAGATGAGGTTACGGGGATAGGCGGGGGAGTGGGCCTAGGTAGGCTGCTCTTTCAGAGGGTCGGTGTCGACTCGACGGGCTGAATGGGCTCCTTCAGCTCTGTGGGGGTTCTAATAACAGACTCCCACAGACTGTCCGAGAAATAGATGCGGGACAACCCAGTTGGTCACCCTGCTGTATTATATTTAAAGGCAGTAAAAAGGTTTGATGTTAAAACAACAAAGGCAGACAATGAAGTAAACTATATTGGGCCACTAGAAGTGAGACACAAACTGTAACATAGCACTCGCTACTCAGTGCCCAGGCTGGACTGTGGTCAGAAATTAAGCCCTTCGGTTCTGGCCCATCCATTTGTACAACTTGAAAATACAACATCAGACCTTCCCACAGTTGACCTCAGTCAGTGAATAGCTGCAAGTTTGTGATCGCTGCCTTTCTTCACAAACTTTTCTGAAAAATCTCGTTGCAACAGGCGCATACCAATGTCTTCATGGTCTGCTGGATTTCAATTTGATTCTATTTTGTGTTGTGGGAAGAGAAGTCCAGGAAATCATTGAGGCAGTAAGAGGGAGGAAAAGGGGGCTGCGACAGGCTGGGGGAGGGTGGGGGTATGCATGGGGCGGTGGCTATCTGGGGCAGGTATATTTGGAGGATGGGAGTACATTAATAGTGAGGGATGAGCGAGGGAGTTACTGGTCGCTCATATGTAGATAGGCCAGCACTTCCAGGGTGTACATGAGGAAATATTACTGAGTGGGGAAGGCAGCAGGGAGAGGCTGTCAGTGGCCGTGGAGTGAATGGGCTGTGAGTATACCTCTGCGAAGATATTATAGTTTCGTTCATACTTCCTTTCGCTCTGACACATTCTTTTCGCTCCAACCCTACTTTTCCTGAGTTGCACAGAGGTCTGATCAATGCTGTCTCTCTCTTTCTCTCTTTTGCCAGCAAGAAACATAAGGAACAAATTCATGGATGAACAATTCACACTTCTAATTAAAAGTAGAAACCTGCTGATTTGGCGTGACCACAGAATGATCCATTTCTCTCTGCTCATTGTGAAAGGCTGTTGGGGGTGGGGACAGTGTTATTTCAGAAGCACAGTGACACAGATTGTTTCTCCACTGAAATGTGTCTTCTTTACCACCATTCAGTGGACAGAGTTAACAATACTCTCCATCCCCCACAAACAGTGGGACTTGCACTGAAAAAGAGTGAGAGCTTGATGGCCTGATCAGGAAGTAAGTGGGACAAAGTTCCTTAGGTCACTGTGTGTCCTCCGATGTCCCGAACAATGGGGTTTACATGAGAGGTCATGGGTTCAGCAATGGCTGATGGGAACTGCAGAAAAAATTGTGTTTGGATGAATTTGTTTTACATAGACATGCCGTGCAAAAGGAGGCCATTCAGCCAATCGAGTCTGCACCGACCCACTTAAGCCCTCACTTCCACCTTATCCCTGTAACCCAATAACCCCTCCTAACCTTTTTTGGACACTAAGGGCAATTTAGCATGGCCAATCCACCTAACCTGCACATCTTTGGACTGTGGGAGGAAACTGGAGCACCCGGAGGAAACCCACGCAGACACGGGGAGAACGTGCAGACTCTGCACAGACAGTGACCCAGCGGGGAATCGAACCTGGGACCCTGGCGCTGTGAAGCCATAGTGCTACTGTGCTGGAGCAGAAAATGGGTCAGAACTGCAGAGATCTCAGGCTATTGAGGAGCTGGGCAGGCAGGGGCAAGTTCATGGAGGAATTTGAAAATAAGGATGAGAAATTGAAAACTGAGGCCTTCCTGGACCTCAAATAAAAAAGCACTGCTCTCCTCCAACCCTCATGAAGCCAGCACCCTTATAACCAGAGCAGACTCACTCTCTTAAAGGCTTGATGGTGAGGATGTGAGAAAGCTCAACCCATCCAGAGCACAAGTTCCCAGGTTTGACTCCTGCTCCACATGGTGTTTGCTGATACCAGCCTGCGTGGTAATAGTCTGCTTCAGCATCCCCGAGTCAGAGATCAAAATCAACTCTGGTCCTCTTTCCTTTACTTCCTATAGGGCAGCACGGTAGCACAAGTGGCTAGCACTGTGGCTTCACATCTCCAGGGTCCCAGGTTCGATTCCCCGCTGGGTCACTGTCTGTGCGGAATCTGCACGCTCTCTCCGTGTGTGCGTGGGTTTCCTCCGAGTGCTCCGGTTTCCTCCCACAGTCCAAAGACGTGCAGGTTAGGTGGATTGGCCATGCTAAATTGCCCTTAGTGACCAAATAGGTGAGGTGGAGTTATTGAGTTACGGGGATAGGATGGAAGTGAGGGCTTAAATGGGTTGGTGCAGACTCGATGGGCCGAACGGCCTCCTTCTGCACTGTATGTCTATGTTCTGTGTCTACTGCATGTGCATTGTGAGTCAGAGCCGGATCAGGGTGTCCTGCGGCCCCTCACAGTCAATTCTCCTGTTCTAACCGCCCTGCACCACACCCCTGCCCCACTCCTTCCCGTAAAGGAGACAATACCTTGAGGAAAGGACAGGGTGAGGACTGGGAAGAGGAGTGACAGGGAGTTCAATCTGTTGTTTGCAATGCAGTAATTTTGCCACCAGGATCACGCTAGGTCAATGTCATGGGTGTTTATCTCCTATTTCTCCAGTTCATAGTCTTTTCAGAATCTATGAGTGGTTTTCTTTTGATTCTGCTGGAAATATTCCAATTTGGGCAGGTTTAACGCTGAAGCAGGTCCCACCCTGTAAGCTGGGCAATATTAGGACATATCTGGTAACATTTATGCAGAGCAGCAGAGTGGCCCTCCTAGCAACCAGATACTATGATAACAGTGAGTGCCCTAGTTTCAGTTACACGTATCGCCTCCATTCACTGCAGCTTTGTGCTGTCAGGTTTCCTCTTCTGGTTTAATTATAGCACAATGGGTGGTGCCAGTGAGATTTAGGAGAGTCTACAGCCCAGATACATCTGCAGTTCATTGCAGAGAGCAACAGCAACAGAAGATTCATATTTCCCCTGACTGAAAGAATGTGCGGACTACATAGTAGATGGCAATCACCAACAATGACAAACAACAGGACGCAAGAGGAAGGCATTGGAACGAGTGGTGACGGGTGTAACATGCCTTTGAAGGAATGTAGGAGTGAAGGTGGGAGCTGACAGACAGATGAAGAAGGAGTAAGGTGTCAATCTGGTTCAGCTTCCCTCTTGGAATGGAGAAAGTTGTGTTGAGACACTTTTTTTATTGCAGGGGATTATAGAATTATAGAATTATAGAATTTACAGTGCAGAAGGAGGCCATTCGGCCCATCGAGTCTGCACCGGCTCCTGGAAAGAGCACCCTACCCAAGGTTAACACCTCCACCCTATCCCCATAACCCAGTAACCCCACCCAACACTAAGGGCAATTTTGGACACTAAGGGCAATTTATCATGTCCAATCCACCTAACTTGCACATCTTTGGACTGTGGGAGGAAACCGGAGCACCCGGAGGAAACCCACGCACACACGGGGAGGATGTGCAGACTCCGCACAGACAGTGACCCAAGCCGGAATCGAACCTGGGACCCTGGAGCTGTGAAGCGATTGTGCTATCCACAATGCTACCGTGCTGCCATATGTGGGCGTTGCTGGGTAAGGGCAAGGTCCTTGAGGCAAGGTTGCCGAGTAGTTTGCTCAGGTGTTGCAGAGGGGTAGTTTACAGTCAACCACATTGCTGTGGGGTCTGGAGTCACATGTAGGTCAGGCTGGGTAAGGAAGGCAGATTTCCCTCCTGAAAGGACATCAGTGAACAGGGTAGGTTTTTTTATGATAATCAATTATAGCTTCACCGTCACCGTTACTGGGACTAGCTTTTCATTGCGGACCTATTCATCGTTTGTATTTAAATTCTGCCAGCTGCCCTGGTGGGATTTGAACCCATGTGCCCAGAATGTTAACTTGCGTCTCTAGGTGACCAGCCCGGTGACAATACCACTCCGCCACCGTCTCCTCCATTTGATCATGCAGCAGCGGCCTGAGGTGAGGGTGTGGGGAGGCAGTGGTATTGTTGCTGGACTAGTAATCAAGAGATCCAGAGTCATCCCCTGGGGACTGAGGTTCAAATCCCGCCATGTCGAAATCGTGACCATGAAACCATTGTCGATTATCGTAAAAACCCATCTGGTTCACTCATGTCCTTTAGGGAAATGAATCCGTCGTCTTTACCTGGTCTGGCCGACACGTGACTCCAGATCCACGACAATGTGGTTGACTCTTAAAATGCCCTCAGGGTTGGCCAATAAATGCTGGCCCAGCCAATGACGCCCACGTCACATGAAAGAATTAAAAAATAACATTGAGGCGTTTGACCAAATCTCTGCCCAGGTGGACGTAAAGGTTCCTGGAGAGGGTTGCTCGGCACAGGTTGAAAGGCAGTTATCCACTTGAGGAGTCACATGGAGAATTAAATGGAGTCTGCAGCACAAAAACAGGCCAACAGATATAGAACATAGAACAGTACAGCACAGAACAGGCCCTTCGGCCCTCGATGTTGTGCCGAACAATGATCACCCCACTTAAACCCACGTAACCCGTATCTCAACAATCCCCCCATTAACCTTACACTACGGGCAATTTAGCATGGCCAATCCACCTAACCCGCACATCTTTGGACTGTGGGAGGAAACCGGAGCACCCGGAGGAAACCCACGCAGACACGGGGAGGACGTGCAGACTCCACACAGACAGTGACCCAGCCGGGAATCGAACCTGGGACCCTGGAGCTGTGAAGCATTGATGCTAACCACCATGCTACCGTGATCATGCTAAAATAATCAGTTCATATGATCTATAAGAGCAGAATTAGGCCATTTGGCCCATCGAGAGTCTGCTCCGCCATTCTATCGTGGCTGATATGTTTCCCATCTGCTACCTGCAATATTACAGACCAAGATTTGAGCTGGTCAGAGGGAGCCCTTCATCTTAGCCCGCCGGCATAACTTTCTGTTCCTGTCTCCCTCACATGCGTATCTAGTTTCGCCCCTCAGGTGATGAAATAACCTGCTCTTGTCTTTTTCCAGCTGCCTCGTCCTAATTTCTGATTGTCATCCACTAACATCAAGTCGATGGGGATTATTTCACAAAACACGTCACAATAACGCTTGTGACATTGTCAGTCGTTCTTCTTGTGTGATTCTTTTATTTTTTGCTAGCTATTTGAATGGCCTTGGGTTCCCCTGAAGTAGATTCAGAAAATGCTGCAAACACTTAGCAGGTCAGGCAGCATCTGAGGAGAGAAAAAAACGGGTTTATCTGTTCAGGCTTTTGCCAAAACTCTGGACGAGGGTGGCACAGTGGTTAGCATTGCTGCCTCCCAGCACTAAGGGCACAGTTCGTTTCCAGCCTTGTGTGACTATGTGGAGTTTGCACATTCTCCCCGTGTCTCCATAGATTTCCTCCAGGTGCTCCGGTTTCCTCTCACGGTCCAAAGATGTGCAGGTTAGGTGGATTGGCCATGATCAATGTGTGGGGTTATGGGGATAGGGCAGGGGAGTGGGCCGAGCTAGAATGCTCTTTTGGAGGGCCGGTACAAAGGGCCCAATGGTCTCCCTCCACATTGTAGCGATTCTGTGAAACTTAGAGGTTTTTTTTTTATAAATTTAGAGTACCCAATTATTTTTTTCCAATTAAAGGGGCAATTTAGCCTGGCCAATCCACGTACCCTGCACATCTTTGGGGTTGTGGGGGTGAAACCCACGCAGACACGGGGAGAATGTGCAAACTCCACATGGACAGTGACCCAGAGCCGGGACCGAACCTGGGACCTCGGCGCCGTGAGGCAGCAGGGCTAACCCACTGCGCCACCCTGAAGTTAGAGGTTTAAGAGTTTGTCAGCAAGGGCAGAGATTCTCATAGTTCTGAGGAAAGGTCATTGACCTGAAATGTGAGCTGTGGTCAAGAGCTGTGATCAAGGTCTCTCTCGCTCTCTCCCTCTCTCAACAAATGCTGCTAGATCAGCGTTTTCTGCTTTAATTTCAAATTTAGGGAATCTGCCACATTGTGCCTTTGTTATCAGTTTCCCTGCCTCAGAATTTATCTTGGTTAGGCTGTAAGGGATGTTTTTACAACAATATTGCAGGCTGCAGGCTCGCTCAACAGCTCCACTTTTGACTGGACACTATTGAGATCATCTCGTACCCTAGGACCTTCCCTGCGATTAAGCGGAAGTTATCCTGGAGAACTGAGATAAAGCAGAAAGTTTTTTTTTTGGAAAACCCCAGCGAGTCTGGCATCATCTGTGGAGAGAGACAGAGACAGATTAAACAGGTGGGAATTTCCGCCGCCCGCTTCCCTATTTTCCGCAGGCCCACCATTGGCCAGCGTTGGGATCTTCCCCTTCCGCTGATGTGCCCCACATCTTCCACTGCTGGGGAATGCTTCGTGGGGGCGAGGGGTGGGCGTCTCCATCGCAGGACCGCGGAGGATCCCACCTGCGGAAAAGGGCTGGAACATTTCGGCCACCGTTTTGACTCCAATATGTCTCTTCTTCAGAACTTGAGTTTATTTTTTAAGTGAGGGCAGAATTTGTGGTTATCCAGCATTTGGGAACACCCTTTGATGCAATCTTTCTTTGGCCTCCCCGAGGGGGAGGAAGGCTGGCTGTGCTTTTTTTGCATTTCGATTCCTCCCCCACACGTCTCCACTTTGCCCCTGGAAAGTGGGGGCCGTGTGTGGCCAGGTCTGGGTCACCTCTCCTGCTGAGACCTTTCCTCTCTCGTTGCAGGAACGCTCGGGGTCTCCACAGGACAGCTCCCGCTGAGCCCCGGAGCACAGGTCAGCAAGCCACCTGTCCCGGTTATGGTGGGGGAGGGAAAAGCCCCCAGCCCAGTGCCGGGCTGTACCGCATGAGTTTGGAACATCATTGTATCGCCTTGTCGAGCTGCTTGCTTCCCTGCCATTCAGCTGCTGATGAGATTTCCTCTCTCAGGTACCACATGGGAATATATAAGTACTTGCATTTGTATTGTGTCTTTCACCACCTGAGGCACTTTATGGCCAACCAAGCGTTGGATGGTAGGAAAACAAAGCAGTCAATGTCCGCATAGCAACATCCCACCCACCAGATTACCTTCTTCTAGTGATTTGAGGGATAAATACTGGCTGAGAACATTGGGGATAGCCCCCTTGTTCACCTTTAATATAGAACCATGGGGTCATTTACACCGACACAAGAGGGCAGACAGGACCTCGGTTTAACATCTGAAAGATTGCACTACTGAGGGTAAGCTCAATAATGCACGAGAGGCTCGTCCTCTACTTTGTGCTTGGCTCCCTGGAGTGGGATTTGAACCCACAGCCTTCAGACTGAGTGACCCAAACAACAGTAATGATATGAGCAGATTTGAGCCTGTTCTGAACAGCAATCTATTGACTCACCTCCTCACCGCTCACCACCAAACCCCTCAAGCCTCCCCCAGCAACCCCACCTTGAGCTATTCAATCTCAGTTGAACTCAGACAATGGAAGGGGAAGACCTGTCCCACTGTCAAGCTCACCCTGGCTGGGGTCAGGAGTCAGATTCCACACCACCATTTCCTTTGCATTCGTCGGAAAGTGTCACTGGGAGGCCGAGGAAGGTTCTCCTTTGTACTCTGTAACAATGTCGGTATATGATGTAGATAGAGCAGAGTAACTTCCACAGTAACTGGAATGATTGAGCCTGCAGAGATTATTCCCCATCCTCACCTGCCCCATCTCCGAACTTGCACCATTCCCCCACAACTGACCTACACTGGCCCCATTTGAAAATTCTCATTTGTGATTTCAAATCCCTCCGTGGCTCTAATCTCCTCCTCCGACCTTGGAGGTCTCTGCACTTCTTCAATTCTGTTCTCCTGAACATCCCCAATTTTTCAAAATTAAAAAAAAATACATTTAGAGTACCCAATTCACTTTTTTTCCAATTAAGGGGCAATTTAGCGTGGCCAATCCACCTACCCTGCACATCTTTGGGTTGTGAGGGCGAAACCCACGCAGACACGGGGAGAATTTGCAAACTCCACACAGTGACCCAGAGCCGGGATTGAACCTGGGACCTCGGTGGCGTGAGGCAGCAGGGCTAACCCACTGCGCCACCGTGTTGCCCAGCATCCCCAATTTCAATGCTCCACCATTGGTGGTCATGCCTTCAGTCGCCAGGGTCCTAAGCTATGAAATTCCCTCCTGAAACCTCTCGGCCTCTCCACATCTCTCTCCTTTAAGATGCTCCTCGGTCACTTATCCTAATGGAGTGAATTGTAAGGCCCCATTGTAAGACAGGTGGTGAGCTCAGTGCCTTCCTGCCCACCTATAATACAATGGTTGGGTAAGACAGCACTGAGTCAGCCATCCATCGGATCCCTTCAGGTGTCTCTGTGTCAAATTTCATTTAACGCTCCTGTACGCAGATTGGGCATTTTGCGAAGCCAGGAGCATTATATAAAAGGCAGTTGTTGATGTTGTGGCTTTTGTTTTCCCAATTAAGAGGCAATTTAGCGTGGCCAATCCACCTATCTGGCATATCTTTGGGTTGTGGGGGCAAAACCCACACGAACACAGGCAGAATGTGCAAACTCCACACGGACAGTGACCCAGAGCCAGGATCAAGCCTGGGTCCTCGGCGCCGTGAGACTGCAGTTCTAACTCCGTGCCGCCCTGTTGATGTGCTTTGAGCTCCTGACTTCCCTGAAGGTCAAGGACAGCAGTTGCCTGGCACTGCATCCAATGAAGGCAACGTTGACAGTGGGAAAAGACTCCTTCTCCATCCACTTCATGCACAGCATGGGGTCGGTTATGTCCGCAGGTGGCTGGTACTGAAGCCAAATTTGAGCCCTCATGTCACTGCACCCTCTGAGCGGCAGATTGAGCTTGGAATCTCCCATTTCTGTTGAGTTCCCTCCGAGACATTGTGGTCACTGTAAGTGAGGGGGGAGCAGTGTGGCAATGAGTTTAAATGATTGTTCTGATTCAAACGCTGCAATGGGAAATATCGCCTCCATTATGTGCTGTTTCCGTTGGTTCAAGAGAAGAGATGAAAACGTGTTATTCAGAAATGAAAAACAAGTTTACTGGGGAAACTGAGAAAGACTGCATTTCTCAAGCTCCTTTCACAATCTCAGAACAGCCCAAAGCACTTTCAGCTAGTCAGGTACTTTTTGAAGTGTTGTTCCTGCGTAATGTAGGAAAAGCTGCAGCCAATGTGTGCGCAGCAAGCTCCCACAGACCAGCCACATGATCATGACTGGAGAATAGTTTCTATGAGGATGGACGTGATTTCACCTCCTCATCGTGCCTGGCTTGGTGTCGAGATGAGACCATTGAATCTCATGAGGACTTGCAATGCCAGAAATGCCTCATGTGATTTAACGGAGTCTTGTGAGATGTTGCGATCTGGATCTCACCCTCACTGAACCATTATGTTCATTTAAATATGCATTCGCAGTATTTTCTCCTGGTGCCCGGGAACCTAACGGCCATGCCTGTGAGACTTCCACAAACATGAGCCAGTTGAATTGGCACCCGTGGGGGGGGGGGGGGGGGGGGGGGGGGGGGGGGGGCAGACCATTGGAGACATCCAGGTGGTCGGGGACTGGGCAGGGTGGTACCCTGACACTCTCTCTGGCACCCGGACACCTTAGCACTGCCATCTTCGCACCCTGACAGTGCCACCTGGGCACCCTGGCTGTACCACCAGGGTTCCAGGGCTGCAGTGTCAGGGTAACCTGGTGCCAGGTTGGCACTGCCAGGGATCGGGCCCAGGCGGGCCTTACTAGGTGGAGGGGTGGGTGAGGGGGCTGTTCCCGGGGCCCTCACAAAGGTCGAAATGACTCTAAGTGTGGACTCGGTGGAGAGAAACTCCCTGAGGCCAATGGCTAAGTGCTGCTAAACAGCGGTTTGTTGCTTGGCCCTTCAGCTGCTGAGAAACGTGCCCAAAACCAGGCATGGCTCTTTTTCCGGCTAAATTACGCCCGAAGATTCAGGAATAAATATTGTTTGGATAACCCACCTGCTTTCTTCACAAATAAATCATGTGTGGGATCTATTACATCTGCCTGAGACAGAGGGAGCTTCAGTTCATTGTCCACTCTGAAAGATGGCACCTCTGACACTTCATCACACCCTCAGTACTGCACTGAGGTGTTAGCCTGGACTATTGTGCTGAAATCTGTGGGTTGGGACTTGATTATCCCTCCATTCACTTTCAGTGGTAGTAAAACTTGACATCAGGTCCCCAACATAACAACATGCGGAATAAAAATAGATTTGAAAAAACCCAGTGTGAGTGTTATTCTCTGATATCATTCAAGATTTAGATCACAGGAAGGACAAGCGGACAAGTGATATCAGGAAGGGGAAACAGCTCATCTAACCTTGGAGACAGTCCAGCACATTGATTGGTGTCGGGCCTGTTAAAATGCTGAACTGTTGGTTCCAAAAGTGCTGTCAAAGCTTCCGAGAGGTGATTTGGTGTGTGTTGAACCATCAGCTCTCTGCCTATTTATTGAGTGCATTACCGTCTGTTCATAGACTCTGCTCATGTTAAAAGGGCATTCAGGAAGGATGTGCTGTCCTTGGAGGCAGTGAAACACAACCATGCCAGCTGAGCTAAAAGGCTACATACTGAGGACAGTCTTCTATTTCTCGAGTTGCTACAGAAGGCCCAATCTAATTGAGGGGTTTGAGACTTGACAGGGAGATGAAGATAAACTATTTCCTCTCGTTGGAGGAGTCCAGAACAAGTGGGAATGACCTTAAAATTATAGATCGACTATTCAAGGTGATGCCAAGAAGCACGTCTTCACTCAAAGGGTAATGGAAATCTGAGACTCAAAATCTGAGACTGTTGAGGTTGGGGCTCAGTTGAAAATTTCAAAACCGAAACTGACCTTTTATTAGGCATGGGTGAAAGGTTACGGAACGGTGGCAGGGGAGGGAGTTAAAGAAACAGATCAATGGTGAGTGATCTCGAAGTAGGCAAGCAAGTGCAGCAGGCGATAAAGAAGGCAAATGGTATGTTGGCCTTCATAGCGCGAGGATTCAAGTATTGGAGCAGGGATGTCTTGCTGCAATTATACAGGGCCCTGGGGAGACCACACCTGGAATATTGTATGCAGTCTTGGTCTCCTTGTCAGGGGAAGGATATTCTTGCTCAAGACGGAGTGCCAAGAAGGTTTACCAGCCTGATTCCTGGGAAGGCAGGACGGACGTATGAGGAGAGAGCGAGTCGGTTAGGATATTCGCTGGAAAGAGGCCGGTGTTTTGGCCTTTGCGTCCCTAGTAGCCCGGCGGAGGATCTTGTTGCAATGGAAAGATGCGAGACCCCCAAGCGTGGAGACCTGGATCAATGACATGGCGGGATTCATTAAGCTGGAGAAGGTCAAATTCGCCCTGAGTGGGTCGGTACAGGGGTTCTTTAGGCGGTGGCAGCCTTTCCTCGACTTTCTGGCTCAACGATAAGGAACTAGGTCAGCAGCAGCAGCAACCTGGGGGGGGGGGGGTTTCAGGGGGGTATTGTTTATGTTAAGTTAACTATTGTTAATTTATTTTGTTGTTTATTGGGTATGGGGGAGGGGGGGGTTCGTTATATGCGTTGTTGCGGGTGCCGGGGGGTGTTTATTATTATTATTATTATTATTGTTCTATTGCTATATATTTTTCAAAAAATTTCAATAAAAATTATTTTTAAAAAAAGGATTGTATTCGCTGGAGTTCAGAAGAACGAAGGGGATCTCACATAAACCTATAACATTGTAACAGGGCTAGGCAGGGTAACTGCAACGAGGATCTTACCGATGGTGGGCTTTCCAGAACCAAGGCTCACAGTCTGAGCATACGGGGTAGACCATTTAGGACAGAGATGAGGAGAAATTTCTGCACCCAGAGAGTGGTGAGCCTGTGGAATTCATTACCACTGGAAGTAGTTGAAGCCAAAACATTGAATGTTTTCAAGAGGCAGTTAGAATTAGCACTTGGAAGAAAGGGAATTAAAGGATATGGGGAGAAGGCAAGAACAGGCTATTGAGCTGGATGATCACACATGACCATAATAAATGATGGAGCAGGCTCGAACAACTGAATGGCCTCCTCCTCCTGCTATTTTCTGTGTTTCTAACTCATTGAACTGTAGAACAAGTTTGAGAGGCTGAATGGTCTACTCCTAGTCTTCAGTAATTATGAAACAAATTATCTTGGATCTGTCTCTCAGATTGCAGACAATCTTACAGTCCAAAAATGTGCAGGTTAGGTGGATTGGATATGCTAAATTGCCCTTAGTGTCCAAAAAGGTTAGACGGTGTTGCGGGGATGGGGTGGAGATGTCAGTGTTTGGCGACAAGCTTTTCAACTACAGAAGGCACGCACCAGTCCAATTCCATTTGCCTGCACTGTCTGGGCAGTTTTCAGCGGGGGTCCCAAAATAGTGGGAACACTGAATACTTTATTGCACTTTACTTATCGCCACCGTGGCCAAGGTCAGCTGGTTCAGTCCAGTACAGGAACTGACTCTCAGTGACCTGGTCTACTGGGGCTCACAGTGGATTGATGTTGCCTACTGGCCCATTCAGTAGAGTCTGTCGTATGCTTCCTAAATTTGAACCCTCCACCACAATCCCTTTGTGGAAAATGAACTTTGACCAAGCAGTCACTGCAGGAGACTCGTTTCAGAAGAGCGACACAAGTTTTGAATCTGAGGTCGTAAGAGAAGTTTTGCACAGTCTTTGTTCAGTGTGCGAATGCACTTGTCTGAATGAACGAATGCAAACCGGTCGAAGGTGGTAACATGGGGCTGGTGAAGAAGCTGGTCAAAAAGAAAGAAAGCGAGTGAGAGCACGATTACTCACAGGAGCTACGTATGTACTTGGCATGGAAAATAGGTAAGATTGAGACAAGCACGGTGTCTTATTTCCTGGTCACATCCTGGGAGGTGATGTTGATTTGATTATTATACCTGTGAGGGATGACAGGCTGGGATGACACTGCAAGGACCTGAATGGAACATTCAAACCCACCAAGTGAATTAACATACGAGGGATGTATGGAGAAGGTGTGGATTCCAACAGTGACCAGTGCTGGCGCTATCATTGCTTCTCAGCTGCAAAGAGGACATAAAAACGGTGAAAACCTATGTCTAATTTGCTGATGGCAACATTAACGTTAGGGACGCAGTGGTGAGGGAAGAAGCAGATGGATAGAATGGAGCGATTCTATCAGTTATGCTGGTTTAGCTAGTGGCTGGTTTAGCTCACTGGGCTAAATCGCTGGCATTTCAAGCAGGCCAGCAGCACGGTTCGATTCCCGTACCAGCCTCCCCGGACAGGCGCCGGAATGTGGCGACTAGGGGCTTTTCACAGTAACTTCATTGAAGCCTACTCGTGACAATAAGCGATTTTCATTTCATTTTCATTTCATTTCAGTTATGCACTGGAGAAGACAAATAACAACTGAAATTTAACACCGATAAATGCAAAGTAGGGCATGGCTCAAAGAACACGGGACATGAGAAAGCAATGACGGGATTGAATTCCTGCTGATCGACTGAGTTAAAAACCTGCCAACGTGGAAATTTTAATGGCAGGATTGCATGATAAGGAAAATTAAAATGTCTCACTCGGTAGAATCTCCACAATCCAGGGACGGGATTCTCCCCTACCCGGCGTGACGGGGGGTCCCGGCATAGGGGAGTGGCGCCAACCACTCCGGGGTCGGGCCTCCCCAAAGGTGGGGAATTCTCCGCACCTCTGGGGGCTAGCCCCGCGCCGGAGCGGTTGGCACCAGGAGACTGGCGCAAAAAACCGGGGCCCCCGGCAGCGGGGCTGGCCGAAAGGCTTTCGCCGGTCGGCGCTTGCGCGATGTGGGTTTCTCTTCTGCTTCCGCCATGGCAGAGGCCATGGCGGCTGTGGAAGAGAAAGAGTGCACCGAGGGCACTGGCCCGGAGTCTGAGCGGGGGGCCCCGATCGCGGGCCTGGCCACCGTGGGGGCACCCCCTGGAGTCCGATCACTCCGCCCCCCCCCCCCCAGGACCCCGGGGGCCCGCTCGCACCGCCGATCCCGCCGCCACCAGAGGAGGTTCAAACCTCGGCGGCGGGAGAGGCCTCCCAGCGGCGGGACTTCGGCCCATCGCGGGCCGGAGAATCGCCGCAGGGGCCTCACCGATCGGAGTGGCATGATTCCCGCCGCCGCCACTTCCTGGGTGGCGGAGAATCTCTGCCACGGCGGGGGCCGGATTTTCGGCGGCCCCAGGCGATTCTCTGACCCTGCTGGGGGTCGGAGAATTTCGCCCCAGATTTGTGATAATCCACACCAATTATTGAGAGAAAAGCTCCTTGAACATTCTGCTTGCTTCTCTGCTCAGTCTGCATTGAGGAATCCTCCCCAGTATCACTGGGGGACCTGGAGGGAGTGGACACTGCTGAATCCAGGCCATTCTCCCAGGCTGCAGCTTGGAAGGTGATACATTTGCCTGCAATGTCAGAGGCTGGTTGTCGCTCTTTCAAAGCGGTTCTTTTTCTCGCTGCACTCTAGGGGTCCCAGGCTACAGGTTAACACTGGGAAGGGAAGGGAAAACCATTGGAGTTCTATGCATTACACAGCTGATTGCTGGGAAAGAGTTTTGTGATGTCCTAATTTTCATGAAAGATATTTGCACACCTTTGCATAAATATGGAGAATGTAACCCGGGAAACTGTCATTGGGTCAAACAGCATTGTCTATGCAACATTGTTGGTCCATTGTTGATGACAGATGCTATCTTGATCAATCAGGGATGTTGGGCGTCTGTGCTGAATATTGTTCCAGGCTTGCTGTGGGATAGCTGCTCTCTTTCTGATGGTGCAGAGGACTTGCTGACGGATGCCTAGGACCTCTCAACTACCGAGGGTGAGAGTCAGCGTTCCTGCTGCCTTTTTGATGCAGTGTTCTTCAATCTGGCACCGAGTCTGATCAAACATGAATATTCATCTGCCTCAGATGGTAGAGCAAAGCCGTACTGCCTCACTTGGGTGAGTCTCGTGCCCTAACTTTTATCAGATGATTTGGATCTTGCTTTGTACTCTGGTTTTTATTTGTTCATGAAATATGGGCTTCGCTGGCGAGGCCAGCAGTTATTGTGCAGCTTTAATTACCCTTGAGAAGGTGGTGGTGAGCTGCAGTCTCTGAGGTGTAGGTACACGTACACTGTTATGCCCACGTGAGAGGAGGTGAAATGCCTCCCTTATTGTCCCACTGCAGATTTGACCGTAACAGAGTTTTATCGTAAATTTTTATTTTTTTATTTTTTTTTATTTAAAAATTTAAAAAAAAAAATAAATAAATTTAGATTAGCCAATTATTTTTTCCAATTAAGGGGCAATTTAGCGTGGCCAATCCACCTACTCTGCACATTTTTGGGTTGTGGGGGCGAAACCCACGCAGACACGGGGAGAACGTGCAAACTCCACACGGACAGTGACCCAGAGCCGGGATCGAACCTGGGACCTCTGCAGTTTAGGTTGTCAGAGCTCACCTTCAGGAATTGAGGGGTATTTTTTAGGAGAGTGGTGGAGATGCACGAGGAGAGCATGAAAGAGAGCACTTTCCTTGGTGAGAGCCTCCCTCTGTGCCATTGAGATCCTGCTGCATGACGTGTTGTCTTTCCTGACAGTTTCGGGAACTAAGGGCCAGGCAGGGTGTCCCCTGACGACGGGTGGAATATGAGTTTCCAACTGAGTTTGAGACTATTTTGGTAGTCTTGATTTGAAGGCTGGGGGCATCAGATTTGATGGAACACAACATATCCTGTCTTTGAGGCCAGGGGTTGGTTGGGCCCACGGATCACTGGTCCTTGATATTCATCCTGAGGGGTGGGAGATGCCTGAGCCAAGCGACTTATTTCTCCCTGGCCTGGGCCTAGGTTGTCCACAGCCCATGGACGGCATGGGGAAACTGATGGTGTCTCATGCTTCGATCGTTGGAATCCTTGAGAGATCCTTGTTGATCCTGCTTTATCCTTTACCTTCTTGTGCGACAGAGAAGATATCTTTATCCTGCAGTTTGCCCTGAGGTTCTCTGTAATCCTGGACATTACTCCCTGTTGATCATGTTGTTGAGTATTATTGCGGTCATTTTTCCTCTGTCGTTGATTTTCTTGATTTAGAAAAATATTGAATCAGTGATGAGAAGTGGGGCAGCACGGTAGCATGATGGTTAGCACAAATGCTTCACATTTCCAGGGTCCCAGGTTCGATTCCCGGCTGGGTCACTGTCTGTGTGGAGTCTGCACGTCCTCCCCGTGTGTGCGTGGGTTTCCTCCGGGTGCTCCGGTTTCCTCCCACAGTCCAAAGATGTGCGGGTTAGGTGGATTGGCCATGCTAAATTGCCCGTAGTGTAAGGTTAATGGGGGGGGATTGTTGGGTTACGGGTATAGGGTGGATACGTGGGTTTGAGTAGGGTGATCATTGCACGGCACAACATCGAGGGCCGAAGGGCCTGTTCTGTGCTGTACTGTTCTATGTCTAAGTGTGAACTATGCTCAGTTTTACTCCTATTGAGGAAGATGAGTGGAGTCTGGCCATGGCTGGATGAGCGGGGGAGAGTTATGGTTGATAGTGTTATGGGCCAGGGTTTAGAGAACCCCAAAGTGTATCATGGAGTTCACCTGACCCACAACTTTTAATAAATTGTGGTTATGGGGAGCACACGGCTCACTCTACAGGTGTGGTACAGCAGAAATGGAAAAGTATATTTTAAAAGCAAAACAATTTTTGTTCTATGAACTCAAGTTAACCTTTTTAAAACAAACAGTTCAGCAACCATTAATTCAACTACAACCCCCAAAGAATACAACGTTAGTTTATCCATAAGCTGCCCTTTTAACACCCATTCGACTTAAAGAAAACCTTTAAACAGAAGCACATCAGGTTAAAGTCACTACTGAGGACATTTAAAATTCTGAATTCACTAAATGATCAAGAGATAGTACTTTGATGGCAGAGAGAACAGCAGTACACCTGCTCTGTCTGGCTTCAGCTCCAACATTGAAAACAAAATTAAAACACACTCTGCAGCAAACAGCCTAAAACAAAAGTAAAAAGCTGACAGACAGACCAGCTCCACCCACTCTCTGACATCACTGAAGTAATAAACACCCATTTCTTAAAGGTACTCTCACTACAGATATTTATATACACACCCATTTATAAACACCCATTTCTTAAAGGTACTCCCACATGACAATAGGGTTAGTTTGCCCTCACTGATTGTTTTATATTATTGAATTGAAGTATCGGTGTCTATATCCTTGGGTGGCCTCAGCAGACTGTTCTTTATCCTGGTGAGAACTGGGTCCCTTCTGACTCTTTCATGAAATTGAGGTTTTTTTTCCTCTTCAACTTTACTCCTCTTTCGAACGACCAGCACGTAATGTTTACGGTTTGTGTGGGCGGGCTGGTAATTATGGTTGGTATTGGGGAGGAGGGTTGCTCTGGTTATTCTTTCTGCGGCTGTGGCTACTTCGGGTTAGTCTTGGCGAAGGTGGATTGGCAGTGGTGACTAGGCTGTTGGGGAATGGCACTGCTCGAGGTATCCTTTCTACAACCATGGCCGCCTTGAGTCCTCTCGGGCATCCTTTCCCTGGAGGTTTCGCCTCTTTTTGTGGTGAGTGTGGTGGTGGTTTATTTGTTGGTCTGGCCTGGTGGTTGGGGGAAGGGTTGCGACTCTGGTGGTGGCAGGGAGGAGGGAGCCGGCCCTCCCTCTCAGGGTACCCAGTTGCTCGGAGTCGTTGATTCTCAGGACGAGGTTCCCCCCCCCCCCCCCCCCCCCCCCCCACAAGCTGGTGTCGGAGTGCTTCTCCTAGTTATATGCCTTGATAATTATCCTGTGGATTCCCCAGAGGGTGGGATGCCCTCTTGTTGATTGAGTGGCTGATTTCCCCTCTTGCTGGTGGGTGCTTCATGGGTGCTGGGTTGCCAGGGGGCTGGCTTGGATCCTGAGCTCTTGGTATCCGGTGGGTTCGTTCTGGTAGTTCTCATCTTTCTTTACTCCTTCTTCTTCTGTGGGTGGACCTGAAGGTTTGATTGTAATCCGGAAATGCTGCTCTCGGTTCTCTCTCCACATATGTGTAGAGCGGCTTTGGTTCTGCTCGGGGCCTGGATTGGGGTTGTCATGTTGTGTGTCATGTATGTATGTCCCCTGAGAACTGGGGCTTTCTGTGTATCTTCTTTGTTTTTCATCAGGATGGCTCCAACGTGGGTGCAGATAGGTCTGAGATCCGAGATCTGGGTGGGTGAGGCTTTTGGCACTGCTGGGGTAGAGGGAGTTGTACGTTGGCGCACGCCTCATCACGCAGAGGGAAATTTAACCTTATTTTTTTCTGATGTTTGTACGGCATGAGAAGGTGTGCACCATTTTGCCATGACTTTATCTTACTTCTTCCTCGGTATCTAGTGGGGCCACATGCGTATCTAGTTCTGTCCAATGATTGTTTCGAGTCAGGCGTGATGTCGTTCTCCTGTTCCATTCTGCACTCATGTATGTTGAGCCGTTTTCTTCTTGCTTCTGGCGATGTATTATTTTGTAACTTCACTGAGTTATTCCCGAAAATGTAAAATCTCAATAAATATACTTAAAAAAAACTCAGCAGCAAAAAAAAAGAGAAATTGATCCTCGTAACAACACCGACAGTGCTGTTTGGGAATGAGTACCAGGATTTTGACCACGAGACAGAGAAGGAAATGCAACAGAATCTCAAGCCAGGATGGTGTGGGGGACTTTGCGGGGAACTTGCAGGTGGGTGGTGTCCCCATGCGCCTGCTGCCCATGGCCTTCCAGGCAGTAGGAAATTGGGAGTTTGGAAGGTGTGGACGAAGATTAAAATCAAGAGGCCAGACTCAGGGGAGTTCAGATATGTCAGAAGTTGGGCAGCACGGTGGCCTAGTGGTTAGCCCTGCAGCCTCACGGCACTGAGGTCCCAGGTTCGATCCCAGCTCTGGGTCACTGTCCGTGTGGAGTTTGCACGTTCTCCCCGTGTCTGCATGGGTTTCGCCCCCACAACCCAAAAACGTGCAAGCTAGGTGGATTGGCCACGCTAAATTGCCCCTTAATTGGAAAAATGATTGGGTACACTAAATTTAAAAAAAAGATATGTCAGACGTTTGCGGGATTGGAGAAGGCTGGAGAGGTGGGGAAGGAAGAGGTGAAGGAGGGATTCAAAGGTTGGACCGACGTGCCAATTGAAGCCGAATATTGTGAAGGTACAAAGTTAGGAGAACCAGGAAGCAGTACGCAACTAGTCACCTCAAGGTAGTGGTGTTGACAGCCGTGGAAGTAAAGAACTTCAGCAAAAACTGAAACACATCCAAAATTGGACAGCTTACTGAGGACAATCACTTCATGCAGAAGTTCTAACCTGAGATACCTGCTCCCACTTCTAACTGCTCAACATTTCTTTAAATGGCTACTTATCTTCAGTCCTGCTCGGTTTCAAAAGTTTGAGAAGGGTGGGATTTTCCGGATACTCCGTGGCATGTCTTGCGGCGTGGCGGCCACTCTCCATTGGGATCTTCTGATCACGCCACTGTCAACTGGGTTATTGGTTCTCTGCACACCCCACTACCACTGCCATACCCGCAGCAAGCTATTCGCCGTCAGCGGGACCAGAAGATCCCGCTGGCTAAAACGACCAGAGAATTCTGGCGACTTGCATTTAGTTGATTGAGGGATAAATATTGGCCAGGGGTGCAGGGGACAATGTGCTTTTCTCCAAAATAGTGCCATGGCGTTTTTTTCTCATCCACCCAAGCCATCAGACTTGGCTAAAGGCCTTACCCCTCACCCCCTCACTCTTATGCCAAGGTGGATTTGGACTCTGCAAAAGCTTCTGCCTCCAAAGGCGCGAGTGCTCCTCACTGACACCTCACTGGCTTGCTCCTGAGCTCACTCCCTGTTCCTCATGCGGGGCAAGGATGAATGTGGCCGTCCTGAAAGCTAAAGAAGACTGAGCAAATGAAGGCTGTGTTTTAGAGTCCTGTCTGAAGATAGACAACTGTGACATACCAAAGCAGCAGATCTGCAAGTCGGAGTAGCTACCAGCGGTAGCCAAATGCTCAGAGAAGATTCTGAGAGTGATGAATCAATGCATCGTGACTCCTCTAAACAGGGCAGGAAGCAAAGGCTCAAAGGAGCGGGACGTTGCCTGAAGACTTTTTTAATGAAGTACAGGTCCGAGTGGGGGTGAGTACGATCAGCACTGGTACGTTTAACATGGGAAATTCCCCAAACTTAGAAAGGCCAGTGAATGTGTGATTGTTGCAGCAAATTCAAAAGCAAGTCGGAAAAGAGCCTGGATAAAAACCTGACTGGAGAGTTTCTGAGCGTGTGTCATGGGACATGATGGGGGGGGATTCTCCCATTCGGCGGCAGAGTGTCCACGCTGTCGGAAACGCCATCGCATTTCACAACAGCGTGAACGGGCACCTGGGAGTACCGATTCTGGCCCCTACAGGAGCAGTGCATGGCACTCCAGCCTCCCATTCTGGCGCAAACTTTGCGCCGTGACAACCTCAACATGGCCTCCCTCAACGTGCCAGCCCCAACGCAACATGGCGCGGCAGTTCAGGGGCCGGCGTGTAAGGAAATAGGCCCAGGTAGCAAAAGGCCGGCCCGCCAATCGGTGGGCCCCAATTGCGGGCCAGGCCACATCGGAGGCCCCCCGGGGTTGGAGCCCCCTCCCCACCCACAGACCGCCTCCCCGACCCTGTGCGCAGAGTTCCCGCCGGCTGCAACCAGGTGTGGACAGCGCCAAGGGACTCTGCCTTTTTAGAGCGGCCGCTCGGCCCATCCGGGCCAGAGAATCGGCGGCCCGGCCGCGTAGAGCGGCCCCCGACCGGTGCCGCACCAAATGAGCCTGCGCCAATGACGCCGAATCTCCGCGTGCCGGCGTGACGCAGTTGCGGGGATTCTCTGGCACGGGGTTGGGAAAATCCCACTTGATATTTCCCAACCAGTGCGACTGGTCAGACAGACCCCCAGTGGAGTTTCCTACATCTACAACAATATGGCATTTTAAAATCACTGGTGATTCCGGAAGATGGTTCCGTGTGTTTGCTCCTTTTGCACTGTGTGCCCTGTCAGCCTGAGAGAGGAAAGTCTTGCGATTGCTGGCTCTGCCACCATTCACAATCTCCCTCCCTTCAGCTCTGATGAAGAAACACAGGACTTCCAGCGTTAACTCTGTTTCCCTCCTAATAGCTCACTTTCTCCGGCCTCCTCTGTTCTTGTCGTCCTTCAGCCTACTGTTACCGATCAGATCACACTGCCCTCTTGTGTTCAATGCATATAATTAAATTAAGGCACCTTGGTTTTTTAAATTGTTTTTCTAGCTTTGCTCTTTTCTTCTTCTTTGCTTTGTCTTTAACATCTGATTTGTTGCTGTTACTTCAAAAAAAGCTCTAATTTGCTATGACAAAACCAGTTCATCTACAGCTTCTCTGCTTGGATCCTTCATCTTCTTTATACTTTGTTGTGTTCAGTCTGTCATTTATCTTCCTTTTTTCTCTCTGCCTTTCACTGTGTTCGACTTTTATGGTAAAGAAAACAACCACCCCATGTTTTTACTGTTACCTCAGAGCAGCTCTCGGGCCCTGAAGTCTTTCCCCGACCAAGGCCTCAGCTTCAACCCCCTCCCTCCTCAATGAATTCGGAGGTTGGGGTAATGCTGGGCTGCCTTTTTTTATGGAACTGTGACACTGCTTCTGCGTGGCCTGCCTTGTTATTACACTGCTTCCACATCAGCACCCTTACTGCTTATGCATGGTGTACGCAACACCCACTCGGTCAAGGACAAAGCAAGTTTTGGGGATTGATGAGAGCAGCTTTTCATTAGTCCTCTGGTTAGAGGCTGTTGACAAGCTAAAACCAGAATGGGTCAAATTGCCTCCCTGAGCTGCAAGGTTTCTCTGGCTCTCTGACTGCAAAAGCCACTTGTCCACTGATGGAACAATCAATTCACTAGACACGTGCTTTAAGATAAGAACAGTGGTTTTAATCTACTTACAACAGAGCCAGCCTGTTCCGCGTTGAACTCTCGATGAACTGAACGACTGGCTTTGAGCATTGGTATTTATACAGCAGTCCAGGGGGAGGAGTCATGGGCGGAGCCAAGGTGGAGCCCTGTACAAACTACTAAGCATTCCCAGCGCTACTCCCCCTAGTGGTCGGGCAACGCAGCTGCACTTACAAATGCATGGTCTCATGTATATACAATAGTGTGAATTACAGAGTTACATTCACCACATCCACACCATCCAGTTTTAGACTTCAGGGTAATCAATGCATGGAAACCCGTCAGTGATCTGTTGTCAACTCCCTCGCCTCAAGATCGGGACATTCAGTTCAGAGTGACATCAATTTCATCACTGAAGTGTTCACAGTTTGTGAGATCTGTTGAGACACGGACTGCTCACTATTCCATATTGTGATGTTTCCCTGTTACAAGCCATTTTGCTCTTTGTTCAGATATCAGTATTAACTGAAGGGAACCATAGGCCATTCAGACTCAGACTTCCACAGGCCAGAAATGGGCAATTATTTGCAGGCTTGTGAGGAATGAGTGGTGGGATCGGCATGATCAATTTGGATAACTTTCAAAGGGCCTATACAAACATGATAGGTCGAACGGCCTCCTTCTCTACTCTATGATTCTACGGTAAATATGGATAAATTATGTGTCATTTGGCAGCTCCACGATTTTGTTTTCTCCCTTGTGTTGTGCTGTGAGCTGGGAGGGAGGTAGAAAGAGGCAATGGTTCAAGCTGGCATGATGAGAGGCTGGTCGCTTTGCTGTACATTGCCAAGTGAAAAACCCTTCATGTGCAAACTGCGCCTGCAGCTCTTCAACTTCAGAGTGCATCACACGTGAGACTCACTCATCTGACGACGGACGTGCTTGCCCACTTCTAGGGATTGTAAAATTTTCCTTCTCTGTCCTCACCTGGGGATTGACCAAACCTCATCCGGAGCCACTTCAGTGTTGCCCGGGAAGAGCGACACTCATTCGGCAGGGACGAGGCGTAAACTTCTGGAGCAGCCTGACTTGTTTGGTTCAGAAAGTCTTTACAGTGCCTCGTGATGTGGCGGCAAGAGTCTTTTCTTTCCTGTGGTTGCAACCACTGCTAAACCGTGCCTGTCCCTCGTCTGAGCAATACAGAGTCCAGATGTTGCATTCATCCCATGCACTGCCTGGACTTCGATCAGGGATCAGTTCCTGCATGGCTGAACCCCTCTCCAAGATCAGCAATAGGGCAGGACAAACCTTTGTCCATACCCGAGTTATAATTGCTCCGCCAGTGTCTTCAGCTGCCAAGGCTCTAAACTCTGGAATTCCCTCCCGAAACCTCACTTGTCCTATTATTTCCTAATATGGCTTGGTGTCAAACATTGTTTGCTAACACTCCTGTGAAGTTTGCTTCGGATGGTTTATTAAGTTAAAGAAAAAGAAAAATTTTCATTTCCAGAGAGTCTTTCGTGACCACTGCACGTCTCAAAGCGCTTTACAGCCACTGAAATATGCTTTGCATTGTGTGAGGCACAGCAGTCAATTTTGGGGCATAGCAAGATCCCAAGAACAGCAATGTGATCATGACCAGATAATCTGTGGTAACCTCCCTGCTCTTCTCCAAAATAGTGCCACGGGACATTTCTCATCCGCCTGAGCAGACAGACGGGGCGTCGGTTTAACGTCCCACTGAAAAGACAGCACCTCCAACAGTGCAGCACTCCCTCAGCACCTCATCGGAAGTCTCAATGTAGGTTTCAGTGCTCAGGTGGACACTGTAACAAGTCACCTCAGGTTTCTAACAAACTGCTGTCTGCGCGGCTGATTACTTCACTGGTTGAAGAGCTGCTTAACCTTATAATCCCCAGTCATGATCATGGACCACCTGCAGTGGTCTCTGAGCAGCTGATTTACGATACTGAGCTCATGGTCATCGTTTTAATCAAGAACAATTCAAATCATTTCGCCGTGTAACCCGAACGCAGTCTTATAAAACTTTTACTGGCACCTTGGCAGTACAAGGGTGGCAGTACCAGGGTTCTCAGGTGGCACTGTCAGGGTTCCAGTCTGGCAGCGCCAGGGTGCCCACGTGGCATCAAGGGTGTCAGGGTATCTCCCTGCCCAGAGCCCAACCACCCAGACTCCCCCCCCCCCCCCGATCACCAGTGCTAACCAGCACTCGCTTGGGGTCTCCCAGACTCAAGGGTTAGATCCCACGCCTGGGGTCACTCTGGTGAGTGCATGTTCAAGTGTGCCGGACTGCACACTTTAATATGCAAGTGTATATTTTAAAATTAATGTACAGTACCCAATTCATTTGTTCTAATTAAGGGGCAATTTGGGGTGGCCAATCCACCTAGCCCGCACTTCTTTGGGTTGTGGGGGAAGAACCCAAGCAAACACGGGGAGAATGTGCAAACTCCACATGGACAGTGACCCAGAGCCGGGATCGAACCTGGGACCTCAGCGCCATGAAGCAGCAGGGCTAACCCACTGCGCCACCGTGCTGCCCCATATTAATACGCAAGTGTTGATACCGCCCGTTGTGGACAGATCGCGACGTCTCGCGAATTCCGTTAGATCTCGCGAGTCATCATGAGCCGGGGAAATCTCGCCTCTCGGGGGATTTACTGGCCGTGACATGTACCGAGTCAGGCGTGGCGCGGCTGTGAGATTTCACTCTTCATTTTTTGAAATGTAGTATTAGTGTCCTGGCAGTGCTTACAAACTGTTTCTCGTACCTCATGAATCCCCGCTTTGTATCTGAAAGGGAGGAAGCTCTGTCTGCTTCAGAATAATATACATTTGAAGAATATATCTGTTCTGTCTTTGCACAAGACCTGTGCTCCACCAGGGACAGATGCCCGAGTGAGAGAGTAATGGGAGCCTGTTGGATGTGTTTATAAACCTGCCACAGTGCACTCATAAACCTGTGGATGGATTTCCATATTAGGGCAGATGGTTCATCAAGAAACGGGTGCCAACTGTCAGGGCGGGAAGTTAATTTAGACAGGGAGACTTGTGTCAGCCGCAAGATGTCTCAGAATGCTGCTTTGAATGTGGTTAAATGCAGTCAACTGTGAACAGCAAACCACCCCCAGGTTGCATGCAGAGTGGAGCCTGATTAAATAGGAGCATAGGTCAGAGACAGCATGATAACACTTTGAGGCAATTCTTTGACATTGTCCCTTTACCAGAGATTACAGCGCTGATTCTGTGACACTAGCCCCTTACCAGAGATCATGGGCGCAATTTAATGGAAAGGTTTCGAAGTGTCATATGCGGCAGGTTTTGCTGAGGTTTTCCGCCGGCTCTGCCAACAAGTTCCACACCACAATCTAAGTCACTTTTTTGGGCCTTGAGGACTTTCTCACCGGTTTAACCCACACTCGGGCACGGTTTAACCAAAATGTTTCTAAGTGTAGTAGCGAGTGGGAACTGCTGCACGCTTCCTGACGCTCAGTCCGGCAAGGCTGTCACGCTATAAAACGTTCATGGGTCCACTTAACGAGGCCCCCACCGGCTTCACGCTGGAAATGATGGTCCCACTGACTGATTTACCAGGACTGCGCTCACCGTCCCCCCCCCCCCCCCGCGCTATCAAAGGAAAGCAGCACAGTCAACACCACACAGTTCGCAGCCATGCCACCGATAAGACCAGCCCCACAATTCGGCCATGCCGACCTGGGAAAATTACTGGACACGGCAGAGGCCAGACGGGATACCCTGTTCCCCCGAGGGTCTCGAAGGAACAGGCAGCGCAGCCTGGGAGAAAGTGGCAGCGGACATCAGCTCGGGGACTGTGACCAGGAGGACCGGAACCCAATGCTGTAAGATCAATGACCTGCACTAGGCCGCACGGATCCCTGACCACCCCCTCCCCATACTCCCCATTCCCCCATATGGGCCTTCTCCCTGCCCCCCCCCCCCCCCCCCCCCCCCCCCCCACTCCGCCGAGCCGTTGGGGAGCCGCCAGGGCTGGCAGAGCCAGATGATGGAGGGGCAGCCAGGATTTGATCCAACTACCCCTCCATCCCGAGGTGAGCCCCAGGGTCCAATGGGCACCAACTTGGAGGAGGAGCACTGGGTGCCAATCCAGATCCACCCTACGGAAGGGCAACGGTGGCCACCCGCTCCCCTGAGACCCAACACACTAACAGCGGCGGGTCTCAGTGTCGACACCTGGAACAGGGCGGCATATGCCCCCGGCAAGTGCACCGGGGCCCTCTGGTTCCAGAGGACGCTTGTCAGCGGCATCGAAGGACACAGGATGTGGTCGGCAGAAGGCTGGTACCATCTCTGATGTACACCCTGGGGACACACACAGGCACAGTGTAGTAGAGCGCAGAAGGCTAAGCAGGTCGAGGATCACTGAGAGGGCACTGGGAGAAGAGGGGGTTGTTTGAGGGGCCATAGTGGGGAGGGTCTGGGAGGGGTGAGGAAGGGAGGGGCGGCACTATCGGGGGGAGGGATTGGGGCAGTTGGCACATTTGTTAAATAATAAAAAGCGTTGAACTTGATCAATATGATGCTTCTGGCACTTTCTTCAGCAACGAGGGCCGAGCAGCAATTACATGCCCCATCCCCCCAGACATGGAGGTCCTGGATCCCCTCCCCACTCCTCCCATCACCATACCCAGCACACACACATCCTGTTCACCAGACCCAGACCCTGTACCCCAGACACCCACACGTAATGTTACCTGGACCCCTCCCTGGTGAGCACACCCACCCTCTGAGCGCAGTAATGTCCCCGGTGATAGGGCCACCGTTGGCCGCTGCATCCGTGGTGTTGCCTCCCGTAGTGTTCAGGCACAGTGCGTATCAGGTATCACAGTCTGATTAGGATGTTAGGTTATAACCCCCACATGCTACATGGCACGCCTACCCATGCGGATCCACGACTGCCAATTCCCTTTTAGCAATAGCCTTCAGCCATGCGGCCAGAAACCTCTGCAGTCAGTGGGAGTTATGGGTGGTTGGTGGGGCAGGTGAGCAGGGGCTGGCGTGGCCCCCTGGAACAGAACCACACAATCCAAGGGTTGACATGTCGGACCCTTAGGCGCTGAGAACCCGTCCCCGTACACTGCCCCTCCACACTGTCATAACAGACACATCAGTATATAATGGTGCAGACACACACTGACTGACACACTGCAAGACCAATCAACACACAGAACACAGCAGCCAATCACCAGTTAGAGCACGCTCACTGTAAAGCCAGAGGGCACTAGTTTTCCCGCTAGTTTCTCGGGATGCAGCCTCTGAGAAGGACAGAGCTCACAGCTTGTAGCACAGACCCTCACCATGTGCTGATAGTCTAGACTGGTCAGGATAGGCATAGGTCTTCAGTTTAATCTAACATAGTGTCGACCCACAGTGAAAGTATGTTCAAAAGTTCCGAGCTTAATAAAACATTGTTGTACTGTTTCAAGTGTTGGTAGCCTGTATGTGTTACTGATAAGGTAAACACAGTCTCCACAAATCCAGAGTACCCAACACACCACCAGTTCAGACCAGCCCACCCTGACCGAGGCTCGCCTCCTGGAGGCTCCCCCATCCTCTCTTCGAGTGCCGGGGCAGCAACCCCAGTGCCCCCGAGCTCACTGTCCGGGAGCAAAGATTCCCCTCCTTGGGTTCAAGCAGCAGCCCTTCCACCAGCTTCACGTTTTTAAAAAGGAGTACTAACCAGTGCCTGTGTGACTACTTGCTGGGGAGGCTGTTAGATCATGGTGGGTGAGTGGCGTTAGATAGGGGGTCGTTCCCATTAATTATATGGAGATTGGGCTGACGTCTCTCGCCACGCTAAGGCGGGTTTCTGATTGTGCTGACTGGAGCGGGCCGCTTATATCACAAACAGACCGGCGCCTGGCGCGGTTCTCGATTTTGGCCTCTCCCATGAATTAACAGCCTCATCGCACCCTCGCGTATGTGCAACGCAGCCATTAAATCGCACTTAGATTGTTTTCATCACTCGGGAGCTGATCTCAAAGTGAGCTTACGGGTCCCCGACACACCCCCACCCATGGGCAACGTCACCCTCCCACACACATGGGCATGACCTCACAGCTCTCTGAATGAGGACACCCCACTAATAGGCACTTCACACACCCCTTTTACAGGCATCACCTTTCCAGGACCCTCACACTTCCCCTCCAACCTCCCAGAGGCACCCTCGTACCAGCCCTGCACCCCCCCACGCCAACCTTCAGAACTCTCCAATTCAGGCCTTAACCCTTGGCAGTGCCACCCTGGCACTCATTCACTGCCTCCCTGGCACCCTGTCAGTGCTCCTGTCAGCTTGGCGGTGCCAGCCAGGCAGTGCCACTGTGTCCGTGTTCCAGGCAGAGGGCTAAGGTGAGTGCACCCTGCACTAACCCTGGTCACCAGGGGCCTCTGATGGCCTGGGAGACACCCTGGGTGCCATTCGCCTGGTCCTCGCTTACATGGACCAGTACTGAATGGTGCCTGGCTGCCACCTCCCTGGGGTAGATACCGGGAGGCTGGTAGATACCGGGTAAGAAGGCCTACTTACGCGAGCGTGGCTTGGTCCTGCCCAGTGTGGGTTTCTGATCCCGATGCCTCGCGGGACATGGATAGATCACACAAAGCATCGTGGCTGTCGAGGCCCATGAGCGGCTTCACCCGGGATTGGTGCGCGGCATGGCCGGTGGATCATGCCCATTATGTGTCACTATCCCCTTCTCAGATTATAGAGCTAATGCTATGTTACTGTCCCCTTACCAGTTTATACTGTTGATTGTGTGACACTGGCCCCCATACCGGATCTTATAGGACTAGTTCTGTGACCCATGGTCCCTTACCAGCCTCCCGTACCAGCCTCCCCGGACAGGCGCCGGAATGTGGCGACTAGGGGCTTTTCACAGTAACTTCATTGAAGCCTACTCGTGACAATAAGCCATTTTCATTTTCATTTCATTATACCAGGCTTTTAGATTGGAATTCTCACCTCACAATCATATCCCTGATTTGAGTGTAATTTTTAATGAGTTATCAAAATGTTATTTCTCTACACTCAAGGCAGAGATGAGGAGGAATTTCTTCAGCCAGAGGGTGGTTTATCTGTGGAACTCTTTGCCGCAGAAGGCTGCGGGGGCCAAATCACTGAGTGTCTTTAAGACAGAGATAGATAGGTTCTTGATCAATAAGGGGACCAGGGGTTATGGGGAGAAGGCAGGAGAATGGGGATGAGAAAATATCAGCAATGATTGAATGGAGGAGCTAGACCCAAGTGGCCTAATTCTGCTCCTATGTCTGATGGTCTTATCTACATTCTGCATTGTGTGGACATAGTGAGTCCTGGCTCATGGTCATATTATGGTCAGGGCGCCAAACATGGATGCACTGTGCTGCCTTTCAAAATGGACTTGCACTCACCTTGGCGAGTTTGCTGCATTGTTATGGGTTTGGGCTGAGGTAATAATTAATGGGCGAATAGACATTTTGATGATCGCACCAGGATAGGGTTTGGAGAGAGAGAGAGATATCTCTTCCTGGCTGCTCTGGCACAACCCCGAGGGGTCCTGGCTGAAAATCCAGTTTTTTACCCAAGTGGGCTGCCTCAAGTGTCCATTTTACGGCATTGAAATGCCAGCTAGCCCCTTTCTCAAGGGAAGGAGGGAGGGTGGGGCGGGGGAAGAAAATAAATCCTGGTCAGGGGAGGGGGAGGAGAGCGTTAATACGTCCAAGCTGGTTTTAGTCCACTTGAAGTGTCCATGTATCCCTAATCTCAACAGCTGGATGTGTTTTATTGCAGAAAATGATCTCATAGAAAAGCAGGCGATTCACATGAATAGGTTAAATAAATAAAAACAGCACACCCATCCCTGGTTCATTGCCACCTTTAAACAAATAAAGCTGACAGATGTACTGCACAAAGGAAAACCAGGTTTGAAAGAGTGATTGCACCGGTTTTTTCTTGATATTTTGAAAGCAATAGCCAAAGCATGCAGGAATATCATTTATTAATCTCTAGCTTGTCCAAAATTGAAGGTCTTCGAAAGGGGCCAGGGGATGATGATCAAGCATTATTCTGGAACCATTTATGTCCATAAAGAGAAGTTGTGGCAAATAGCATCTTTACTTTGAAGGAGAATCTAGGTAAAAAGCAAGAAGGAGTAAAGGACAGAGCACACACTGATGGGATTAGATGAAGCACAGAGAGTTGCTGGACTTTAATCTTAATAGACTGAGAGTCAATTAAGACAATAGAAATTGCTAACCGGACAGATACTCATCAGACATTCGAAACCCCCTATGGAGAATGAAATGACCCCATCTCCGGTTGATTTTCTACCTTGAAACATGTCAAAGGTTCCATAGATGAAAAGTTCAAAAAATGGGATTACTTGGTCTGCACCAATGACAACAAGACATATAATTGAATTCCTTCCTGGGAATATATAGACAAGAGTTTTAAAAAACTGGTTCTGCCAATCAAAATCAGAAGGAGGAGGAAAAAGAAATATTACAGTCACCTGAAACATTGTTTAAAGAAAACAGTGACGAGTTCTCTCACTCACTGAAGATAAAAGACTGTGTTCAACAAAGTGCAGACCCGAACCAAGTCACCTCCAGAATGCTACAGGAAACCAATGAACTATCTTCAATCAGCTGCAACGATCAGCAACCTTCGCCTCAAAGAAAACAAAAGGACTTAATTGTATATTCTTTAAACTATCTATTAGATCTAACTTTCCTACTTCTGATGTTGGTACTGTCATTAGAGTTCAAGAAGGCATTTGACAATGTGCCACATCAAAAGTTATTGTATTCTTTACTCAGAGAGTAGTAGGGGTGTGGAACGCCCTGCCTGCAATAGTAGTAGACTCGCCAACTTTAAGGGCATTTAAGTGGTCACTGGATAGACATATGGATGAAAATGGAATAGTGTAGGTCAGATAGGCTTCAGATGGTTTCACAGGTCGGCGCAACATCGAGGGCCGAAGGGCCCGTACTGCGCTGTAGTGTTCTATGTTCTATGTTCTATAAAATCAAAGCTGATGATGTCGGTGTATGGATTGGCATAGATTGAAGATTGATTGGCTAGCTAACAGGAAACAGCGAGTTGGCAATGACGGGTATTTTTATTTTTTGCAGGATGTGATGAGTGGTCTGTGCTGGGGCCTGAATGTTTTAAAATTTATATAAATGACTTGGATAATGAAACTGAAGGTATGGTTGTCAAATTTGCTGACGGCACAAAGATAGGGAGGAAAGTAAATTGTGAAGAGGGCAGAAGGAGAATACAGAAGGACATAGATAGGTTGGGTGAGGGGACAGAAATATGGCAAATGGAGTATAATGTGGGAAATTTTTAAGTTGTGCATTTTGACGGGAAGATTTAAAAAAAGCTTATTATCTAAAGGGTGACAGATTGCAGAGCTCTGAGGTGTAGAGGGATCTGGGCGACCTAGTGCACAAATCACAAATGGCTAGTGTACAGGTACAGCGAGGAGTGAGGACAACTGATAGAATGTTCTAATTTATTGTGAGAGGGATGGATTACAAACGTAGAGAGGTTATGCCTCAGTTGTACAGGGCATTGCTGAGACCACGCCCGGAGTATTGCGCTCAGAATTAATCTCCTTATTCAAGGAAATATGTTAATGCACTAGAAGCAGTTCAGAGAAGGCTTACTGGACGAATTACAGGAATGGTTCGGTTGTCTTTTGAGGAAAGGCTGGTTTTGTGGACCTCAAAGGGGTCCACACCGAGTAGTTTGAATGAAATAAAGTTTCATTACAATAAACTATTATTCACAATACATGAAAGATCCCTGTCTCTCTCATCAATACCAAACAGGCTGACTTTATACAAGAGATAACTGAACACGGTTTAGAGATCTCCACCCCCTTAACGGGGGAGCTCGTATGCGGCAAGGTTTATGGGAAGGCTAATTGTTGCCATTCCGTAAACCCCGTGCTGGTTAGGACAGTCGGAGAGGTTAGGTTTGCATCCACCAGAGTTCAGAAGAGGTGACTTCATTGAAAGGTCTTGAGGGGTATTGACAGAGCGGATGTGGAGAGGATGTTTCCTCTTGTTGGAGAATCTAGAATTAGTGGTCACTGTTTAAAAATAAGGGGTCGCTCATTTAAGACGGGGATGAGCAGAACCTTTTTCTCTCGGATGGTTTTACAGTGCAGAAGGAGGCCATTCGGGCCATCGAATCCCTTGGAAAGAGCACCCTACTTAAGCCCACGCCTCCACCCTATCCCCGTAACCCAGTAACCCCAACTAACCTTTTGGACACTAAGGAGAAATTTAGCATGGCCAATTCACGTAACCTACACATCTTTGGACTGTGGGAGGAAACTGGAGCACCCGGAGGAAACCCACGCAGACACGGGGGTAGATAGGAATGTGTGGTTGAAGAAGGTACAAGCAGATCAGCCATGGCGGTGCACGTTTAAAAGGCCAAGTGGCCTCCTCCTGCCCCTAATCCTTATTTTCACACATCGATATGTGTGTGTGTCGCCAGAACCCTATTTTGCTCTCTCGCACTTGGTAAGTAATAGGCTGAGGCAAGCAGTTGCAGAATGTAATTTCAAGCTTGCCCACGTGCTGGGAAAGGGGGCTGTAAAGATAGAGCGAGGCAAGGCTTTGGAGGGTTTCAATTTGAGACATTGACAGAATCTTGGTCAGTTCGGAGAAAAGGCTACAGACAGGATTCTTTCACACATGCTCAAAGTGCCATTATGATCTCAATCTGGACTTCCTGTTCCACAGTCCACTGATCTTAAACCACATAACACGGTGTGTTCTTTCCAAACCTCTGGGTTTGATCAGAAAAATATCTCACTCAGCTCCAGGCAGGAGCACAAGAATGAAAATGTGATGAGTGTGTTTGACAGAGGGATCCAATATGAAATAAGAGCTGGGTAATCTTAACCCAATTCCGAGCCCAGAACAAAGCACTTCCCCCATTGGCATGGTTGGTCATTTCATAAATGTCAGCAAAACCAAGGAACTGGTCATCGACTTCAGGAAATGTAGTGCGACATATGCCCTCGTCTACATCAATGGCTCCAAAGTGGAGATGGTCAATAACTTTAGGTTCCTGCGGGTCCACTGTCCTGGTCCACTCGCGTTGATGCAACAGTCAAGAAAGCCCAACAACGTCTCTACTTCCAATAGAAGCTAAAGAAATTTGGCATGTCTGCATCGACTTTCACGATTCTTCTGTAGATGAAAAAAAATGAAAATCGCTTATTGTCACGAGTAGGCTTCAATTAAGTTACTGTGAAAAGCCCCTAGTCGCCACATTCCGGCGCCTGTCCGGGGAGGCTGGTACTCAATGTACCATTGCGAGCATCCTATCGTTACATCACAGCCTGGTATGGCAACTGCTCAGCTCAAGATCGCAAGAAACTGCAGAGTGTACTGTCCACGCCTCCCGCTGCCTCAGGAAGGCAGACAGCACTGTCGGAGACCCCTCCCACCCAGGCTTGCCCTCTTCCAGACCCTTCCGTCAGGCAGAAGATACAGAAGTCTGAAGACCTGTACATCCAAACTTAGGGACAGCTTCTTCCCCACAGGTACTAGGCTCCTCAATGACTCTCCCTCAGACTGATCTGTTCCCTGTAAGACACTATCCATGATACCTGTGCTGCCCTTGCTCATGTCGTATTTGCTTTCTTTGGCCCTTGTTCCGTGCTGTAACCAATTACTTATTTGTCGATGTACTGTGTACTTTTTCGCATTCACTGTAACTATCAACTGTTGTTTTTTTGTCTGCTGTGAACGTACAGTGTCCTTGGGCGCAGAAAAATACTTTTCACTGTACTTCGGTACATGTGACAATAAAAAAATCAAATAATTCAATCAATACTCCCTGCCAGTCATGCTTGCGCCAAGCTGCCATATTGGGAAAAAAGTAACTCGAGTTTAACCCATCAAGAAATGTGCACCCTTTGTTTCTATCACCTAAGGGGGTTGCTCCTCAGCTTATGGCTCTAGTTCAGTCCCTCTCTTCCAAACTCAGCCCCCCATTGCAGAGGAGAGGCAGGAAAGACAGAAGGACTTCCTCACCAGTCTGACCAAGTGGCTTGAATAAGGCTCGGGGAGTCCAAAATAAACAAAATTAAACATTTATTTTACAACAATTATGCACATGAGTACTGATGGAACATCACTAGAGTACTCTCTCTCTTGTCAGTCGGCTGACCTTTTATACAAGTACTGGTAAGTTACCCCGCCCCTAGTGGGGGAGCTTGTAGTCCTCAAGGAGCACGGGGAAAAGAGTCATCCTTACACCGTATGTCCAGGCGCAGCTCAAAGGTGGAGATCACTCCAGCTACCTCCCTTTTCTGGTCTTCTCTGGGCCTGGATGGCCTTGGAGAAGGAACGTGTTCTGGAGAAGGAACAAGGCAATGTTGATAGGTGTGTCTGCGGCCTTGATCAGAGAGCACCTCAAGGGCCGGAGAGGATACTGAACATGGACAGGGAGATTCTTATTTCAGCTGTTCAGGGATGCCTTTGTCTTTTGTTTTGCTGATTTGCGTTTTAATTGTGATGCTCTGACGAGAGGGACCTTTTACGAAATCCTTTGGGGCAATCTGAAAGTGCATTCTTTAGACGCTGACAGCCCTGCTATGTATTTCCACCATTTCCTGCCTTTAGTTCAGTGGACAGAAATGGCTGTGGCATTTTCTCAAAATTAAGAGGATGGGTGAGGCCAACAGCAGGAGAGCTAGACTTATAAACATGCCTTTTTGTTTCCTTTTTTTTAATAAAAAGTGACTTTATTGTGCAACTGCCAATTTAAAAGCACCATGATTTCATCAAAGCTCCTGGCTGGTCTGCCCTCCAATCTATTATATTTAGTTGTGTCTGTGACTGCTGTATTCCGTCATGTCTGGGAATAGGATCTTCATCAATGTATACTCAGGAAACGCTTGTTTACTCCGACTGTCAGAGTTTCACAAAAGAATTATATATTTTTTTACAACAACAACTTGCAGTTCTATCGCACCTTTAAAGAAGTCACCCATCCCAATGGACATCATCAAAGCCTTATTGGGCAAAATTTGACATCAGGCCACACGAGGAACTGTTGGGGCAGATGATTGAAAGGTTGATTAAAATGTTAGGTGATTAAATAGTGTCTCAAAAGAGCAAAGAGAGAGAGGGAGAGATTTTGGGGGAGGAAATTCCAAAGCTGAGGGCCCAGTCAGCTGTAAGCACACCTGCCGGCGGTGGAATGATTAAAATCGGGGATGTACAGGCGCCCAGAATTGGAGGAGCACTGAGATTTTGGAGGGTTTTTGGGCTGGAAGAGTTAACAGAGATCGGGAGGGGAGGAATGTGAAACCAAGGAGGATAATTTTAACATTGCGGTGCTGTTTTGTCAGGTGTTTATGTATACCAGGAACCAGAGGGCTGAATGGTGAATAGAACTGTGTGCGAGCTCAGATACGGGTCGTGGAGTTTTGGATCAGTTCCAGTTTATGTATGCAATCAAAAAGATACTTATGAAAAGAAATAGTAATAATCTTCCCAAATAGATAAGTCCATACTGCAATAATGAAATATCACATAAGTTGCTCCAGAAATAGACAATAATGTATTTGTACTCACATTTGTTATTACACTGAAAATGATCAACAGCAGTATTGTGCAAAATGAGAAAAACGGAAAGCGAACATCTGAAATTAAAACAGAAAATGTAAGCAATACATGAAAAATTGGTCAGCATTTAGAAAGAGAACAAAAAATACAAGTTTATGTCTCATAAGTAAGTGTTATATGTGGGATTTCTCATATATTTGTAAATTGTATGACTTTGCCTCGTCATTTGGTGAATATCATTTTTTAAAACTATTTTTATTGGGATTTTTAACATTGAGTAACAATGAATATCATGTATGTGCACTAATATGGGCACCAGAAATGACAACGGAACACCCAGCCCTGTATACCCTGTAAAGTCCTTCTTACTAACATCGTGGGGCTTGTGCTACCAATGGGAGAGGTGTCCACAGACTGGTCAAGTAACAGCCTGACATAGTCATGCTCATGGAATCATACCGTACAGGTAATGGAATCATCCCTTACAGGCTCCACCATCAACATCTCTGAGCATGTCCTGCCCTATGGACAGAACAGGCCCACCAGAGGTACAGCACAGTGGTGCACAGTCAGGATAGAGTTTCCCTGGAGTTCTCAACGTCGACTCTGGACCCCATGGAGTCTCATGGCAGGAAGTTAAACACGGACAAGAAAACTTCCTTGCCAGCGGTACCCACACCCTGAGAACGACCAGAAAATAAATACATAGCAAAATAAAGGGATGACAAAATTGGTGGAGAGATTTCAGAAATTTGCTCCACAGAGCCACCTAATATCGAGATTCTGCAACAACAATGAGATGCTTGAAATAGAACGGGCAATGTTTCCATGGTAATTTACAGTGGGGAAAGCTAACATAAAAATTATTCCAACAAAAAGCAACGTTTTGTGGACAGGAAGTGCCCATGCGTATGCATACTATTTGTTATAACCTGCCTGCTTACCACTGGCTGGGGATTAATGGCAATCCCACAATCCTTTGGGAGTATGAGCTTCCCCAATGAGGGGGGTGGAGAAATCATTAGCAGATTCCCTGCATAAATAAAGCTCGCCAGTTTGGAACCGGCTAGAGAAGAGTGAGCAGCAATATATATTTATATTTATATATGTTCTTGTAAATAAATGTTATTTATTTCTATCCTTCAACTCGTGCTGGATTCTTTGTGGTCCTCACAAAACTATTAATCTAAAGAAGGAAACAAAATCAACTAAAGGCGCGGAAGGTGGGAGTGTTCAAGCTTGGTCTGTTATTGATGCTATCCATTGCTGTTTTCAGGAGTTTCATGCCATTGTACCTATGTAGACCGACTGGGTTGCGAAAGTGAGACATTACTGGTTGGTAATGATGAATGAATGATAGCCATTTGAGGAATGAGGCTGGGTCAAGTTTCCCTTCCATTGTAGCATGGCTTGAGATCTGAAAGGGCTGATGAAACATTGTCAGCTCTACTTCAACATCATGTACTTAATATTGTCGCCTGACTAGAATCCCACTTGACACTAGATAGGTGCACAAATTGAGATCAGACAAGATGCCAGAGAAGGGGAATCAATTCAGTGGAGAGGGACGCGGGTTAGATTGCATTTACAATTTCCCCACAGGGTTAGCTTTCTCATCTCAAATGTGTATTTGTGGGAGTGTCAACAATGGATTGAGATCGTCAAGTGTAAAAAGACTTGCACTTATCCAACATCTTTCACAACCTCAGCACATTGCAGACAACGTAGTGTTTTCAAAGTGTAATGCAGAAATGGGGGCAGCCAGTTTACACACTGCAAGCTCTCACAACCAGCAGTGAGGTAAGAACCAAATAACCTATTTTTAATGATGTTGACTGAGGGATAAATATTGACCAGGGGAGAACACCTCTTGCTCTTCATCAAAATCCTGCCAGGATTTTACGTCTAAGCTGACTTTGCCACAGTTTAACATCTTATCCAAAAGATGGCACCTCAGTCAGTGCAGGACTCCCTCAGTACTCCACTGGTGTCACAGAGTTTTACAACACAGCAAGAGGCCCTTTGGCCCATTGTGTCTGTGCCGGCCATCAAGCACCTATCTCTTCTAATCCCATTTTCCAGCACTGGGTCTGTCGCTTTGTATCAGCCTAGACTTCAGTGCTCACCGCCTGGATTGGGACCCACGCAGAAGACAACTCTGACATATAAAGACGGTCATGAGCAGTCAGAGCAGCATCAGGCCAATCAACATGTCAACAGCTTTGTGTGGAATTCCTCTTATCTGCCACTTAATGACGGTACTAATGGGTTAAGGAGTGTCCAAGCTTTATATCTTCCTCAATCATTCGCAGTGTATACCATAGAACCGCAGGGCGCTAGATAAGAGTGTAAATTCCATTCATTTCTCCAGAGTTCAGATTGCTGATGCTGACAGATCTCGGTGTTCTGAGCTGGGTTTTATGTATCACTGTGGCCAACTGAGCTTAAAACAGCCTACTTCAAGCCCCCGGACATGTATCATTCAAACAGGACAATTTGGTGAGAAATATGTGACCAAATAGAATTGAAATGCCGGAGTATCTTAGCTCAGATTGGCAGCTTTCAAAAGCTACATTGGTCCTCCAGTTATTGTTAGTTCCATTCTGGGTGCGATCGCAAAGGAACCCCCTGCAAAATGTTTCGATGCGCTTCCTCATAACTATGCACAGGACATTTTCAGTAAACAGGTGTATAGGAACAATTTAAGGGGTGATGCCCTCCCTCTTGAGCACCTGATTCCTCTCGTCTCTTCAATATTCAATAACACTGGCCATGGGAACAAATCTCCAGTGAATGTAGAACAGAGTAGGGGCAAAGGGAGTTGGGTGGGTGGCAGGAGTTGGAGTTGGGAGGCAGTTGATGGTTCGAGAAAGGAGAAAAATAAAATTTTAAAATAAAACATTGATAGTAAAGCCACAACAGTAGGTGCAATGAATTAGATAGCTGATCTTGTGTGTAACCAGATCTGATTTTAAAGAAGAAAGATTTTGCTCCTCAAATTCTGGCCTTCCCCTATTTTCATAGCATTTACTGTGCAGAAGGAGGCCATTCGGCCCATCGAGTCTGCACCGGCTCTTGGAAAGAGCACCCTACCCAAGGTCTACGCCTCCACCCCATCCCCACAACCCAGCAACCCCACCCAACACTAAGGGCAATTTTGGACACTAAGGGCAATTTATCATGGCCAATTCACCTAACCTGCACATCTTTGGACTGTGGGAGGAAATAGGAGCACCCGGAGGAAACCCACGCAGACACAGGGAGGATGGGCAGACTGAGCACAGACAGTGACCCAAGCCGGAATCGAACCTGGGACCGTGGAGCTGTGAAGCAATTGTGCTATCCACAATGCTGCCCCTAACAGATCTATCATTGGTGACCCTGCCTTCAGTTGCTTGGGGCCCTGGAATTCCCTCCCTAAACGTCTTCCTCTCACCACCTTGCTTTCCTCTTGAAAGACATTCCTTTAAACCGACCTCTTTGACCGGGTTGTTGGTCACTTGTCGTCATACCTCTTTGTATGACTCAGTATCAAACTTGGTTTGATGGTGTTCCAGTGAAGTGTCCAAACGGGAACCAGGGGTGGTTTCGCAACACCAAGGCTGGAATTTTCCAGTCCAACGAAGACTGATGGCTCATCGCATCCGTGACTGCCTGGGAAGCCAGGGACGGAGAAACCTGCCTCCGGGGACAGAGTCCTGAGTTATACTGCCCATTGCACTTCAGACTGCATCCCAAAACCGTCGCTGATGGCAATATACTTTGGAAGCTGCAATCTACCATTTGATTTCATTGGCAAGAATACCACTTGGCTCTCATCCTAAACTGTACAGATGGCAATACGGTTCGGAGGATAATTAGCAGCTAAATATATGGGCCTCATGTAACTTGTAGTTTTTATTGAGGATCTGTCCGGCTAAAAAAATACACTGAGGTGCTCAAAATGACGAGGACGCTGCACAGAGTAGGGGCTGGATTCTCCGGTCCCCTAGCTGCGTGTTTCTCAGTGGCACGCCATTCGCTGGCGGCGGGATTCTTTACTCATTGAAACATAGAATTACTACAGAACAGAAGGAGGCCATTGGCACGTCAAGTCTGCACCAACCGCTTCCCTGTCCCCGTAACCCCATCTAACCTTGTTACAAAAGGGCAATTTAACACGGCCAGTCCACCTAACCTGCACATCTTTGGACTGTGGGACAAAACCGGAACATCCCGAGGAAACCCACACAGACACGGGGAGAAAGTGCAAACTCAATGGTTAACACTGTTGCCTCACAGCTCCAGGGTCCCAGGTTCAATTCCGGTTTCGGGTGACTGTGCGGAGGGCACAGGCTGGAGAACACCATTAGAGAGAAGGAGGGGGTGCCTTGGTGCCACAGCGACCTGTGCCACACATTTGGGCAGCACAGTTGCTTCACAGCTCCAGGGTTCTATGTTCAATTCCCGGCTTGGGTCACTGTCTGTGCAGAGTCTGCACGTTCTCCCAGTGACTGCATGGGTTTCCTCTGGGTGCTCCTGTTTCCTCCCACAGTCCAAAGATGTGCAGGTTAGGTGGATTGGCCAGGCTAAATTGCCCCTTTGTGTCCAAAAGATGAGGTTGGGTTACAGGAATAGGGTGGAAGCTTGGGTTTAAGTACTCTTTCCAAGGGCTGGTAGAGACTCGATGGGCCAAATGGCCTCCTTCTGCACTGTAAACTCTATGATTCTATGGTTCCACACAGACAGTCACCCAAAGCCAGAACAGAACCCAGTCCCAAGCGATGTGAGGCAGCAGTGTTAACTGTTGCACCATCGTGCCCCGCCGCTTGTCAATGGAGCTTCACATTGAAGCCATCCTGCACCGTGGGGAAACCTGCGGGCAGGGATGCACTGCCGGCGGAAACAGAGAATCCCAAAGGCCGGAGAATTGGGGCCCAGTCAGAGAGAAATGGAAGGATTGAGATCCAGAGGGCATTGATTAAAGGTAAGAGGCAGAAGAAGCAATGGCAAGGCAACATGAGGAGAACCCTTTTCGTGCAGAGTGGTTGGGATCTGCAATGCACTCTCTGAAAGTGTGGTTTGAGCATATTCAATCGACACATTCAAAGGGAACTAGGTTATTACCTGAAATGGAAAAATGTGCTATGGTGGAGTGCCAAATTGCTCCTTCAGAGGGCCAGTACAGATATAATTGCCCTTGGTGTCCAAAAACGTTAGGTGGGTGTAATGAACACCAATTGGCTTTATTGGTTGGCCAATTGGAGTATGAGCTCCCTCAATGATAGCTCATCGAGGGGGCCCATATAATCACCTGTGTAGGCTTTGTGAGTCAGTCTTAAGTTGACTGGACTGCTAGCAGCACTGTTTGTAGCTGCTCCTGTAATATTGTTATTGTAAATAAATATTGGTGTGGTGACGGAACTCCTGCCTCCCGTGGATTACTACAGTGGGGTTACAGGGATAGGGTTGAGGTGTGGGCGCCCTTTCCAAGGGCCGGTGCAGACTCTACGGGCCAAATGGCCTCCTTCTGCACTGTAAATTCTATGATTTATAATGGGCTGAATGGCTCCTGTGTTCGGAACACAGGACTTAGGAGCAGAAGTGGGCAATTCAGCCCCACGAGCCTACTCTGCCATTCAATCAGATAATGGCTGATCTCCTCCTGGTCTCAAATCCACCTCTTCATCTGTTCCCCATATCCATTTAACCTGTTTTTTTTAACAGATCAAAAATATATCTGTGGGAACATAGAAATTAGGAGCAGAAGTGTTGGAACCATTCTATCATTCACCGGTGCACTGGATAATTTTAGACAGAATATCAATGTCAAGTTTAGGACTGGTAAATGCAGTATAATCCTTGGTTTGGGTTTTCAACGACAGCACAGGACCAGCCATCTTTGAATCAGTTTGAATGCTGCTGTGGGTGTGAAGTTATTATTTGTTTTATTGTGTGCACTCTGAGCTGCTGTTGGGCTGTGATGAACTTGCTTTGCAGCGAGTCTGAGCAGCAGTTGAGTGCTGCAGGTTAGATTTAACCATCGCCCTGACAAGGAAAGCAGGGGGTCTGGCTCACAGGATAATGAACAGGCTGGCAGATCTCTCTCTCTCTCTCTCTCCTCTCCCCCCCCCCCAACTCGGGTTAGTACAATCTGAGGGGCGGATCTTGAGAGAACGCTTCTGCTATCTGCCACCCAGCTGATTCTTGTTTGGTATTCAAGAGGGCTGGGCGGGAGCAGATTTGTCTGCTATTCACACACCACCCCCCCCCCCCCCCCCCCCCCTCTTTTTTCTGGCAGAATAGCTCCAGCATCGCCTGTCTGAAAGTTGCTGGAACCCACTTAAACCCAGGGCGAGGAGGAACTGCAGCCTGGCTGGCTGTCATGCAATTGCAAGAGGACTTGGCAGAGTAGGGAACTGACTTGATGTTTCACATGTAACCACATCCGCGATTTTAGCAGAAGCCCCACATTCAGTAACTCACTGACTCACTCACACACACACAAGTAATATTGTTTCTCGACTTTCCCTCCATTTTGTGAGAATCAGCAGCTCAGCGGAGGCATTTATCTATTTTTTTCCATGGCTTTTAGTCCGTGGCAGATCTTATCCCCCTTTCAATGGGCGAAGTGGACCTGGTCTGTGGTTCGACCAGGGGCAGGAGCTGGGGACAGTCAAGATGAAGATTCAAAACCTGAACAGAAGAGGCTGAGTTTCAGGCAAGTTGCTGTTTTTGAAGGAATTGAAAAGGCTGCTGTGTGTGTGTGTGTGTGTGTGTGAGAGAGAGAGAGAGAGAAGGAGGCAGGCTTTTTTTTAAACGAGGAAGGTTTCACTGCAATAAGAGAATAATCAATGAAAGTCCATTTCCGAAGGGGGTGAGACATGATTCATTTTCTCCCATCTTCTCTTCCTCTTGCAGCTCTGACTCCGAAGCGAATTTCGACACGCCTGAGGCGGATACACCTGTCCAGGGGCCAGCAGAGATTGTTGCAGGTGAACTGCCTGGGAGACACCGAGAAAACCTAGGGAGCGAGAAAGCAGGTACGGCAAGTAACCCATAGTCATCCCATGTCCTATATACGGGACTGAGGCAAGTGGCAAAATTGGAGAAGGGGGATGGGAGAGGAGGAAGAGAGAAACTGATGTTATTGTGATATAATTTGACAGAATGCCAACTGCTATTGGCTGCGGTGTGCTTGTGGTTTAACTGTTTGAGACCAGTGCCCAGTCAGACGTCGAACCCAACCTGGATGCTTGAATAATGGACTCTCTCCTGCCCTTCACTCCCATGGAGATGCCAGAAATGATCAGATCTCTCCATCATTTCTAACTGGGCATTAAGGGCAGCAGCTGCTGAAGCAGTTACTTGTCAAGTGATGGGCAAAACCCTTTTTTGATCATTCTATTTTGTCACCCATGGACCAGCTAGTTTATCTGGACATCATTGCCGTCTGGGTCATCGGGAGGGTTGAACCGAGACATTGGCAAGAATGTGAAGGATTAATACTGTATACATTCTGGGGAAAAGTGCAGTTTTTTTTATTCCAGATTATGTCACAAACCCTGTCCCCCCCCCCCCCCCCCCCCCCCCGCCCCCAAATAACGATGAGGGGCTTTTCACATGGTGGATAGCTTATTGGATTGTGATGGTTGAAACACACAAATGAGGATGGTATACCTCTTTCCTTATCACACTGGTATTAATTCATTTGATTGCTGAATAGTATGCTTTCAGTAATGGCAACTTGTTTCAGGTTTAAATATTTGTATGCTACATCCTATTTAGATTTAGAACAGTACAGCACAGAACAGGTCCTTCGGCCCTCGATGTTGTGCCGAGCAATGATCACCCTACTCAAGCCTAACGTATCCACCCTATACCAGTACCCTATATCAGTAACCCCCCCCCCATTAACCTTACTTTGACACTAAGGGCAATTTATCATGGCCAATTCACCTAACCTGTACATCTTTGGACTGTGGGAGGAAACCGGAGCACCCGGAGGAAACCCACGCACACACGGGGAGGACGTGCAGACTCCGCCCAGACAGTGACCCAGCCGGGAATTGAACCTATTATATATATCCTATGGTTGGATATATTTAGATTTCCACAAAGCATTTGGTAAACTGTCACCTGAGAGGCGATCGCACAATGTTGGGCTGAGAGTGGGGTCATGAATTGGCTTGTATTGGTTCGGTTAATGGACAGAAACAGAGGTTGTTTTCAGGATAGTAGTGTGTAACTGGGGGGGGGGGGGGGGTACAAGGATCAGGTCTTGGGCCTCAGCTACTTGCCATCTCTGTTGATGACTTGGATGAGTGATATATGTTCAAGTTCGCTGATGATACCAAGTAAACTGTGAGGACATGAACACATTCAGTTGATGGGCCAGAATAGGGGAGCTGGGAAGAAGTATCAAGTAGGAAAGCAGAATATTTGGAAATGGTGGGAGACTGGGTGTTCGGAGGAACCCAGTGAGCTTGTACCTGGCTCAGGAGGTTAACTCACAGCTATAGCAAGCCGTTAGGAAGGCAATGAACCCCCGCAGGGTTGTGTTGGCCTTTAGTACAAAGGAATTGGGAAAATACTGCAATTTGTACTTTGACGAGATCACATCTCAAATACTGTCTACAGATTTGGTCTTGCCTAAGGAAAGACATAACTTGAATTTGAGCGGGTGCAGCAAAGGTTAACTAGACTGATTCCTTATAAGAGGGAATTGCATTGTGAGGACTTATTGTGATGGATGGAAGAATTTGGAATATATGTTGTATTTTATATCTGTTGCAGTAAGGTTTTAAAGCCAGACTGTGTCTACTAAAGCTCTAATTAAGAAGTCATAAAAGGTCTGGATGACGTGGCACAGCGGTTAGCACTGCGCCTATGGCGCTGAGGATCCGGGTTCGAATCCCGGCCCTGGGCCACTGTCCATGTGGAGTTTGCACATTCTCCCCGTGTCTGCATGGGTTTCACCCCCACAACCCAAAGATGTGCACGTTAGGTGGATTGGCCACGCTAAATTGTCCCTTAATTGGAAAAAATATATAATTGGGTACTCTAAATTTACATTTAAAAAAAAATGAAGTTATAAAAGGTGAAGTCAAGATTGATTCTAACCATTGACTTGATTACATATGGAGGGATAATGGAACATTGTTGGAGATTCCATGCAGAATAGATAGTTTTATGAGGGGTTGTACTTGGTCCTAGCTAAGCAGGTCATGGAACTTGGTGAGATACAGATGGTTTCATTAATGAGAGGAGCCAGGCAGTCTGTTATAGGATTTTAAGTTGAACAGTTTTTCCAAATGCTGCTAGGTTGAGCAGAATTGTAAAAGTTTTGCTTTTGAAAGGGTCTTTCATATCATAGAATTTACAGTGCAGAAGGAGGCCATTCGGCCCATCGAGTCTGCACTTGGAAAGAGCACCCTACCCAAGCCCATAACCCCACCCTATCCCTATAACCTAGTAACCCCACCCAACACTAAGGGCAATTTTGGACACGAAGGGCAATTTAACATGGCCAATCCACCTAACCTGCACACCTTTGGACTGTGGGAGGAAACCGGAGCACCCGGAGGAAACCCACGCGCACACGGGGAGAACGTGCAGACTCTGCACAGACAGTGACCCAAGCTGGAGCTGGGAAGCAATTGTGCTAACCACTATGCTACCGTGCTGCCCAGGGTGGAGGCTTTCGTTCCAAATGTTAGCCGTAGGTGTAGATACTAATTTCAATTTTTTCCTTTTTAAGAACTGTATAACTAATATTTGTAAGGTTGCTTCCTTGATGTTAATGTGGCTAATTCTATGTATAAATTAAAGTTTGTTTTAACAGGAAAGATACCTACTGGTCAGAATCATCACTACTGGTGTGAAGTATTCTTTCCTCAATTTTACGAATTAAAACAAAATATTTGGGGTTCTTGTCAGTATACTAAGATGAGCATATTCCCTCCAATTAGAAGAATGAGAATTGATTTCACTTAAATATTTAATTTCTTCAATGGCTAATTGTCAGGGTAAATGCTGGAAGTATGTTCCGCCTGATTCGGAAGCTTAGAATGTGGGATGTCGTTTTTGATACTGTCCAGGACTTCCATGAGGAGAAATGTCTTCACTCAAAGGGTTGTGAATCTTTGGAATTCTTACCTCCAGAGGACTGTGAATATTCAGTCGCTGGGCATATTCAAGACCTAGATAAATAGATATTGCTAAGGTAGGGTATTGGGGACATGGGATTGTGCAGAATTGTGGAGTTGAGTGTTACTAAATGGAAAAGCAGGCTTGAAGGGATGAATGGCCTACTTGTATTGTTATTTTATAATGAATTTCTTTGAACTAATGCAGGAGGTTGGGGGAGAATATTGGCTAGTATGGCCTGCTTGCCTTCATTGGCCAGGGCATTGAGTATAAAAATTGCCAAGGCTTTGGAGAGGGTGCAGAAGAGATTTACCAGGATGTTGCCTGGGATGGAGGGCGTTAGCTATGATGAGGAGGTTTAATAAACTTGGTTTGTTCTCGCTGGAACGACGGAGGTTGAGGGGCGACCTGATAGAGGTCTCCAAAATTCTGAAGGGCACAGACAGAGTGGATAGTCAGAGACTTTTTCCCGGGGTAGAGGGGTCAATTACGAGGGGGGCATAGATTTAAGGTGTGAGGGGCAAGGTTTAGAGGAGATTAACGAGGCAAGTGTTTTACACAGAGCGTACTGGGTACCTGGAAACATGCTGCCAGAGGGGGTTGTGGAAGCAGGGACGATAGTGACGTTTAAGGGGTATCTTGACAAATCTATTCATGTTGTTATTTTGAAATTAAGAATTTCCTTGAGCTAATCCCAGGAGTTTGGGGAGAATATCGGCCAATGATGATTTCTATGTTTTGGATGGGTCAAAGCCTTTGTGTTTGATGTTACAATTTGAGAGCTGTTTTTATCTCAAGGATGGCTATTGGATGAGGACTTGACACATCCATTTACGTTAAAATTCTCATCTTTCCTGCTGTTGCTGTACTAAATCAAAAGCCTAACTTCAGCTCTTATCACATCCCAAGGATCCTCTAGGCACAGTCCCCAGTCTGGCCACCCAGCCTTTGTCTAAGATTCAGAGTTATATTTGAGAATAAGAAAATCCTGAATTTTGAATAGTTGCAATAGTGGAGAGGTTAGCTGTAGATGCATGTTCATGCTCAGAGATGCACAAGATCCCAAACCCCTTTCCCAACTCCAGAAGTGCTGAACACTCTTTGCCCCTTTTCCCATTTTATGATTTGATGGGATGCCAGTTATTCAGGTGCATCTGTCATTAATTATGGACGTTCTCAGTATGACACAATGCTCCACCTCCACATGGTGCATAACTAGCGCAGGCACAATGGGTTAATTGATCTTTTGCATGATTTTAACTGGCTCTTGGGTACTACTCCACAGGCACCGGGAGTCTGTCTGGAACTTGCCAAAGTGGCAATTATCTGATTGAGGAATAATTATTGACCATGGCACTAAGGAGAAGTCCCCTATCATTCAAATCCTGGCATGGGATCCTATGCAGCTCTCTGTGCAGAAGATACCTAGTTTAATATCTTGATCAACCCCTCATCCCTGCAACACTGCCACAGTGCCGCACAGAAATGCCAGCTTAATCATGTGCTCAGGTCACTGGGCTGGAGCTTGAGCCCAGATTGTTCTCGGTCAGACGCCCACACGACCAGTGTCGATACCAGCTTCAGTAAAGTGATGGTCGGCTTGCAGATCTGATTTTAGTAGCAGCTGTTGTACCAGTCTCTGCCCAGAGTGTTGTGCACTCATGCTTTTGTGTATGTGCAGAACATGGGGCAGCAGGGTAGCATGGTGGTTAGCATAAATGCTTCACAGCTCCAGGGTCCCAGGTTCGATTCCCGGCTGGGTCACTGTCTGTGTGGAGTCTGCACGTCCTCCCCCTGTGTGCGTGGGTTTCCTCCGGGTGCTCTGGTTTCCTCCCACAGTCCAAAGATGTGCGGGTTAGGTGGATTGGCCGTGCTAAATTGCCCGTAGTGTCCTAATAAAAGTAAGGTTAAGGGGGGGGGGGGGGGGTTGTTGGTTTAGGGGTGTAGGGTGGATACGTGGGTTTGAGTAGGGTGATCATGGCTCGGCACAACATTGAGGGCCGAAGGGCCTGTTCTGTGCTGTACTGTTCTATGTTCTATGTAACATCACTGAATTGCTGGCTAAATTTTCATGTTTAGGGGCAGCAGGCAGCATTTTTGTTTGCGAGTAGTTAAAATTAAGTGGCCAAGCAATGGGGAAGAGTCCAGATATGAAACACCAGTGAGGCACAGACTGGAGGTGTGAGGAAATGTCTTGAGGGGTGGAATGGTTAACATAATAAAGGTTAACATAACATTTGCTTTCTGAACGCAACTTTTCTCCACTTTGAGACAAGTGGAGGAGAGCTTGAAATCCCAAATTGGTAACCACTGTAAAGGCTTCAAATATGAGGGATTCCAGACACATCATCTGCTCCTGTGACATCTGGATTTTAGTACACTCACTCACTTCCCCATGTTTCTTGTTCCTGTTTTGATGAACACACAGCCAGCTGTTTTTTGGTGCATTGTTCCTTCCCGCTGCCCCGTGCCTATTTCAGATGGACTTTGAGACTGACTTACCAGTATAATTAAAGGGAAACTGTCACCTCTCGTAGAAGGGAGAAGGCACAGTCCCAACAACACCACTCTGCATGATCAGAATTTTGTGTGAATTGAGGCCACAAAGTAAAATTGGAGTGAAAAACCTCATGCTGCTGGCAATGGAGGTGGTTCAGGAAGAGCCCTTTTAGGTCATGTGCTCTAGGCTATGACAGGATTGATGAATGTCTTTGTCATCTCATTATGAAGTGATAGCAGCTTATTTGATATTGCAATGTATAGTGACCGAAAACTACAGTAAATGGAAGATTTGTATTATTCAAACGGGAGCTGTGATTAATGAAATGAAACCTATGGGTCAGTGGAACACAGATTCATCCTCCAGTGTAGGAGCCGTCTACTCTGTCTTGACTGTTGCAACAAGGAAGGGAATGGTGGGAGACAGTGGAGTTGGAAGAGGTGGTGATTTTTTTTATTGCCTTCTGCCAGCTCCTGAGAACTTGATGGAACATTGTCCTGCCAAGACTGCTGATTCAGGGAATGTGCACATCGATGTGGGAAGAATGGGGCTAGTTTCAATCGATGGCAAATTGCAAATAGAAAATAGGGATTCCAGAACCATTAACACATTATTTTAAAAAAAATAAAAATGCTCTGTAGCGGATATTCTTAAACTATCAATCACAGACCTTTGGGAGGGCATTTTTGATCTGACTTTGCATCATGGTGAACTTTTTGCTTCCAATTCGAAATATGCAGATGGTTTTAGTTTGTTAGAGCTGAGTCATAAAAGAACAGACGATGCCTGGGTTAAATTGCTGGGTTGTCTGAGGCCGTAGGAAATGGTGGTTTTATTGACCTGATCCCTCGAAGGTTCGGTTGTGAGCTGGGGAGGGGCGTAACAAAAAGAATCTCCTTGGGTTCTCGGAGTTGTTTGGAAATGTCAGGACCAGGATCAACATCACGATTAGCTGAGAAGGCCTTGGAAGCCTCCTGATGGCCGCTGTTTCATTTTAGAAGTGAAGGGTGCCCATTGGCACTGGACTGCGGTCTCCACGGTGTTGACTCCTTCAGGGCAGAAATAGGACTGGTAACAGGAAATGAAGCAGCAGCACTTCCTGAGGTGGAATGTGATAATTTTGCAAGCCCTCGTGATGGCAATGAGGTGGTTAATCAACCCTGCGTTCCAAACAAAGATATTACACAGGATGCAGAATTTTACTGGCATTGTGGCAAAGGTCAGCTGGGTGGGAAATTGTAAGCTACAACACAATGCTATAATTTTCTTGCCATACACCACATGCAAAAAATGGATAAAAATAGATGATCCAGCGACACACTGTGAACTCCAGGAGGAACAGAGTGTTTATTATGGTGCAGTGCATTCCACATGAAGTGACATAAAACGTTTTGTGTGGCTGCTCATTTTGATGGGGGTGTGTCCTTTTTTTTCTCCTCCTGGCAGGGGGTGTTGCAATTCAGTATTATTTGCATATCTGCACCAAGGCTGGGCAAACAAATAGTTTTTCATTCTATAAATGCCTGATTTTGAGAAGTGCAGATGAGCGGAAAGACCTTGGGCTAAGTGCCAGCTTAAATGGAGACTTCGCGGGCATTTTATGACCCAGAAAATGACCCAGAAATTGGCGTTGAACCCTCACAGTTTATGGTTTCTTGGGTTTATAAACGGAGGAATAGAGTAGAAACCCTGCTCGAAATTTCTAAATCACTTGTTGGGCTGCGGCTGGAGAATTGTGGACACTGATGGACATCAAGGCCGGAATTCTGCATCTGTTCACTGGCAACGGGATTGTCTGGTTGTACTGCCAGCGACCCCCCCCCCCCCCCCCCCCCTCCCCCCAATCCCAGCCTGCAGATTTCCCAGTGGCATGGGGTGGCTTCAATGGGACTATCAACAGCCACAGGAGCAGAGAATCAAGGTGTGCCGCCTCCTGTCGCTTACGAACACACAGCCGGGAGATCAGAGGATCCTACAAAATGTTAGTAATGATGTCAAGTGGTGCTGAGGACCCGAGTCCGAATCCCGGTCCTAGGTCACTGTCCGTGTGGAGTTTGCAAGTTCTCCCCAAATCTGCACGGTTTTCACCCCCAAAACCCAAAGATGTGCACGTCACGTGGATTGGAATGCTAAATTGCCCCTTAATTGGGGGGACGAAAATTGGGTACTCTAAATTTATTTCTTAAAATCGTAACGATGTCAAACCCATAGAAAGGGTGTCGGGAAGATTTACCAGGATGTTACCAGGGATGAGGGACTTCATTTGTGTCAAGAGGTTGGGGAAAAATCAAGCTGGTTTTCCCTTAAAATAGGGAAAGATAAGAGACGACCTAACCAAGGTTTTCAAAACAGCTCTGGCGACTGGGACGATAACCAAAGCTGTGGATACAAAACCATTGGAAAATGATGGAGCGGGAAGTTGAGATTTTTTTTCACTTGGTTCTTGGGAACCAACTGGAATGATTTTCTCCCCTCATTGATTCCAAGACTAATTTTAGTAGAGATTTGAACAGGTGGTTGAGAATGAGGAACTTTGCAAGGTTATGGAACAAAAAGTGGGGATGGGACTAATTCTTCCCAGGGCTATTACAGGTATGATGAGCTGAATCCGCTCTTACACTGCTATAATCTGGGATTCTATGAAAATGACTTTTGTGTAAAAAGAAATAGTGTATTTTGCTAACTTCAGCTTCATTTTACTGCTGTAATCTTGCTCTTCGTTGAGCCCCACAAAGTTGGGTGACAGAGCAAAATACCTGTTTTGGGTGCACCTTAATTATTTGTAACGCGTGCTTTCCTCAAGTTCCCATTAGGTGGTGAGGTTATGGGATAGGGTGGTGGCTTGGGGGTGCTCTTTCCAGGGGCCAGTGCAGACTCGATGGGCCGAATGGCCTCCTCCTGCACTGCAAATTCTGAGATATGGTCAACTCAGTTTTAGGATTAATGGAGATGAGGAGACATTTCTTCTCTCAAAGGGTTGCGGATCTGTGGAATCACTACCCCAGAGTGTGGTGAATACCGGGACGTTGAGTAAATTTAAGAAGGAGATGAACTGGTTTTAAATTAGTAAGGGGTTGAAGGACTATGGAGAATGGGCAGGAAGTGGAGTTGAGGCCATGATGAGATCAGCCATGATCACATTGATTGGAGGAGCAGGTTCGAGGGACTGAATTGTCTATTCCTGCTCCTTGCTCTTATGATTGGGTCTGTATTCACTAACTGGGAAGAATGAGTGTGGATCTAATTGAAACACACGTAAAATTCTGACAGGACTGGACAGACTGGATGAAGGGATGTTGTTTCCTTTGTTGTGGCGGGGGGAAGGGGTCTAGAACAAGGAGTCACAGGATATGGGGTAGACCATTTAGAACTAAGATGAAGATATCTTTCTTCACTGGCATTGGTGAACCTGTGGAATTCTCTGCTATAAAAGGCTGTCGAGGCAAAATCACTGAATATATTTAAGAAGGAAATAGATTTTTTGACCTATGGTATCAAGAGGTACGGGGAGAGTGCTGGAGTATGGTGCTGAGATAGAGGAACAGCCAAGATAATGAATCAAAAGGCCTACTCCTATGTTCCTGGGCAGTGTCCTGATGACAAGAGGATGTGACGGAAGTTCAGCAGATGCTTAAACATCTTTTTGGTGATAGATGTGACCTAATTCAAAATGCAAGCTCCCATCTATTTTGAAAGCAAATCAGTCTTTGGAGATACATTCCTACAAATGGGAGCACCGCTCTGTCTTTCTGTAATCAATGCAATAAAAATGACCCAGTGCTCATTGTTTATGTCATTACCTGAAGGAGTGTAGTTCACCATTAGATTATAGGATGTTTGTCCAGATTATTAATGAGCTATATATCAAACAGTTGCACAGTGACTTTTTTGAGGTAATGAGAGAGTCAATTTTCCAAGAGTTCAGTGCTCAAAGGACATGAACGCTGGTGGTTAACTCTTGTTTTCCCAAATTCCACTCCACTAGGGTCCATGCCCAACCTCATAATTTGGTGAGACCACCTCTCTCTCATTCAGAGCTTGATCATATCAATCCGGCGTAGCAAAGTCTGTATGGCTTGGTGTGAAGAGTTTGCATCCTTTGTATTTTTTTAAATTTAGAGCACCCAATAATTTTTTTTCCAAAGAATGAGATTTAGTAAGAACAATGCACCACATTGAAAATCAATACTTTGCCCTGTGCCCACCTTGTAAACCTCCAATGGCTAGTTGGTAAGAAAGGAAGGAACCAAGATTGGCATGTTCCGGTCCTGTCCATGCAGGGGAAGGGCCGTAAACCACAGAACCATAGCAAGGTTATGATGCGGAAAGGGGCCATTCGGCCATGTCTGGGCCAGCTAAAAAGAAGAAATAAACCGCTTATTTTAATCCCATTTCCCAGCAGGTGGTCTGCCGCCATGCAGGTTGCAGCATTTCAGACGCAGATCCAGGAACCTTTAGAAATGAGTTCAGTGCTTTGGCCTCAACCATCAACTTTGACAGTGAATTGCAGAGGCCCACCACCTTATGGGTGGAAAAAGTGTTTCCTCCTATCCCGTACACGCGCACAGTTGCTGCTTCAGAGCGCCAGGGTCCTCGGTTCGATTCCCAGCTTCGGTCACTCTGCTCAGAGTCTGCACGTTCTCCCCGTGGGTTTCCTCCGGGTGCTCCGGTTTCCTCTCAGTCCCGAAAAATGTGCTTGTGTGAATTGGACATTCTGAATTCTCTCCGTGTCCCCAAACAGGCACCGGAATGTGGTGACTAGGGTTTTTTTCACAGTCATTTCATTGCTATGTTAATGTAAACCTACTTGTGACAGTAAAGATTGTTATTATTATAATCCTTCATCCAATCACCTTAACTCTAAAATGCAGCTCGCCTCTGTCTCTGTGCCTCTCTCCTGACTTTGACCTGTTTCACCATCACTCTGAGTAAATCAAGTGAACAGATTAAAGTAGGCAGCCCATTAGAAGGGGCATAGTTTTCTCCTTTCAGTGATGTTCTTAACCAATTAACCTCTAATCACTAACTTACTCACTTCATGACGATTCACTATTTCCTATCCCCCCAATCCCACTACCCTGTGTCCTTCTGAACCAAACCACTCTCCTCCTGCACTACGGTAAACAGTATCACAGACTGCCAAATTCCAGACTGGTTTACACACGAAGTAACACACTAACATGTCAAACGACAGAAGATAACACTTGCAGTGAGAACAAGTAGGTCAAGAAAACAGAGAAAGATTAACACATAATTAGATGATTCAGCAGACAAAAACTGTCATGTACTGGGCAGCACGGTGATGCAGTGTTTAGCACTGCTGCCTCATGGCGCTGAGGACCCGGGTTCGATCCCAGCCCCGGGTCGCTGTCCGTGTGGAGTGTGGTGAATATATAGTACTAGTAATTCACCAGTGTATTAGTATCCTGTTCTGCCATTGTATTACAGCTATGTTATGTTGACCTTGTGGGCTCCACCCACAGGGGGATATGTTGGGGCATGTACGGGCTGCGTTCATGGCTGCTCGCCTTGAAAGGAAGTATCATGAGCAGTTGACCTATAGGCGGGTCACAGTATTGTACCAGTCGCAGGCAGGCACTGTTCTAAGCTGATTAAAACCTCGGTTTACTTCTACTCGTGTCTTTGAGTGAATTGATGGTCGCATCATGGAGTTTGCACAATCTCCCCACGACTCCGTGGGTCTCACTCCCACAACCCAAAAAGATATGCAGGGTAGGTGATTTGGCCCTTAATTGGAATAAAAGGAATTGGGTAATCCAAATTTCAAAAGTTTTATCGTGTAACCTGACGGGTCACGTTAAATTTCATATAATTTAATTATATGTTCTTGAATTTGCAACACATTTCCTTGGGTTGTGATTATCAAAATGCTGAAAATTATCTTGGGTTTCATGTTTTATAATTATTTGTGGAAATATGGATAAAAACCTCCTTGATCAGATGGTAGATTATTTGTATGGAAAGCAGTTTCAGAATTTCAATATTTGTTAATTTATAGTTCCGAAACCAAGGGCGGGATTTAAAAAATATATATTTTTATTCTCCTCCTTTTTCACAATTTTTCTCCTGAATTTACACCCAAGAACAATCAATAACCAACAACAAATATCTCAAACCCCATAACAGTAACAACGATCCCATCCTCCCAACCTGCCCAGACATCAGCCCGCATGTTAACACAAACAAATGACAAAGAAAAAGGAATCGGGAATTACCCCTAGCCATCTTTAACGCACATAGCCCACCCCTCCCCCCATAACCCCCCACCCCCCCAACTAATGTTCGATGTTATCCAGTTCTTGAAAGTGCATAATAAATAGTGCCCGTGACTTGTAGAACCCCTCCGAGCTTCCCCTCAGTTCGAACTTAACATTCTCAAGGGTCAAGTATTCCAACAGGTCCCCCCGCCACGCCGGGGCACAGGGTGGAGAGGCCACTCTCCATCCCAGCAGGATCCACCAAGGGTGGGATTTAACTAAATGGGATGAAAGTCTCACAGCAAATGTGTTTAGCTACGTGTTTCCCAGCGATCTCTTGGGAGACCCTGAGTGCTGTTCCATCTGGTCCCCATTTGTGGAGGCCAGGACTGAACTGCGCTCACCCAGAGTCTCCGAGGTGAAGGGGATAGATCCCCACACCTCGGGTTCCTTGGGAATCTGCACATTAAAGTGAGACTAGCTGTCTCGCTTTAATATGCAGATTTGCCTAAAAGTGATCCCACCTACAATGGGTGGGATTTAGATCGCAATGTCTCGCGAGATCATGATAGATCTCGCGAGGCATTGCGGGCTGGGTAGATCGTGGGAGCAGAGTCTGCGAACTTCTATCGGCCGCTGTGCCGTGCGGCGAGCTGCTTTTTGGACGTAGCGTGGCCGTTCGATTGTGCCTCGAGTTCTTTGTTACAGTTGCTGCAGAATTCAAAGCTGTAGCTATTACCGTCCATCGCCTTCCATCAATAAAATACACTCGCAGATAAAACACTCGTGTAGCTCTTCACCGAAATTAATTCATCCTTTGACTTTGAGAGTCAATTCTCATTTGTCTGATATCCCATGGCAATCAATTTCCTGTGCATCTGCTCAGTTCAGTGATGTGTATTAGAAGACAGGGTAGGGTAGTGCGTGTAAAACACGGCAGCATGGGGGCAGCACGGTAGCACGGTGGTTAGCACTGTTGTTTCACAGCTCCAGGGTCCCAGTTTCGATTTCCGGCTTGGGTCACTGTCTGTGCGGAGTCTGCATGTTCTCCCCGTGTCTCGGTGGGTTTCCTGCAGGTGCTCCGGGTTCCTCCCACAAGTCCAGAAAGACGTGCTTATTAGGGGAGTTGGACATTCTGAATTCTCCTTCCGTGTACCCGAACAGGAGCTGGAATGTGGTGACGAGGGGCATTTCACAGCTTTGCAGTGTTAATGTAAGCCTACTTGTGACAATAATAAAGATTATTATTATTAGATGCAGGAGCTGGAGGTGAAGATATTCTGACAGGATGAACTTTATTTGTTTAAACGCCAAGGAGAAGCTCGACAGCCAGGCAGAAGGAGCATCGGTTGAGAATTACTTTTAAAGGAAGTCAGAAAGGAGGTTCCCTTTCCTGGAATGAGTTTTTTTCGTATCGGCAGGGTAGGGGCCAGGCAAGGGCACAGGTTGTGGGGCGACGGTGTGGGGAGAGGAGCACAGGGCAACGGTGAGGGGGCCCACGGTGTGCAGGTGGTTGGAGAGAGGGAGGCCACAAGACGTGTGATTAGGAGAGAGGGGTCTGTATATGTGGGTGAATGGGCAAAGAAGGGGGTATGGGTGATGGTTGAGTCGAGGAAGAAAATAACAAGGGGAGCTGCAGTTTTACTAAAAGAAATTAGCACATAAATTCTGGCTCCAGCTTGCTGCTGTAACGCCAACGTTAGCGTTTGACTCTCAATTCTCACATTGCTTTGAACTGAGGTTCATCAGTATTTTTTTGCTGTAGAGATGGGAACCTTGAGGAGTAGAAAGATTGAAAAGATTTTCCAATTGTATTTTTAGAAATAAATTATTCTTGATTGCAATATTATGTTCTCCCTCTTGTGGTTTAACAGCTTTAGCAAGGGGAAAGATGTATTGTCAGTGTTATTTATTGAAGATTTTATCGACAATCAGGTGACCCTGTGAGCTATATTTGTCTGTAATGAGAAGGATGATGAAGAATTGAGCAGCAAGGTTGATTTATGTCAACTCTGAAGTGACTGTGCTTCAGACCCCTTGGCCACACAGTTAGATCTGGGAGAAACCTTTGCTCCTAAATGGGTCTAATAATCTTTCGCTGGGACTCGGTGCCTGCTGCTGTGATTTGTTGCTGCCTCCAAAATGCGAGGATCTGATGATGAGAATCAATTAGCCTTCTCAAACGTGAGATTAAATTGAGAGGGCCTGAACTGGTTTTGCCCTTTTGAGTGTGCTTACAGTCACAGCAAAATGGAGGGACGCACTGAGTGCAGCACGCTGCATAACATTGCTGACAGTGATGAATAACGATTGCACCATTGTGAGGGAGCAGGAGGATAGCAACCAGAGCCAGCCTTCGCCAGGGAAAGAGATTATCCCTTCTCGTTCTAATTGGCTTGCTCTTAATACTGTTGGTTATCTCATTCAATAATTCTGTAAATAAGAGGTGCTTCAACGCATATCCAATTGGAATATTCTGATGTCTGACATTTGATTAAATTTACACGCCTGCTTTGCCTCTGAGTGTAAGGAGACTGTGTTTTAGTTTCATGGTAAAAGGTTGCAGCATTTTATGATTTTAATTTGCTCTCTGCTCAGGTAGGGCTGCATTTATTGCCCAGAGGGAGTGGTGCCATCTCCTCTTAGTGAAAACCTGCCTGACTGAGTTGTTTGCTGGGATGTTTCAGTGGATTTGAGTCCCAGGTAGGCCAGATTGGGAAGGGCTTCATTTCCCTACAAGATGGGTGGAGACTGTTTATCTTTTTACAAAAACCTGGTTGGCTTTGTGCCATCTTGAGTATCATTTCCTGTCAATACACCTGTATGCAGAAAGAAAAGACTCGTGTGTATATACCAAACCCTTTCACAACCTCGGGGCATCTCTTTGCAACCAATACAGTTTTTCTGAAGATTTGTCACTGATATGTTGTTGGAAACGTGGCAGTCAATTTGTGCACAGCAAGTTCCCACATGAGAATATTATAGGATAAGGATCGGACATAGAAAAAGAGATAACGTGGGACTTGTTACAGTACCTGCCACACTCTGATATAAAGGAACACAGGCCTGAGTATGGAATGCAGTGTTGTAGTGGGCAGAGACGTGTGTAGAGGCAAGCATGGAGATAGCTCTTAGCTTCGACTTTATACTGTATATACATGCGTAGTTATTTTATTTTTTTCAAATAATTTTATTCCGAATTTAGCATTTTAAAAAATAAATTCTAAGTTTACAAAAAGACCATGGGCTGGATTCTCTGTCGGTGGAATCCTCTGCTTTGCCGGCATTGCACTCATGCCTGCGGATTTCCTGATGGCATGGGGTGCCCACAACAGGAAACCCCATTGGCCAGCTGGCAGAACGGAGGATCCCGCTGCCGGCCGGCACGTGCTGTGTCCGAAAACGGGTGCGGCGGGATAGACGATCCCCACACGTTTAATATCATACCGGTGCCCCTCCCCGTACAGTGTTATTTCAGCCTGTGCTTGCTCCCCTTCCGACCTGAGACCCTTTGACCTTGCCGTACGGTCCTTTCTTTGTGGCCTTGTTTTCCGCCCTTGTATGTGTGCATACAAAAGTTAATAAACATTTGTTGTCGAACTATACAAGACTCTCAACCTCACAAACTACACACAATGGAGGCAATTCAACGGACAAATGTTCAAGTCCGCTTTTGGGTGTGTTTAGCGGGGTGTTTCCTGGTGGCTGCAGCGCCAGGAAACACCCCACTGTTTATTTTGGCCTCTGAATTTCACCCAGCCGAAGCCGCACTTCGAGGGATCCGTATCCCTCCAAATGGGCACCCTGGCAGTGCCAGGATAGCCAAGAGGAGTTCCTGCCCTGTCCCGAACACCCGGTGGTTGCCAATGGCTTGCAAGACCCCCGAGGTGCCGAGCTATGTTGTTGTGGACCAGTACCAAATGCCGCTGTAGTGAGGTTTCCTGGGCGTGGCTGTTGTGTTGGCTGAATTGGGTATTTAAATGTGCCATTCAGCTCAGAGTGACTTGCGATTGGCTCGACGCGGAGCCCAATTTGGGGCTCTCAGCAATTCACCCATTGCGCCCGGATCCACTCTGGGCGCAGCGCAATGAGATTGCTGAACCATACTCAATATCTAACAACAATGAGGACCAGATAATCTATTTTGTTGATGTTAATTGAGGGATAAACATTCCCCAGAACCCTGGGGAAAGTTCAATACAGGGCCCTTTGTGGACAGATAGGGCCTTGACTGAAAAACTGCACTGATGACCGTGCATTACCCCTTCATTACAGTAAGTAGAATGAGTTCAGATGGAGCTATTTTAAAAAAAAAAATCACTTTGGGGCGAAAAATAACCAACTTGAAGCTTTTACTGAGCTGTATTCCAAGGTGAAGTGATCCAAAATTACTTTTGGAACGTTTCGCTGAATCTCCAGAGGTTTAAAAAACATCACCTGCAAGTTACAAGTGTGTGCATTTATTCACTTTGAAATTTTGTCACTCGGTGATTCCACCCAAAATGTTGAGCTGTCGAGTTGAAGAGTAGCACAGCAGAGTGTGAGAAATCACTAAGCGCGCTGCCGAGCACAACATGCCTGGATTACTGCATGCACAAATCCAATAGGCTGGGACTGGAAGCAGGATTCGACATACAGCCCCCTGGCTTAGCAGGACCGCAATTTCTCTTGCTTGCCATGTAACTGAATATGATAATCCTCACAGACCTCCTGGGAAATTGCTGATTGATCTCCCGGTAGGCTGTGAGCCAGTGACCAGTGGCATACTACAGGGATCTGTGCTGGGTCCCTATCTGGGGGCTGCACGGTAGCACAGTGGTGAGCACTGTTGCTTCACAAGTGCCAGGGCCCCAGGTTTGATTCCTGGCTTGGGTCACTGTCTGTGTGGAGTCTGCATGTTCTCTCCATGTCTGTGTGGGTTTCCTCCGGGTGCTCTGGTTTCCTCCCGAAAGTCCCCAAAGAAGGGCTGTTAGGTGAATTGGACATTCTGAATTCTCCCTCTGTGTACCCGAACAGGTGGAATGTAGCGACGAGGGGCTTTTCACAGTAACTTCATTGCAGTGTTAATGTAAGCCTACTTGTGACACTAGTAAAGTATTATTATTATTTTTTATTATTATTATTATTATTATTATTGAACTTTGCTGGAGTACTGTGCGCAATTCTTGTTGTCACATTATAGGTTGGATGTCATTGCACTGGAGGGGATGCAGAGGCCATTCACCAGGATGTTGCCTGGGATGGAACCTCACGGTAGCATGGTGGTTAGCATCAATGCTTCACAGCTCCAGGGTCCCAGGTTCGATTCCCGGCTGGGTCACTGTCTGTGTGGAGTCTGCACGTCCTCCCTGTGTGTGCGTGGGTTTCCTCCGGGTGCTCCGGTTTCCTCCCACAGTCCAAAAGATGTGCGGGTTAGGTGGATTAGCCATGCTAAATTGCCCGTAGTGTAAGGTTAATGGGGGGATTGTTGGGTTACGGGTATACGGGTTACGTGGGTTTAAGTAGGGTGATCATTGCTCGGCACAACATTGAGGGCCGAAGGGCCTGTTCTGTGCTGTACTGTTCTATGTTCTATGTTCTATGTTCTAAGTTATGAAAAGAGATTGGATCGGCTTGGGTTATTTTCTCTGGAGCAGAGAAGACTGAGGGTGACCGGATCGTGGTGTATAAGATTTTGAGAGGCATGGATGGGGTGGATAGGGAGCAGCTGTTCCTTCATTGAAGGGTTAGTTATGAGGGCACGCCGGTTCAAGGTGAGGGAGGGGCAGGAGGTTTGGGAGCGTATTTGAGGAAAAATGTTTTTAACCTAGACAGTCTGGAGTGCATTGCTTGGGATGCTGTTGAGGCGGATTGCCTCACGTCCTTCAAAAAGTACCTGGATGAGCGCTTGGCACGTCATAACATTCAAGGCTATGGGCCAAGTGCTGGCAAATGGGAATGGGCAGACAGGTCAGGTGTTTTTCACATGTTGGCGCAGATTCGATGGGCCGAAGGACCTCTTCTGTGCTTTATTATTCTGTGGCTTTGTAGTACGAGTGCCTGGGTAGCAGTCCGCCCACTGAGCACCTTCAATATCATCCACCAGACCCGGACTGCAGCTCCTGCTAGGCGTTACGATTGAGTCCTTATTCGTGTTGGAGAATAAACCTGCTTTGCCTTTTAGCTTGTGACACATTAGGAGTGGACCTCCAATGTTACAGGCAAGCATGGAGTAAATGTGGTGATTTGTAGAGAAAAGTAAAAGTCTGTTTTGTGAGTTAGTCCAAACTAAAATTCTACGCTGCATAACCTCCTGCCCTCAACTTCACTCAAATAATTTAAGTGTTTTAGCAGCATATTCCCACTATTATTTACCATGCCTGGCGGCCGGGGGGGGGGGGGGGGGGGGTTGACGACTGAGTAGATAAATCGGAATAGATTGTCTCCTGCATCCTTTCTGTTGCTTTTGAACATAGAACATAGAACAGTGCAACACAGAACAGGCCCTTCGGCCCTCGATGTTGTGCCGAGCTTAGTCCGAAACCAAGATCAAGCTATCCCACTCCCTGCCATTCTGCTGTGCTCCATGTGCCTATCCAATAACCATTTGTCAACCTTCTGTCTGATGGTAACACTGTATGTGGCCCGGGGTGTACAAGTGCTTTGTAATTGTGATGTACCAACCCTGGCTGTATATTCCACGATGGACTAAGTGTAAACCACGACAGATAGGACAAGGTGGACTCAAACAGAAAGAGCATCAAAGTAACTTCCAAGAAGAGCCTTGTTCAAGAAACTTGCAATTTCACTTTGGCTGAAGTGCAGTATTCAAATTTGGCCTTCTTGGAGGGCGGATGAATATGTAAACAGGAAATGTTTCAAAAGGGTGTTTAAGTGAAGTGCTCTCATGTGAAGACTGGTAATTTTTTTTTCTTGTTTGAAAAAATGTTCTGCAGTTCAGCTGCTGGTTTTCTCGGTGCTCCGCGAGCTTAAGTCGTACCCGGTGGAAAGAACAGCTCACCGACTGGTGCCCGCCCACTTACTAGAAAGCTTGCATAGAGGAAGGACCCAGCATGTGTTTTAATTTGACTCCATTGCAACTGTGATGGTTTGGACTTCCCACGTGTTTGTGTGACGCTCTGAGCTTCTTTCTTCAGCTTTGCACCTGGCTATTACCCTTGGCCGGCTCCTCCTGTCGCCGCCTTGGCTGCTGACCCAATGTTTTGTCTTCTGGGGACAAAGCTGACTGAGTGCAGGAAACCAGCAAGTGTGGGGGAAAATGTGACCCTCAGCAAAACACCGAGAGAAGATTGGTGTCGTTATGTTGGAAATATCCTTCTGCCTCTCATGGACACAATCATTGCATTGTTGTAATCGGGTGGGAATGGAAGATACACATGAAACAGCAAAGAGTGAACAGAGCTCATCAATCAGAAGCATTGCTTCACATTCAGAACATAAGATGAACATATTCAATGCGAAATTTCATTAATGGGGGAGGTAATAAAAATTCCCAAGCTTTGATCAAGTTTATGACCTGATTGCCACTTCCTACAGTGTCTTGTACCTTTGTATCTTCAAGTCACGGTCTTACAGCACAAAAAGAGGTCCTTCAGCTCATCGTGTCTGTGCTGGTCGTTGAGCATCTATCTATTCTAATCTCATTTTCCAAAACTTGGATGCTATGGCGTTTCAAATGCTCATCAAAATGCATTCCTGTTACTGTCACCCTTTTTAGGCAGTGAGTTTTTCTTCACATTCCCTTACCTTAAGTTTCTGTCCCCTGCTATTGACCCCTCGACAAAGGGAAGAGGTTTCTTATTTCCCCGATCTCTGTCCCTCATAATTTTGTACAACTCAATGAGGTTTCCCCACCCCCCAGCCTTCTCTGCTCCAAGGAAAACTCCAGCCTAACCAGCCTCTCTTCATAGCTGAAACGGCCCAGCCCAGGCAACATCCCAGTGAATCTCCTCTGCACCCTCTGTAATCTGTTGTGCAATCATTTCCTTCCTTCCTAGAATGTGGCGATCAGAACTGCTCACAATCCTCCAGCGCCCTTCTCTTTTATTCTGTGCCTCAGTTAATAAAGTGTCCCAGATGCCTTCTGTCCATGGTATTGTGGGAGTGTTGCCATGGCAAATACTTGGTGCCTGAATTTATTACCTGAAGGATTTTTGT